>NC_089225.1:55775907-56099407 GCF_963924675.1 Phocoena phocoena | reverse complement strand
ACAGATTTCAGATGGAATTTTAAATCACTGTGGAAAAAAGGGAATCTTCGATAAATTATGGGCAGATTACTGACTTTTCATTTGGAAAAAATGAATAAAATTAGGGTTTTTCCTCATACCAAAGTAGGCAGTTAAAATAAACTCCAGATGGACCATGGATTTAATTGGAAAAAACAAAGCTATCAAAGAAGGAGTATAAAATACAGGAAACTGCAAAGAAAACAGACATTTGAAAATTACTGCCCACCCTTACACTTCTTCACTCAGGGAAATGAAATTGCCCATTGGGTTTCCTGGAAATCCAGTAATGTCCAGTGGTAGTGAAGATTGGGGAAAACATACTCTCTCATTTATGATTGGTGAGGGTGTGAATTGGTATGGCATTGGGGGAAAATAATTTTATTGAAGCTGTTATAATTTACAGAAGTGCCACTTAAAGACATTGGTCCCGAAGAAAGACTCGGACGTGTGTCCAGAGTTTTACATACAAGAACGTTCATTACTGCATTGTTGGTGATAGTGAAAATTGAAAGCAGTCGGGGAGTGGTTACATAAACTAGGATACCACAGGCTATGCAGCAGTTTTAACCACACAGCAGCTAACAGGAATGAAGTAGATCTGGGTATACTGCTAGGGAAAGACTTCCAAGACAGATTTTAAGTAAATGAAGCAGATTGAAGAACAATATACATGGCATGACACCACTTGTGTAAAAGATTTCACCATGTAATTGCATATTTATGGACACATATATCTTTTAGATATATTTCAAAAGGTCTGGAAAGGTACATATAAGATTGATTATAGTGTTTTACCTCTGGAGAGGGGAATAATATTGGGTCAGTGGTGATAGTGACAGTGGGATAGGGCTGGTAGTCAAGGAGGACATTGTATTTGGGGTATTGTTATGTATATTATCTGGCATAATAAATACAAGAATGTGCTTATTACTTATGCAGTTAAGTGTAATTTATTTTTTAAAAACAAAGGAAAATAGCAACTAAAAAGGTAATTATCACTTGATTAATTCAGAAAGCTACAAGCTTGAGAAATAAAACCAAATATAGTTGAAAAGAAAAGTATTAAAAACCAGGTAGTGACGCAAGGTCCAGGAACTAATTGTGCCATGTGGAGGAAGGTGATGTTTTTGGATTGAGACAATAAATATCCCACAGTCCTTCCGTGCTGTGGTCCTCAAGTGTGGAGGATCTAGCAGGGGTCTGAGAATAGACATCCTGGCCATTTGTCCTCAACGCAGAGAGCTCTCGTCAGCTCTGAACTTCCTTTAATACTTCCGGGAAAGTGACCTGCAAGGACTTTGTACATGGTCACTTCCCTACTTAGGCAGCAAACTCACAGAGTACCTGTATCCAGCAGGTACCCTGACAAGATAAATTGTCATCCCTTCTTTCTTTTCTCTTCCCTTATCTGCATGTTGCATGTTTTGAGAATAAGCAAATACTTGAGAACTATTCTGTGATGTACTCTTGCATTATTTCAAATTATTTATTCATTTGTAAGGCTGCATGTTGCACAACGTCTGAGGACATAAACACACACCGAATGAGGCCTCTCCAACGGCCCCAGACCCACTCCATGTTGTGCAAATTGGAGGCCCCTCTGTTTCTTGAGAGTAGAGTCTTCAACCACGACTCTTATTACATTGATTACACATCCTAACACTGCCTTGGTTTTCATTCTTTTTTTTCCCCGCTCTTTTTACAAAGACCTGGTTGGGGAAATGTTTAATCATGTTTTCTTCTGGGATTTTGGCAATTGGAGTGCTGGAAGAGGAATGCTGTAGACGTGGAGGCTTCAGATTTGTGTTTGGTGTCGTGGTAGCAGAGTGGAGGAAGAGGGACCTCTGGCTCACCCTTCTCTGTGTCCTGGGAGGTGTTTGGCAGCGGGGAGATCACGGGCTTTGTTCAGATCTCAGCTCAGTTATCTACCAACTGTGTGACCTTGGGTAAATTCTGTAACTTCTCTAAATCTGCTTTTAGCCATCTGTGGCTTCACATTAACCCCACCCCACCCCACCCCACCCCCCGCCCCAGTGTATTCCCTTGTGAGGAACCAGGATTCAGTTCATTTCCTGGCATTCCCTGATTTTCTTATTTTCTTTTTATTATTTATTTTCTTTTTGGCTGCGTTGGGTCTTCGTTGCTGCGCGCTGGCTTTCTCTAGTTGCGGCGAGTGGGGGCTACTCTTCATTGCGGTGCATGGGCTTCTCATTGTGGTGGCTTCTCTTGTTGCCGAGCATGGGCTCTAGGCGCGCAGTTTCAGTAGTTGTGGCTCGTGGGCTCTAGAGCACAGGCTCAGTAGTTGTGGTGCACGAGGCTTAGTTGCTCCGTGGCAAGTGGGATCTTCCAGAACCAGGGATAGAACCCGTGTCCCCTGCACTGGCAGGCAGATTCTTAACCACTGCGCTACCAAGGAAGTTCCCCCGACTTTCTTTGCTCTCACTGGTCTTTTCCAGTTCCCGCCAGAGGGGATTTCCTTTGCCCATCTTTCCCCAGATCATCCCCAGAGACACTTCTGTTCACTCAGTCCTCCAACTCTGCTCCTCTCTCTGTCACCAGTTCTGGTATCACAGTCCTGTCAGAAAATGCTGTCACCGTGTCTGAGGCTAAGTGCTTTGCAGTTGGGGTCAGAACCTGGAATGGAACCAGATCTCCCCACTTTTCATGAGCACTTCTTGCTATAGAATGTAACACTCTGTTGCATTGCCAGATTCTAGTGCTTTCCACTAGAAAAGCACTAGAATTTCCACTTGCTCCTGGATGATGAAAACATGGACATTTTGTTCTGTCTTTATGATGAAATGTAGATTTCCTTTGGAAACTATGCTAATTAAAGAATGATTCTCATTTATTAAATTAAACTGAAAATCTTCTTAATTAAAAAAAACTGTATGGATTAGTTTCCTAACCTAAATGCCAAACTGTTTGTTGTTACTTGGTCATGTGTTCATTCAGCAGTAAATCCTTGTCTCAGATTTTATCAGATTAATACCTCACACTTTTAGGTAGGTAAAATTGTTACTCTTTAAAAAGGGGATTGTCTTCAACTGTTTAGGCTGTTGTAACAAAATACCACAAAATACCACAGATCATTAGCTTATAACAACAGAAATTTATTTTTCACAGTTCTGGAGGTTGGGAAGTCCAAGATCAAGGTGTCAGCGTGATTACCTTCTAGTGAGGGCCCTCTTCCTGGTTCACAAAGGATTCCTTCTTGCTGTGGACATAGCATGAACACATGTTAGAAGGGAGGAGGGAAGCTCTCTGGAGGCTTTCTGGAGGCTCCTCTGGAGTCTTCATGAAGGCTCCACTCTCAGGACTTAAGTACCTCTTAAAGCTCCACCTACTGATACATCACATTGGGCGATATCAACATAGGAATTTGGGGAGGATGCAACATTCAGACCGTAACAGGAATTAAATATTATTTTGAGTGATTATAAAAATGATATATGTCAATGTAAGGAAAATTGGAAATACAGAAAAAATATAAAGAAGAAAATAAAAATTACCCAACCTGTCATTCATGTAGAGATCACCACTATTCACATTTTGGTGATTAGCCTTTTTTGTTTGCACATATACAACATAGTATAAATATACTTTTTAAAATTGGGGTTATAATGAGGTTATAGTTTTATAACCAGTTTTTCACAATATAGCATCAACATTTCTTGTGTCACTAATAATTTGTGTACAGTACGATTCAGTCTTTCTCTTTTTAATTTTTGCTTTTTGTTCATGTCCAGCACAGTGTCTACACCAAGATCATGAAGGTAGTCTATTATGCTGTTTCCTAGATTAAACTTTATGATTTAGCTTTATTATTTAATTTTTATATTTAACCCTATAATCCATCTGAAATTTATTTTTGTGTATGTGAGGTAGGAGTCAATAATAATTTGTTTTGCCATATGGATTTCCCACTGACCATGTACCATTAACGAAAGGACCATCCTTTCCCCCACTGCACTGGGGCACTTTTGTCATAAATCAAGTAATTGGTGATGTGCAGATCTGTTTCTGGACTCAAGTATATTCCATTGGTCCATTTATCCTTGCACACAATTCTCTGTCTTGATAATTGTTGCATTATAATAAGTTGCGATATAATTCTTCATGGAAGTGAACGTTAACTGCAACTCAGAAATTTTGGTATGTTATACTTCTGCTATCATTCGATTCAAAATAGGTTCTAAGTTCACTGTGATTTCTCCTTTGATGCACAGCATTTTTAGAAGTGTTTTGCCTAATTTCTAAACATTTGAGGATTTTAAAATTAATCTTTTTGTGATTGATTTCTAGGTTAATTCCACGGCAGTTAGAAAACATGGTGTGTATAATTTCAATCTTCTCAGAATTATTTGGACATGCTTATAGCCAGGCAAATGTAAATGTTAGTGAATGCTTCACGTGCAATAGAAAAGTATATGAATTTTGTAGTTGTTGGCTGCACTGCTCTCTATATCGTCAGCTCATGTTTAATCATGTTGTTTTAGTTCTCCATATCCTTGCTGTTTGTTTGTTTCTTCTGTTAGCTCCAGAGAGAGGCTTGCTAAAATTTCTCACTGTAATTGTAAATTTGTCTATTCCTCTTTAGTATTGCCATTTCTCACGTTACATATTTTGATGCGTAAAATTTTAAGTTGTATCTTTCTGGTGAATTAATCCTTTTATAATTATGAAATGACCTTCTTTATTGCTATTAATGCTTATTGTATTAATATCTGCTTGGTCTGATATAAGTATAGTTACACCAATCCTTTTTTAAAAATTCTTAATCTTATATTTCATTTCTGAACATTGTATGCATTGTTATTTTATTTTTTTGGCTGCGCCACACAGCTTGCAGGATCTTAGTTCCCCAACCGGGGATCGAACCCGCACCCTTGGCAGTGAAAGAGTAGAGTCCTAACTACTGGACCATCAAGGACTTCCCTACACTGATCCTTTTTTTTTTTTTTAACATCTTTATTGGAGTATAATTGCTTTACAACGTTGTGTTAGCTTCTGCTGTATAACAAAGTGAATCAGCTATATATTTACATATATCCCCATATCCCCTCCCTCTTGCATCTCCCTTCTACCCTCCCTATCCCACCCCTCTAGGTGGTCACAAAGCACAAGCTGATCTCCCTGTGCTATGCGGCTGCTTCCCACTAGCTATCTATTTTACATTTGGCAGTGTATGTATGTCAATGTTAGTCTCTTACTTCGTCCCAGCTTACCCTTCCCCCTCCCCGTGTCCTCGTGTCCATTCTCTACATCTGCATCTTTATTCCTGTTCTGCCCCTAGGTTCATCAGAACCTTTTTTTTTTTTTTTTAGATTCCGTATATTTGTGCTAACATACCATATTTGTTTTTCTCTTTCTGACTTACTTCACTCTGTATGACAGACTCTAGGTCCAACAACCTCATTACAAATAACTCAACTTCGTTTCTTTTTATGGCTGAGTAATATTCCATTGTACATATGTGCCACATCTTCTCTATCCATTCATCTGTCGATGGACACTTAGGGTTGCTTCCATGTCCTGGCTATTGTAAATAGTGCTGCAATGAATATAGTGGTACATGTCTCTTTTTGAATTATGGTTTTCTCAGGGTATATGCCCAGTACTGGGATTGCAGGGTCATATGGTAGTTCTATTTGTAGTTTTTTAAGGAACCTCCATACTGTTCTCCATAGTGGCTGTATCTATTTACATTCCCACCAGCAGTGCAAGAGGGTTCCCTTTTCTCCACACCTTCTCCAACATTTATTGTTTATAGATTTTTTTGATGATGGCCATTCTGACCAGTGTGAAGTGATACCTCGTTGTCGTTTTGATTTGCATTTCTCTAATAATTAGTGATGTTGAACATCCATTCATGTGTTTGTTGGCAATCTGTATATCTTCTTTGGAGAAATGTCTATTTAGGTCTTCTGCCCATTTTTGGATTGGGTTGTTTGTTTTTTTGACATGGAGCTGCATGAGCTGCTTGTATATTTTGGAGATTAATCCTTTGTCAGTGGCTTCATTTGCAAATATTTTCTCCCATTCTGAGGGTTTTCTTTCCGTTTTCTTTGTTTATGGTGTCCTTTGTTGCGCAAAAGCTTTTAAGTTTCATTAGGTCCCATTTGTTTATTTTTGTTTTTATTTCCATTTCTCTAGGAGGTGGGTCAAAAAGGATCTTGCTGTGATTTATGTCATAGAGTGTTCTGCCTATGTTTTCCTCTAAGAGTTTTATAGTGTCTGGCCTTACATTTAGGTCTTTAATCCATTTTGAGTTTATTTTTGTGTATGGTGTTAGGAAGTGTTCCAATTTCATTCTTGTACATGTAGCAGTCCAGTTTTCCCAGCACCACTTTTTTTCTTTTTTACATCTTTATAGGAGTATAATTGCTTTACAATGTTGTGCTAGTTTCTGCTTCATAACAAAGTGAATCAGTCACACACACACATATGTTCCCATATCCCTTCCCCCTCGCATCTCCCTCCCTCCCACCCTCCCTATCCCACCCCTCTAGGCGGTCACAAAGCACCGAGCTGATCTCCCCGTGCTATGCAGCTGCTTCCCACTAGCTATCTACCTTACATTTGTTAGTGTATATATGTCCATGCCTCTCTCTCGCTTTGTCACAGCTTACCCTTCCCCCTCCCCATATCCTCAGGTCCATTCTCTAGTAGGTCTGTGTCTTTATTCCTGTCTTACCCCTGGGTTCTTCATGACATTTATTTTTTTTCTTAGATTCCGTATATATGTGTTAGCATACGGTATTTGTATTTCTCTTTCTGACTTAACTTCACTCTGTATGACAGACTCTAGGTCCATCCACCTCACTACAAATAATTCAATTTCATTTCTTTTATGGTTCAGTGGGTTGTGTAGGCTTCCTGCTGGAGGGGACTGGTGCCTGTATTCTGGTGGGTGGGGCTGGATCTTGTCTTTCTGGTGGGCAGTGCCACGTCCGGTGGTGTGTTTTGGGGTGTCTGTGAACTCAGTATGATTTTAGGCAGCCTCTCTGCTAATGGGTGGGGTTGTGCTCCTGTCTTGCTAGTTGTTTGGCATGGGGCGTCCAGCACTGGAGCTTGCTGGCTGTTGGGTGGAGCTGGGTCTTAGCGTTGAGATGGAGATCTTTGGGAGACCTCTCAGCGATTCATATTACGTGGTGCAGGGAGGTCTCTGGTGGTCCGGTGTCCTGAACTCGGCTCTCCCACCTCGGAGGCTCAGGCCTGCCACCAGGCCAAAGCAGCAAGACCCTGTCAGCCCCATGGTGTCCCTAGCTCCTCATCTTCTATTCACACTTCATCCCACTGTGGTCCTCATGATTTATTCCATCCGAACCTCTGCATCTTACTGCTGGCAGTAGGAGCAGGGTGAACAGGGGGAAGCCGGGTTTCCAGAAACAGGGTCCAGGAGAGATTCTGAGGTCAGGTCCTGCTGGTGCAGGAAGACAGAGCTGCTGTTGGCTCAGACCCTGCTAGAACTGAGGTCCAAATTCCCAAGGTTTGTCTTGGTGGTCACAAGTAGATCTCCACCCCCCCCACCCCCACCCCACCAGTCAGGATCTTAAAAGCTTATACAGAGGCCTTCAGTGGGTTCAGACACCCATGCCTTTCAGATGGTCTCAACCACCTACACCGATCCTTTTGACTATTGTTTATCTAGTATACACTTTTCCATTTTTTTTCTTTTAACCATTATGTGTCCTTATATTTAAGGTATGTCTTTTATAAGCAGCATAAGGACTTAAAAAATTGAGTGTAGTCAACTTTTTCCTTTCTTAGGCGTATTTAGTTATTTTAAAATAAATATTGATATACTTGGGCTATATCTACCATATTACTATTTGTTTGCTATTTAACTTAGTGGTTTTAGATTCTCTCTCTCTCCTTTCTTACTTTCACTGAGAGTGATTGAGAAGTTATTATTCCAGCCCCCATCTGCCAGCCAACTAGCTTGCTATGTAGCTTCTGTTACTCTGTTAGCGCTTACCTTAGCAATTACGATATGAATTTCTGACTTATTTGATTCTACTGTGAATTTTACTCTATGGTTTCCTTGGCCGTGGAAAGACTTGAGAACACTTTAACTTTATTTAACACCTTCTGTCTTGTGCTGCTGTTGTCATACATTTTAATTCCACATATTTTCCAATATTATATTTTGAAAAATTTCAAGTGTATAGAAAAGTTAAAATAATTTCACAGTGAACACTCATATATTGGGTTGGCCAAAAGGTACATTCATTTCTTCCGTAAGATGGTTCTAGTAGCACTTAGTTGTCTTTAACTTCATTCGAAATCATTTTGTTAGATTGTATTGTGACAGCTGTCATATCAGCATGCATTAAAAAAAAAACATCAAAATTGGTGAATTTTGTAGCCATTTCAATATTGAAGATGGAAGAAAAAAAGCAACATTTTTGGCATATTATGCTTTATTATTTCCAGAAAGGCAAAAATGCCACTGAAATGCAAAAGAAGATTTGTGCAGTGTATGGGGAAGGTACTGGGACTGATCGAACATGTCAAAAGTGGTTTGCGAAGTTTTGTGCTGGAGATTTCTCACTGAACATTGCGCCACGGTCAGGTAGACCAGTTGAAGTTGATAGCAATCAAATCGAGACATTAATTGAGAACAATCAATGTTATACCATGCGGGAGATAGCCAACAGACTCAATATGTCCAAATCAAGTGTTGAAAATCATTTGCACCAGCTTGATTATGTTCATCGCTTTGATGTTTGGGTTCCACATAAGTTAGGTGAAAAAAACCTTCTTGACCATATTTCCACATGCAATTCTCTACTGAAATGTAATGAAAACGTTCTGTTTTTAAAACCAGTTTTGATGGGCTATGAAAAATGGATACTATACAATAATGTGGAACTGAAGAGATTGTGGAGCAAGTGAAATGAACCACCACCACCACAAGAAAGGCCAGTCTTCATCCAGAGAAGGTGATGTTGTGTATATGGTGGGATTGAAAGGGAGTCCTCTACTATGAGCTCCTTCCGGAAAGCCAAACGATTAATTTCAAGTACTGCTCCCAATTAGTCCAACTGAAAGCGGCACTCGACAAAAAGCGTCTGGAATTAGTGAACAGAAAACACATAATCTTCCATCAAGATAATTCAAGACTGCATGTTTCTTTGATGACCAGGCCAAAACTGTTACAGCTTGGCTGGGAAGTTCTGATTCATCCACCGTATTCACCAGACATTGCACCTTCAGATTTCCATTTATTTCAGTCTTTACAAAATTCTCTTAATGGAAACAATTTCAATTCCCTGGAAGACTGTGAAAGGCATCTGGAACAGTTCTTTGCTCAAAAAGAGAAAAAGTTTCGGGAAGATGGAATTATGAAGTCGTCTGAAAAATGGCAGAAAATAGTGGAACAAAGGGTGAATGCGTTGTTCAATAAAGTTCTTGGTGAAAATGAAGAATGTGTCTTTTATTTTTGCTTAAAAACCGAAGGCACTTTTTGGCCAACCCAATACCTACCACCTAGACTCCACCATTGACATTTTACAATTCTTCTCTTATCATTATAAAATGTTCTTCTCTATTTCCAGTAATACTCCTTGTCTTGAAATCTAAGCCTCGAGGTAACTGAATTTCTTCTTATTCCTACCAATGGAGGAATACGTTTAACCCTGTGTTTAAGCATAGCTCTATTGGCAGCTGCTGAATGAACCCTTGAGGATTATTATGGGCGTAGCTTTGTCAGGCAGACAACAAAACAAATAATTCTCAAATGTAGAAACAAAGCTATGTGACCTCTTGGAGGGTGAGATACCAAAGTGGTGGCTACTAACTTACGAATTTTGCAAAGGCAGATCTGGGAGGTGTCCTGATCGCTAAAACCATATGGGGAAGATTTAGTCCTGTGATTTATTGGGATAGATAAAAATTAATGGAGGGGATTGCTCCAAGAGGTGCAAGTATGTTGTTGGATGTAGTCCTGTCCTTGCTTTCTGATTTTCTTTGCTTAATTAATTAATTCAGGAAGTGTCTGATTGACTAATTGTATATCCTTAATTTTATAGTTGGCATTGCTGATGAGATGATGTATGTTGAATTACTGTAAGAAAAACTTGCTTTGCTTTTGATTCCAATTCACTTGATCATACATGTTCATGTCTTACTGGGCTTGAGCTAAATCATTACATTAGTGGAACTGCCATCAGAGATTGCTATAAACATTTCCGTTACACTAATTTCCATGATTTAGTCCAATTCTATGAAAAAACTAAAGAGCAAAGTGACCCTCTTATCGATATTTTTTTCTTAGAACATAAGAAATGTACCCGTAATTGGCTGACGACACAATTTTTAATCCACAAAAATGGAATTTTAAAATAAAATGAGGGTTGTAGTTTGACACGAAGGCGGCATATTTGATTTTAAGAATGTTATCATTTATGTTCCTACAGTCATGAGTTGCAGTTGTTTGTTGTTGCTTTTTGACCTGTGGAACTATGTTGAAGACTTAAATAAGATCCAAAGACCAAGAGTTGTATTGGGAAGTGCCCTTACGCTGCAGTAATTCTTCCTTAGATAGTTAGGACCTTTTTCATGGACATACAGGAACTCATTGGAAAATATAAAGGTCACTTTCAATGCCTTTGGAAACATCCCAGAAATTGGTAGAACATAAATCTCTGTTAATAAGCTATTAAGCCTGGCAAGGTGAGCTTGGATGTTGGGGACTGACTGAAATATTGAGAGATGTGTTGATTATAGTTAGGATTCTGCAGCCATCAGAGATTATCTATAATCTGGATAAATGTGATTGGATGTGCGTATCCATAAATAGAGAAGCGTCTCTGCATTCAGAGTGTTCCATTTGATGCACCCTCGTCCACTGTGCCTGGGGCTTCAAGTCTAGAGACCCTTTATTTTACTCTCTTGAGAGACTAACCTCCCAGGCATCTGCTGGGGCTGGGAGGGGTGGCTGTCCAGGAGCCTATGGAAAAGAGGGGACACCGGGATCTAACTGCTCCTCACACAGCTTTTCACTAATCTGCCCCTTCACCCCACTTCCAAGGGTATCTGATGCCATAGAGTTAGGAGCCTTTTGAACACTTGACTGTGTGGATCAGGTGGGTTCTTGGCTTTCATCACTGCTGACTTAGAATTCAGCTTTTCAGATCTGCTAAGTCAGATACCACTTGTCCATCTGTTTCCCAGCTTCCCACCTTTTATTTTTGTTGTCTCCCCTTTATTTTCCCTGTCCTTGTAGGTTTATCTGTTTTTGTTTGTTTGTTCATTTTAAATCTCTTTGCCGTAGTTTTAGTGGGATTTAGGGGAGAGAGTTAAATTAGATATGCTTGTGCCATCTATCACATTTCCAGTCATTCATTCATTCTTGAGAGTCTTCACATGCCAGGGCTTGATTGAGTGCTAAGATTTACAAAATGGCAAGACAAAGTCTTTGACACCAAGTAGTTCAGTTTTATGGGAATTGGGAGGACCAGCCAGGTTACTAATATGCCACCAGGCTCCTAGAATGGGTTGGTCATTGCTAGAGGCGGGAGTGGGGTGTGGGAGAAATCGATGAAGTGTTTTTGTGTTTTGTTTTTTTAGTTTAAATAAATTAAATTTAAAAAAAATGCACAGAGATAATTGCACACCAGAGGTCTGTGTCAGGTTCAGTGGTAGTGTGGGATAACAGTTAGGCACTGTTTGGTGTGAGTCCTTGGATGGACAAGTGGGAGAGGGCATTCAAAACAGAGAGAGGAGCATGTCGTTTGGTAAGCCTAGGGTACATGGGGGTGTCTGGCCTTGGGCGGCTCCCTGACCCAGTGGACCCTTGCCATACTGCAGTGTCCTAGGACTGCTCCCCTTTCTGGTCCCTCAAACCTGATTCCATCAAGCTCTGAGCCTCTCCTGGCTTTGCTTCCTGACACCTTTTGTCCTTTGGACTTGATGCTTTTCTTGGTAGTCCCAGGAATGCTCTTGGCTCTTTTTTTACTGAGATGGTTGATAGTCACCTGGCCACACGGCTTCTGGTCCCCTGTGATATAATCCTTTCCCAAGTGGGGAAGGCCAAGAACCCTGCCCCAGCCTTCCATAACTCCCTGCCTTCCAGGAAAAGATGACAAGATTAGTACCTCAGCTAGGAAGCAGGGATCAGGGTGCTTTGAGCTGGTCATGGTCACTGTCAGTCCTGCTACTTAAAGACTATGACGAGAGGAGAATGCTCCATCTGTGTTGCACCCTCCTGAAAGTTCGAATTCAGGCCGACTGACCCCAAAATGTTACAACTCTGTAGCCCAAGAATTCGCAGAGCCTGGAACTGAAAACTGAATTGATTTAGAGCCACTTTCTCTCCAGGCCAAATACAAGCTGCCTAGAGCCTGAATAAGACCTGGGGCCACGAGACCCTCTACTGAGTGCTCAGGGCTGCTAGACTTCGCCGGCCTCAGGCCACTGGCTGAGTCTCACTTATCATGCAGACACCTTCTTCGCTTATGCTGAATAATTTTCCAGGGGACCCTCTTGTTTTCCTTGCATTGTGGCTCCTCCACCCTCTACCCCTGGGCCAGGTCCTCAGCATTTCACACCATCAGATGTCGCTGTATTTGCCTGAACTCGCCAGCCCCTCAGCTCGATGTGAATCAGTGGGCGCACAGGTGTATGGCAGAAGGAGCCCAGGATGCTGCCTGACTCACCCTTAATGAGATAGACAACTTAGAGTCACCTTATTATACAGGTGTTTGCATTGCAGGTTTGAGCTTCTGTTGTAATGGCTCGCTTCCCTCCTTAGTAAAAGAATCAAAGAACGCATGGGAGAGTACTTTTTAAAGTAGAAACCCTTGTAATCACATTCCAGTCCCACAGAGAATTTTCTATTAGTGCTACTCTTTCCTCTTTGCTTCCTTTCCCTTTCATATTCTGGCATGCCAGACCACAGAGGACCAGGGTCAGGTTCAACTTCCTTGTTTTCTCTGTTTCAAGTCCAGTTAAGAGAAAAGGATCTTGCATACTGAGTGCCTATTCCATTTTCCCCCTCAGAAGTTCTCTGGAAGCAGAGCCAAAACCTAGCAGCAGAAGGCAGTCGATTTATTCTAACATATGCTTCATGTAACTTGAGATGTTGAAAAACTCCAGTAGCTGCAGCAAATCCCATGGTCACCCAACATGTGTAATCTAGTTGAGTGGATTAGTCAACCTGGGACTAGGCACCTTCATGCATGAATATGGGGATGGGTTGCCAAGATACCTTCAAGAATGTCCTATGTGTCTATTGAAGCAGGAATCCAAAATTAGAAAAATGCAAATGGCTGTGGTACGCGCCCGCAGTGGAAGGATGGGCTCTTGCCAATTCAGCTGGCTCACCTCTAAAGCCCAAGGCTGTGGCTTCCATGAAGGAAGGAAGTTATGGGGCCGAGTACTGATTAGAACAGGAAAAAGCATTCCAATTGTACAGAGCTCCTGTAAGTCCTTTGGAAGTCTAAATGGCTAATAAATTGGTGAAGGGACGTGTGTCATGGAAAAGAACAGTCCTGATATGACCTACGCCCTCTGAGTACTGAAGAATCATTAGACCTGCAAATGTTTCATTGGCTTGAACCTGCTCTAAATGATACCATTTCATTCTTTCTTTAACTCCTAAACTCGTAGAACATGGGCACCCACCTGGAGCAGATATTCTCAGATTCCCAAGTGAATATAATACTCTATTTCACCCCATCCTTAAATTTACATACAGGCTAGAAAGGAGAGTTCCATTTGGGATTCTGCCTGCATTTCTTTAATTCTTCTGCTAAAGTTGTTGTTGTTGTTGTTGGTTTTTTTTTGCGGTACGCGGGCCTCTCACTGCCGTGGCCTCTCCCGTTGCGGAGCACAGGCTCCGGACGCGCAGACTCAGTGGCCACGGATCACGGGCCCAGCCGCTCCGCGGCATGTGGGATCTTCCCGGACCAGGGCACGAACCCGCGTCCCCTGCAATGGCAGGGAAGCCCCCCGCTACAGTTTTTAAGTACACACAGTAGCATCTGCTCTGCCCTAAGTCCAGGGATAGACTTGCAGATTTCTTCCCAAGAATGTTTTGATTTCAAGTCATAGATTGGGTAGATTTGATATAAAAAAAATCATCACAATTCTGTGGTGTTTTCATGTGGAGGGAGAATTCAGTTTCACTATCATGAACCCTGGGTCTTAGCAGGGGTTCCTGCTCATTCTCTCTGTCCTTCATTCCACATCCATGAATGGGGAATGACTGCACAGACCATGGTGGTGTGTGGATGAATGCCACCCTTCTTCTCTGGAGGTGTTTCCTATGGAGGGCCATTAACACCATCATTCAGGGCACTCTACAAAACAAGTCAGAGATAAAAGAAAAATGATTCATGTCAGAAGTCTATCTTCAAAATACAATCTTTGAGGAAAGAGAATTGCCTGTGGTCAAACTCTGTTCTATAGGAGTACAGAATTTCAGCTTTATTCATCCCATATTCTGTGTAAAGGCCTGAAAAGGAAGAGTCCTTGATGATTCTTTTGCTTGAGTTACTGCCTTAAAAATTGCAACTATAATAAATACCAGCAAATTCCTTGCAGGGATAAGTGACTGGCCAATTACTTTATAAATCAGGGCCGACACATGGAGTTTTTCACTCAGACAACTTATTTACTGTAAGTTTTCACTTATTTGTGCAGTTTCTATTTCGCTACGTAATGTAGTATCAAGACTGGCCAATAATATATAAAGGTACCTCTCCTTTCTTTGACAGAAATTGTTGAAACTGATTTCAACAAACTCTTAGTGGAATTCTACTACCATCAGATGTGTTCTAAGACCTAAAGAATCAAAGATTTGAAAAGTCATGGTTCCTGTCCACTAAGAGCTGACAGTTTGGAGGGAGATAGACATGTATGCAGATGATTTTCTATCATGTGGCCAGTGCAGCTCTAGATGTACACCAGGGCCTGTGGGATGCTTAGCTGGCCAGCACGAGTCAGGAGAGGCTCCTTGAAGAACAGGACCCATGTGGTAAATCCTTCTGTCTGTACATTGGGGGGGGGGGTAGGGGCAGTTTAAATTACAAAAATTATCCACGTCCAGTTGAACAGTGCATAAATGTGTAAAGGAAAAGCGAAATGTGGTGACTCTTACAGGGCAAGCAGCTCTGGGACTCCTCCCAACCAGGGTGGATTTAAGGTGGGAGAGATGTGAATGTGTTTTATAGGCTGAGGGGAAGTTAGGGAGAAGCGAGAGCAAGGGAGAAGGCAGAGAGGGAATAAGCAATGGGCCAAGACCTAGGAGAGCAGGGGGTCTAGGGTTATGAGGACAAGTTATGGATTGGCCTTGAGCAGGTACAGGATCAACTCTGCCAGGTCAACCCCTCTGAGATTGGCAGGAAGGATGACTGTGGTTGTCAATGGGTTGTAGGTGTGTGTCAGTGTCTGTGTATGCATATGAGCATACACAGGGCAGTAAGTTGAGGTAGGTTGCATCTGCTAGTTATACTATCTCTTATGGACTGAATGTTTGTGTCCCCTGCAAACTCATGTTGAAATCCTAACTTAACCCCACGTGATGGTATTAGAAGGTGGGGTCTTTGGGTGGTAATTAGGTCATGAGAGTAGAGCCCTCATGAATGAGGTTAATGACCTTACAGGAAGAGATAAAAGAGAGCTTGCTTCTTGCTCTCTGCTCTTCAACATGTGAAGATACAAGGAGAAGATGGCCACCTGCCAACTGGGAAAGCGAGTACTCACCAGACACACTTGATCTTGAACTTCCAAGCCTCCGGAACTGAGAAATAAATGTTTGTTGTTTAAGCCTCTCAGCCTGGAGTAAATCGTTATAGCAGCCCCAACTGACTAAGACACTATCCAACATTCATTGAACAAATGTCTATCAATTGCCTACTATTTACCAAACACTATTCTAAGCACTGGGGATCAACATGAACAGATTAGCTGAAGTCCCTGCCTTATAAGGGCAGAGCTGGAAGTGTGCCCTGTGGGAATGGGGGACCCAATGACAGCTGTAGCATACGTGTTGATGAGGTTGTAGCATTGACCGGACAAGGCTAAACATCTCGCGATCTCTAACATCTGCTAATTTGATGTAAGATTCATTGTCCTGGCCATGACCTCTCTTTCTAAGGACTGCCCTCATCCACCCATGAGGATAGACCCAGAAGACATGTTTATATTATGTTGACCATGACCGCTCCCCTGGCATAGTCAATTCAACAGGAATAGACACCTGACCTGAGCTGGATCACTCAG
The DNA here is from genome assembly GCF_963924675.1 of Phocoena phocoena. Taxonomy (NCBI): domain Eukaryota; kingdom Metazoa; phylum Chordata; class Mammalia; order Artiodactyla; family Phocoenidae; genus Phocoena; species Phocoena phocoena. Next base: position 56,083,153 of record NC_089225.1, on the reverse strand, counting down.
ATTTTTTTTTCCCCTGGGAATTTGGAATTGATCCTGAGAGAGCTACTCTGTTTCTGCAATTGCTTTAAATAAAGATATGTAAATTCAGGAACTGTGAGTGTGGCCATGCTTGGCTCTGTGTATAAAGAAGCATCAAAAGGCAATCTATGGAGAAAAAGAGAATTAATTGTGACAGGAGTGCAAGGAGAGGCAGGGATGAGAGGCCATTTAGGCTGAGAGAAGGGGAGAGGGGAGAGAGGAGGGGGGACGGGGAGAGGAAAGAGGGAGCGGGGGAGAGGGGAGAGGGAGTGCAAATCCATTTGTTGACCCAACAATGATGTGAGTTCCTACTCTGGTTAGGTACTGTTTAGACACTGGGGATACTACGCTGTCAGGACAACAATCTACCTCCCTGGAAGCTTGCATTCTAGATGGAAGGTGGACCTTGACACTGGACAGCGTTCTGATTCCTGGTCCGGGTCTGTTATGGGGCCCCACTCCATTTTCTGCCCCGGGGTCCATCTCACTTGTTTCTTATGATAATCCCTCTTCCCCCACCATTGTGCCTTAGCTTGTTTGAGCGGGTCTCTATTACTTGTGCCAGAAGAATCTTGATCAAATAGAAATTTGCCTTTTTTTTTCTTTTTTAACATCTTTATTGGAGTATAATTGCTTTACAATGGTGTGTTAGTTTCTGCTTTATAACAAAGTGAATCAGTTATACATATACATATGTTCCCATATCTCTTCCCTCTTGCGTCTCCCTCCCTCCCACCCTCCCTATCCCACCCCTCTAGGTGGTCACAAAGCACCGAGCTCATCTCCCTGTGCTATGCGGCTGCTTCCCACTATCTATCTATTTTACGTTTGGTAGTGTATATATGTCCATGCCACTCTCTCACTTTGTCACAGCTTACCCTTCCCCCTCCGCATATCCTCAAATCCATGCTCTAGTAGGTCTGTGTCTTTATTCCTGTCTTACCCCTAGGTTCTTCATGACCTTTTTCACTCACCCACAGCCCGAAACTGGAAAGAAATCTGTTCAGATGGTCATAAGATTCCAGCTCTGTTCTGCTTTACGTCAAGAACTACCTTTTTGTGGATGACGATAAATCTGTACAGCCAGAACTAGTAGCAACTCGTGGCAGCTCTGTAGCAAAGCAGGCTAATTATATTTGTTTTATTATGTTAATTTATTACCATAAATTGCATGAATTGATTAAAAATTACTTTGTGGAATGCCTAATTCTTCATATTGATTTTCAGTCCTATTTTTCTTTCACTTCATAAAGGGAATTTCTTCCCAACAGTACAAAGGATATGAGCTATCATCCCCTCTCCCCACTGTGTCTCTGGACTGTATGTCAGGGTAGACATTTTTACTGGTATTTCAGAGACAAGCTAAGGCAAAGGAAGGTAATTGTCAATCACGCTGTTTCCTAAAATCAAGACCAAGACTTAGCTCAACATTGCCTAGGTCCAAGGAGGGCTGTAAGGATTATTGCAATTAGATTTAGCTTGGAATATGTAATTAATACTTGAGCAGATGATGAAATCAGTTATCATGCATTTAATTATAAAAGCATGTTTCATAAAATAAAGTTTTTGGGTTTTTTTTTTTTTTTTCATGGTACGCGGGCCTCTCACTGTTGTGGCCTGTCCTGTTGTGGAGCACAGGCTCTGGACGCGCAGGCTCAGCGGCCATGGCTCACGGGCCCAGCCGCTCCGCAGCATGTGGGATCTTCCCGGACCGGGGCACAACCCGTGTCCCCTGCATCAGCAGGCGGACTCTCAACCACTGCGCCACCAGGGAAGCCCCATAAAATAAAGTTTTTATAACTCCCTTCATTCACCTCTTTTCAAAAACAGAAAAAACTGATCAACTAGCTGGCAAATCATTCTTGTCCCTAGCTTAAAATTTTTAGGAGAAACTACAGCGTTGAAAGCTACAGTGGACAAACTTATAACTATTAATCCTGAATCCCTGATATGTGGGAAGCATTAAACTTTCAGAGAAACTTAACGCTTGATTTTTTTTTTTTAGTGAGAATTGAATATAAGTAAAATTTTTTCTAATGGCCCATTAAGAGTGCATTTTTCATTTTACTGACGATCAGATGGTCAACTAGAGGGGACATTATTCTTTTTAAAAACTCTGAATCAAAAAAATCATACAGGGCTTCCCTGGCAGCGCAGTGGTTGAGAGTCCGCGTGCCGATGCAGGGGACACGGGTTCGTGCCCCGGTCCGGGAGGATCCCACATGCCGCGGAGCGGCTGGGCCCGTGAGCCATGGCCGCTGAGCCTGCGCGTCCGGAGCCTGTGCTCCACAACGGGAGAGGCCACAGCAGTGAGAGGCCCGCGTACCGCAAAAAAATAGACCCAACATATTTCAGGGATATCTATAAATTTTATGAGTCCATTTTAGTAGTGTTCATATCAATATCATTAACAAACTTCAAAGGCGGAAAAGATTCTTTGCAAGTGGAATTTTGGGGTCAGCAGTAAAGTTGGGCCTAAGAATTAGCTTTCTCATTTTATACCAAAGATTTTATTCTAGCAGTATTTATTCCATCAACCTCCAGAAATGAAGGTGGAATTTGAAAACTTTTCGTTATAAAAAGTTCAAAGATATATAAGGAGAATGATGAGATAATGAATCCTCACATATCCATCACTTAGCAGTTGTTCACATTTTGCTATGTTTGATTTACCAGTCTTCTTTTCTGCTGATATAGTCTAAATTCCAAACATTGTGACTTCACTCTCAAATACTTCGGTATACATCTCCATACAAATAAGACATTTTCTTATATAAACATTAGGCCTTTCTGGCTCTCCAGCAATAATTCCTTTGTATCATTCAATATCCTATCCATATTCAAGTTTCCCCTATTGTCTTCTCAATTTTTTTAGGAGTTGTTTTGTTCAAATAGGGATCCAAAAAAGTCCACATGCTGTATTAGGCTGCATATCTTTTAAGTCTCTTTAAATCAAAAATTGAGAGAAAACCACTGCCATCTAATTCATGCCATTGCCTTAAACAGCTAGGTTGTCCTGTAGAATTGTACACATTCTGGATTTGTCTGCTGTCTTCCTCATTATGCCATTGGGTTTGTTCCTGTCTTTTGTTTTCTTTTATTTATAAAAGCTTTAATATATTTGGGTGAAGGGCTTTGGGTTTTACCTCGTATTGCATCATGTCAGGAGAACACATATCTGTGTATTTCAAAATGCCAAGATTGATCAATGGGTTTAGCTGGTGTCAGCAGACCCTTCCATTATAATGTTGTGGTTTTCCTCTTATAAGTAGAAGTAATCAGCCACAAATATCTGCTTCTTCATTGGTCCTTCATTATTAGGATCCATTGCTGTTTGTTGACTGAATCAATTATTACGTTAAGAGTTACAAAATGATGATTTTATAGTTTTATCTTTCCTTTACTGTGTATTAACTGGAATTCTTCTTTTAAAAAGATTTCCCTCATCAACTAGCACTAATTGGTTACTCTGAAACATAGTTCATATAACAAAGACAGATAAAGGCTTAAGTTTTTCCTTTAATTGAAAGTTTTCAGAAATAGTCCATTGTTTTTAAGCATTGGCCACTGAATTTGCTTAATCAGTAGTACCTGTGATATCATTAGGAGAATGGTGAAATACTCAATCCCTGGGCCAAAATCCTGTATGTCAAGAATGGACTTTGCACGAAGACTACATCTCTACGTAGCAATAGAGGAGAGGGCTGTTTGTAGGTGTCTGAATGTAGGTACCTAGAATGAACTATCCATTCTGAAAGGTTATGGAGGTAAAATTCTTCTTTTTCACCCTTAAGCTCATAATTATTTGATATTTTTCCTCTTCATTTTTCAATTACAAAGTTTAAAAAATCAATTTATGCTGTTCATAGTGTACACAATACCTGTGTAGAAAAGAGAGACACAGAAGCTAAGGGGGAAGAGTAGGGGTGTGGAAATGAAGATTCTTAGAAATTTTCTGGGCCCCAAATGGTTCACAGTTTAAAGAATGTTCTCTAAGCAATGGGCCATATCCCAGTCCGCTATTTCAAATATTTTACTTTGAAAGAGAGTGTAGATTAGAACATTTCTTCAGCCATTAAGTATAGTGTGAATGTGATATAACAACAAAATAGTCTTATCTAGTTATTTATACTTCTACTGGCATCTATAGAGCATCCAGAGTTTGGCATTTCCTCTTATAAATGTTCACTGTTTTCTATTATATGGAAGTATAGTAGAAATGACAAAAACTGTGACAGTTTTTGTAATTCCAACAGTCAAGATTTCATGGGAAATTTTCCTGTGGCAAAGGCTTTTTGCATTCCAAGATATTTGCCAGGAAGTTTATCTGTCCCTATGCATTTTGTTGACAATTGCCTTCTTAGCAGATGACAGGTGTGACCCCTCGTGAAACCCTGCCTCTTAACAAGTTTATTAAAGAGCTCTGCCAGTATCTTATCAGTAGGATTGTAGCAAACATCAAAACATATCTAGTTGCAAGGATTACTATTTGCATTGAACATGACGGCTCAAATGATTACGTGACCAGCTATCCAAGCGACAGGAAGAGCATGTTGTGGCCTCCTCCTGAGTGCAGGGAAGTGAACAGGAAATCATTCTCTTCCTTGAGAATTGTAAATAAGATGCATGTGTTCAGTCTGGAAAGGTATTCCGTTTCCCTTGGACTAATCATGGCAGAAGCTATGGTCTGTGGAATCAGGGCACAAGGCCGATGGGGAGGCAAAGGGTAGCTAGCCTTCTGCCTCTTTTATTTTTTGCAAATTTGATAGTCGAACTACACTCTTAACTCTGGTATTCATTCTTTTTTTTTTTTTTTTTTTTGCGGTACGCGGACCTCTCACTGTTGTGGCCTCTCCCGTTGTGGAGCACAGGCTCCGGATGCGCAGGCTCAGCGGCCATGGCTCACGGGCCCAGCTGCTCCGCGGCACGTGGGATCTTCCAGGACAGGGGCACGGACCCGTGTCCCCTGCATCGGCAGGCGGACTCTCAACCACTGCGCCACCAGGGAAGCCCCATTCTTACTTTTTTAAAGGCAGAAAAGAAATATGGCTTGGTGATCTTTAGAGACTTTTAAGAGCACTTGAAGGTTGTAATTGTCATGGCAACATGGAGAAAAATAACATTTTGTTGTGTTAATACAGTACATATCCTGGCGTAGCGTGGCTCCCAACTGGAGCTGAAGCCACGTCCACGAATGGGAATCAGAACTATTCAGTCATTCCTGGAGCTCCACCATCACCTCCCCTGCACCCTCTGCCACTGCTGTGGCCCTGCAGAGGCAAAAAGCCACGTGGCACAGAGGTTACAGTGGTGGGTTCCAGAGTCATGGTACCTGTGACTGAAATCTGACTCTAGCACTTAAGGACTGTGTGGCCTTGGCAATTTACTCAGCTTTTCTCTACAGATCAGATTCTTCATCTCTACAGAAAAGGTCCTAACAGTTGTTAGTTACTGACAGATTCAAATAAGACAACACATATACAGTGCTTAGAGTACAGCCTAATCCTTAGTGAACACTAGATCAACGTTGACTTTCCTTCTTTTTCCATTGCTGTTATTGACTGGGGAGGGTGAACAGGCCAAGAGTTGATATACACAGGTTTGCTTGGGCTTTAATTCTGATGCTGGCACTTCCTGAATGCATGGCTGCAGACAAGTTTCTAAATCTTTCCATGCCTTCATGTCCTCATCTGTTGAATGGAGATTATAATAGTACCTATCTCATAGGGCTGTGCTGATGATTAAGTGATTAAAAATGTGTAAGGCCTTTAGAAGAGTTCTGAATAAATTTATTTATTCTGGCACAGAATAAATATTAGCTCATGTGACTAGGGTTTTTGTAGCGGTTGTGTGAAGAAGTAGGGCCAGGGGGAGGAGATTGGGAAGATGGTACACAGAATAACGTGTACCTGAACCTTAAGGAGATGGATGCTAGAGGCAGATGTCACAAGAGTAATTTTCTTTTGGGGACCAAGGGACAAAGTATAGCACAAGCGGGGGGGGGAGCAACACACCACTCTTGCTGGAGCGAGGAGAGACTTTAGTGACTTGAAAACCACAGAGAATATGGTGCTTGTGTGGTGCCTGGGAACCTGCAGGGTGCCGCTGATGACAGCAGTGCCCCGGGGGGCAGCGGTGGCACCTGGCAAGAAGGGGCTCAGTGACAGCAGAGCCCTGGCACTGACAGGAGCTGAGCAGAACAGGGCTTAGAAAATGGCGGCACCGCATGTCACAGGGAGACACCATCTGGAGACTTCTAGAATTCTCTGGGATAGAGGAGGTTCAGGGGTCTGAGGAAGGGGTCAGAGTGTATGAAGCACAGGTGGCACTCCACTGTGGCTTTCACTGTGAACTTCACTCACTCAGTCTCCCACTCAGCTCTTTGGTGAGGCCTGGGCTATGTTTGGGAGCCATCCAAGCTCTAGGTCAACTCCCGAGTGACCAGCGTTTTTGTTGGCTTAGTAGCTGGAGAGGAAGGCATGTGGTAAGGAAATCGGATCAGTTATTCACAAACACCGAATCCAGAACCGCAGAGGCTGGAACGGAAGCAATGTAACTGCATGAGGTAGGTGGATGAACTTCCAAGGGTCATGGGTCATGAAAGGTGCTCGGAGATGCCTTCACTCAGTCATTTAGCAAGGATTCATTGAGTGCCTACTGTGCGCTGGGCACTGTTCAAGGAATCATTGTGCATCAGACATAACGCTTGCCTTCACGGTCTGTGGGAAATGCAGATTAATAAACAATTAAATATAGTGTGAAATTCCTAGGCCATGGAATATGTTCAGCTTTAGTGGAAGCTGCTAAACAGTTTTTCCAAAGTAGTCATACCAAGTAAGACTCCTACCGTGTCTGAGGTTCCCATTGCTCCACATCCTTGTCAACACTTGGTATTTTCCATCTTTTTCAAATTTCACCGTTCTGGGGTGCATATAATGGCACTGTATTATGGTTTTAATTCGCATTTCCCTAATGACTTCATGAAGTTGGGTGCATTTTCATATGCTTGTTTGCACTTTGGATATCCTTTTTCGTGTGCGATGTGCTTTTTTCAAGTACCGAAACCCCAAGTGCTGCTTGCATGGGATGTCCATTTAACCTGTGAAGGTCAAGAAGCCAGTGTGGCTAGAGCAGAGGGAGAGAGGGAGAGAGCAGTAGGAGAGCAGGCCAGAGAGGAAATGGGTGGAGCACATTGTCTGGTGGGCCATGTAGAACTGTGGTTTATATTCTGAGTGGAGAGCTTTGGGCAGAGAGTGGCATGATCAGACTTATGTTTTAACACAATCATTTTGCAAGGCAGAATAATGGCCCCCAAAGATGTCCCTGATGCAGTCTGCAGAACCTGTGAATATATTACATGGTAAAGAGGAATTAAGGTTGCAGATAGGATTAAGGTTGCTAACCAAGTAGCCTTGAGATGGGGAGATTATCCTGAATTATCTGGATGGGCCCAGTATAATCACAAGGGTCCTTATAAGTAGAAGAAGGAGACAGGCAAGGAAAAGCCAGAGGGATGGCAGTGTAAGGACTCAGCCCACTATTGCTGGCTTTGAGAATGGAGGAAGGAGGCCATAAGCCAAGGAGTGCAGGGGGTGGGATGAGGCTGGGGTGGGCTCTAGATGCTGGGAAAGGCAAAAAAGTGTGCTCTTCCTGAGAGACTCCAGAAGGAACACAGCTCTGTTGACACCTTGATTTTAAACCAATGAGAGTTCTGTTTTTAGTTTTTTAAGGAACCTCCATACTGTTCTCCATAGTGGTTGTCAATTTACATTCCCACCAACATTGTAGGAGAGTTCCCTTTTCTCCACACCCTCTCCAGCATTTGTTATTTGTAGACTTTTTGATGATGGCCATTCTGACTGGTGTGAGGTGATACCTCATTGTAGTTTTTTTTTTTTTTTTTTTTGGTGGTACGCGGGCCTCTCACCGCTGTGGCCTCTCCTGTTGCGGAGCACAGGCTCCGGACACGCAGGCTCAACGGCCATGGCTCACGGGCCCAGCCGCTCCGCGGCATGCAGGATCCTCTTGGACCAGGGCACAAACCCATGTCCCCCGCATCGGCAGGCAGACTCTCAACCACTGCGCCACCAGGGAAGCCCCTCATTGTAGTTTTGGTTTGCATTTCTCTAATTATTAGTGATGTCGACCATCTTTTCATGTGTTTTTTGGCCATCTGTATGTTTTCTTTGGAGAATGTCTATTTAGATCTTCTGCCCATTTTTTGATTGGGTTGTTTGTTTTTTTGATATTGAACTGCATGAACTGTTTGTATATTTTGGAGTAATCCCTTGTCAGTCTCTTCATTTGCAAATATTTCCTCCCATTTTGTGGGTTGTCTTTTTGTTTTGTTTATAGTTTCCTTTGCTGTGCAAAAGCTTTTAAGTTTAATTAGGTCCCATTTATTTTTATTTTCATTACTCAAGGAGGTGGATCCAAAAAGATATTGCTGCAATTTATGTCAAAGAGTGTTCTGCCTATGTTTTCCTCTAAGAGTTTTATAGTGTCTGGTCTTATATTTAGGTCTGCAAGGCTGGCAGACCCCACCCCACCATAGAACTACCATATGATCCAGCAATCCCACTCCTGGGCATATATCTGGAGAAAACCATAATTCGAAAAGATACATGCACCCTAATGTTCATTGCAGCACTTTTTACATTAACGAAGACATGGGAGCAACCTAAATGTCTATCGACAGAGGAATGGATAAAGAAGATGTGGTACATATATACAATGGAATATTAGCCATAAAAAAGAATGAAATAATGCCATTTGCAGCAACATGGATGGACCTAGAGATTATCATACTTAGTGAAGTAAGTCAGACAGAGAAAGACAAATATCATATGATATCACTTATATGTGGAATCTAAAAAGATGATACAAATGAACTTATTTACAAAACAGAAACAGACTCACAGACTTCGAAAACAAACTTATGGTTACCGGGAATTCCCTGGGAAATTAGGGTAACTAATTACGACTCTGCAGTTCCACTGCCGGGGACACAGGTTTGATCCCTGGTCTGTGGACTAAGATTCTGCATGTCATGCAGTGTGGCCAAAAAGAAAAAGAAAAAAGAAAAGAAAAAAATGAGAAAAGTTTAAAAAAACAAAAAACTTTATGGCTACCAAAGGGGAAAAGTCAGGGCAAGGGATAAATTAGGAGGTTGGGATTAACATATACACATTCCTATATATAAAATAGATAATCAACAAGGACCTTCTGACTGTATAGCACAGGGAACTCTACTCAGTACTCTGTAATAACTATATATTGTATAGGTCGTAATAATGTATACTATATACTATACTATAATGTAACTATATATTGTATAGGTTGTAATAATGTGTAACAACCACTTTGATATACACCTAAAACTAATACAACATTGTAAATCAACTGAACCCCAATATAAAATAAAAACTAAATTAAAAGAATAAACCAATGGGCTCCATTTGGGGCATCCAAACTCCAGGACTGTAGGATAATACATTTGTATTGTTTTAAGCCCCTAAGTTTGTGGTAATTAGTTACAGCAGCGTTAGGAAATGAATACAATCACTATAGCTGCTGTGTTGAGCATAGACTACAGGTGGTGGGCAAAGCGAGAAGACAGAGAATAGTTACGGGCCACTGTGATAATCCAGGCAAGAAGTGATGGCAGGGCTTCCCGTGCGGTGCAGTGGTTGACAGTCCGCCTGCCGATGCAGGGGACACGCGTTCGTGCCCCGGTCGGGGAAGATCCCACGTGCCGCGGAGCGGCTGGGCCCGTGAGCCATGGCCACTGAGCCTGCGCGTCCAGAGGCCACAATGGTGAGAGGCCCGCGTACCGCAAAAAAAAAAAAAAAAAAAGAAGTGATGGCAGCTTGGATCAGGGCGAATAAGAGGAAAAAGCTGTACTTTATAAGGCAGAAACTAAACAAAAAACCCCACAGAGTACAGCTAACTTTTTTAAAAGTCCTACCATGTGCCAGAATGTACGCTAAGCCTTTTCCTTTTTTTTTTTTTCATTTAATCCTCACAACAAAATGAGGTAGGTATACTATTGCCTACGTATCATACATGAGGATCGAAGGGGCTGTCACCTGCTCAAGGTATACAAAGGGGCAGCCAAGATTCATACCCAGGCTCTAAGATACCCAATCTCTCTTGCTTTCCTTTTTGTTCTCCCCAAGTACATAACAAAATTATGGTTAAATGTTCTCATTTAAGTGGTCTCAGCTGTGCCTCAGAGCATTCTTGAAAGGGTGGGCTGGAGGTAAAGCAAGAATTGCAAAGGACCTCTGGGGGCATGTGAACCTCAGAACACACAGGAATTAAGTCTATGGGCTGTGGCTCCCTTCCAAGAGGGGTCCTCCCTCCATCATCAACAGTGCAGAATCTGGGCTTGATTTAACTCAAAAAGCCTCGGGGCTCCCTGACAGCTGTAGACAACTAATTAGAATACAGCAAGATAGTTTCTGTACTTGAAGTTTGTGCAAAGAGCTAATCTGGGGATTGTTTTTCTGTCCGACGTATTATAGCATACTCAGAGTACCTGATTATAAGAGGATAAATGGTGAAACAGGCTTCACATGTCTACTTTCTGTGATAGTGTGAAAATTGCTTAATTAAGGCTTATTCATAGAGACTGATTCTGCGGGCCCCTTTGGAGTCAGGGTGGCTCATGGTTCGTTCTACCTCTCTCAGTCGGACAGCAGATCTTGCACCTGTAGTTGGGCAAAGATGCTAGAACCAGCTGCTCAGATCAGGGCAAGTGGGGATGTGTGGACAAGTTTGGCCTCCGAGGTAGGAGGCTGAGAGCCCCCCGCTGACTCTTCCACTGATGGTCACCTTCAGCTGCCCTCATGCATCTGTTGCCTCTGCAGCTGGTCTGCAAGAGTTGCTGGGGTAGGTGCAGCTGGTCAGGGCTTTGTCCCCAGTTTCTGAGCCCACATGCCAGTGGAATTCCCTCGGCTTTACCTGCTGGTGGATAACATGGTGATTCTGTGATACACCAAACCTCTAGGCCGGGCCTGAGACTGGTTCAGCCCCTAATTTTTTTTTTTTTCGGTACACGGGCCTCTCACTGCTGTGGCCTCTCCTGTTGCGGAGCACAGGCTCCGGACACGCAGGCTCAGCGGCCATGGCTCACGGACCCAGCCTCTCCACGGCATGTGGGATCTTCCCGGACCGGGGCACGAACCCGTGTCCCCTGCATCGGCAGGCTGACTCTCAACCACTTCTTCACCTGGGAAGCCCAGCCCTTAATTTTTCTAGTGTCATTTTCACTGCCCAGGGAGTTGATAACCTGTGTCCTTCCAAAGTAAGAACATTCTCAGCAGCTCCTTAGTTGTTTTTTGTTTTTATAATTTCTCTGAACAATCAAACTCCCCGTGGTGTTTCTAGGATGGAAGCTCACTACCCCTTTAGTGAACACTGACTAGCCTGGGCTTAGGCCCTTCACGGAGCATGTCTCATTTCGTTCTCACAACATTTCTGCACGGGTAGATATTATTGCTGTTCCCAGCAGTGACCTTGGTACGCGGGGAAGTCATCAGGTCTTCTAAGTCACATCCCTGATTTTATTATAGAAAAAGCGAGGCTTTCTCCAGAGAACTGGTGTCAATTTGACCGTGGTGTCAAATTACAAAGGAGACATTCTCCCCTCCCTGTTAAGGTGCGCAGAAAGTCGGCTCTCCTAACTTCTTGCTATAAGTACCTTGAAGTAGAGAAGAGGGAAAAGTTAGAATGGAGTGGGAGGAAGATGGGCGTTTGTCTACAAAGGAACCAGTGTCTCTAAGGAAAGGAATGCAGAAGGCTTCTGAGCTGTGTATGGAAGGCATCCTTCGAACCATTAAGGGAGACTAGAGAGGATACCAAATGGTGAACACGTTGCCTGTATATCTCATTTGCTCATTCACAAAATTAAGTAATTATATCCTGGGGGGAGAAAGAGCTGCAGCATCAAATATGCAGTATGCATTTGATGTCACTACCGGTAGCAGATTGAGTTTAACAAGCCATATGGGTTGTAATTGTCTGAGTATGATTAATTCATAATGTTTGTTCATTTTATGCCTTATATTATGATTTGTTATTGTTTCATTTAATTACAACGTAAGTCCTTTTTCTAGCCATGATCAAGAACCCTTAGGGATCTTGATATTCCCTCAAAGAAGAGTGAATAACACCTCAGTATTTCTGGACTTTATCTGGGACTTATTTCTATGGGTACAAGTTCCATGCAAAGAGCAATGTGAACTTGGAGCAGATGGTGCATCCGTCCGTTGCCGAACTCCACTTGCAGCCTGAGGAAAACTTTATACTAAAGGTGGAAATAATAGCTTTCTGCTCAGTTTGTTGTAAATTCTAAATGGGGTGATTGAAGGCTGTAATGATCACTGCTGTTGGACGCCTCTGGGCTCCAACATCTGGCAAATGCCTTTACTAGCTGACAGCTGTTAGCCTTGGTATCACAGTTTTAAGTAGGCTGGGAATTGTGCTTGAAGTAAGTATCACTAGTTCATGTATCAAGACATTAGAGAGAGAGAGAGAAACAACTTTATTTTCTGGATTAACTTCACCCTGGTACATTTATTAAAAGCAGAGCCTTTTGCATATTGTTATGGAAATGCTGCAGCCTTTACGTTCAAAACCCAAGGTTTTTATTACATTTTTAGCATGAGTTTAAATTAATATTCTAAGCCCTGTTTAGCCTCTGTCAGAGACAAATCCAAATTGCTAACAAACACAAGATAAATTTAGGAAAATTGGCTTATGTCCTGAGATCAGGTTGAAGCTGAATCAGTAAAACTCATACAACAAAAAAGGAAACAATTTGTGTTCTGGAGATAACAGATTGAAGGGGTAACATTGAAAAGTATAGTACCTTGAATTGGAATAAGCAGTTTGTCTATTATTTTAAAGAATGGAATTTACGAAATAATGATATAGGCAAGGTGTTTGGTGTAAATATTTCTATCACTAAGATTATGCTAAGATACTTTAAATCTAAGTTTTCTGTGACTAATACCATTTAAATAAGAATAAAAGGAAAATTTGAAAAGAAAATTATTACTTGAGGTTTCGAAAATTTTTTAAATAGTTTTTTCTCTTATCATTTTTTTAATAATTAAAAGGTCATTTTTAATTGCTTTACCCAGATTTATTTCTTTTCACATTTTAAAAACATTGTTACTATATTTAAAGACTGGAATTTTGGCTATTTTTTTTTTTTTTTGTAGAAGCAAAAGCTATTTTGATAAAAATCAGAGTGAGAAAGAGAGAGAGACAGAGACACAGAGATAGAGAGAGACAGAGAGAGAGAGATTGAGAGCGAGGCAGGCTTGGGTCTGTTGGCCATGAATCTGCCATTTCAAGAACCAGGGTGGTTGGTAGAATTATGATCTGAAAAGAGTCAGCCTACAACTGTGTACTTTCCATGTGAAAATACAAGTGAGAAGCTTTGAGGTGAAGAAAAAAGGGGATAATGTCTGCTCCAGGAACTTTTCAGAGAGAGAAGGCCTACTTTTAGAAGCAACAAGTGGAATCTCCTGGGAGAGTAGAAGTTGAGACAATTCTAATATCTGGAAATGCTTCCACTTTGCTAACTTAGAAGATGAAATGCTCACTGCTCTGATCTTCAGTGTCCTTGCCATGTCTACTACCAGAAACGATGCAGGTTTATGTCTTCCTGCTCTGTAAAAATGCCAAACCTTATCATCAAGGTGGATTTCCTCTAGATTGTTCTGGTCACTTGGTAGATGATGGTATTGAGGAAGAAGAAGATGATGGTGATGTTGAGGAGAATAGCTAACCTTAATTGAAATAGTAACAGATTATTTTTTAAAGAGCCTAGTATTTTAGATGCCCTTATAAGTGTTGATACACATTTAGAAACTCCACCGGTAAGACTGATAGCTCATATCAGCTACCTCCAGAAAGCAAATTTGATAATGTCCAGAGTTGATATATGAGTGAACGGTTGGGTTGCATGAGTATGTTAAAAACCAGAATCAAAGACAAATGAAAGATTAAACTCATCAGGTGTATAAGAGCAACTGGCATGTGCTAAGCATCTTTAGTGCCTCGTTTCATTTAATCTTTATAAGAACTCAGTGAAGGAGGTGCTGTTTTCATTCCTGTTTTACGGATACAGAAACTGAGGCCTAGAAAGAGTAAAGAACCTGCCCGAGATCACACCACTATTAAGTGGTAAACCCAGAATTTAAACCCAGTCATCCTAAACTACAACGTCATCAACTCAACCACCATCAACAGAGACTTAGTGTTTGATTTTCGGCAAAAGAAAATTACTGAGGAAGTCATTGCTCTCTTGCCTCCTGACCACTCAAGTCATCACTAAGTTTCCCACCACCACCCCAGACCATCTTTCTTTATCCTGCAGCCGGGTCAGAGCATGCAACTGTATTTGTGAAAGCACAGGATGTTGCTTTAGCTATGAATAAGACGTGGCAAAATCATAATTTGATATTATGATCTTGCAGGGAGCTAACGATGGGTGTGAAATGAATCACAAGGGCAGGATGGCAGAAAATAAAGCAAGCTACCTGGTAGTCAGGGCAGGAACTCTGCCACTAACTCTCAGTGTGACCTCCATCAAGTCATATAACTTCTCTGGGACTCATTTTCCTCAATGATAACACGAGAACATTAGAGTAATTATGTCTAAGGTCTCTTCAAGTTACAACATATGAGGAAATGGGCCTTATTACTTTCATGCCATTGTTCTTATTAACATGCAAACACATTTCATTTTGAAACCTAGTCTAACAAGTATAATTTGATATAGCTGGAAAACAGTCAGAGGCAAATGGCTTTACCTATTAAGTTTTTCTTTATCCTAGACGGTCTAGGATTTGCCATTTGGAGAAGGGCTGGGGAGGCCTGGAAGTTTGCCAGTTCTCCTGAAAAAGGGTTGCAATGTGGTCATGCCAAGAACTCTGAGTGTCAATCTGGACTCAATACTGTGTCTCTCGTTATTGTCTGCTCCTGCCAACTGCTGCTTTCTGCTCCAGCTGTTTGGAATCCAGACCTGGCACAATGAGGTCTGCCTTGGCATGCTGTGTGCATGTGTGTGTGCATGTGTGTCTGTAGACTCAGTGTGACACGACGAAAAGGAGCAAAGGCAGAAGCCATATGTGGACCTTTATCTTCTTCACTTGCTCACTGCTACGCCAAGTTCTAAATTTACTTCTCCCCATGTGACCCAGGCCTGTCTTAGTCCCTTCTCAACACCTTTGGCTATGTTGAGACCACAAAACAGCCAGTGATGACAAAACAAAGAATGTGTAGGCTGGTCAGTGGTCTCATCAGGCTGGCGGCCCAGCATATGTAATGGTATAGATCTTTGCACATCCATGGAACTATGTGGGCATCTCCCACCTTCTGCTCTTTTGTATTTTGTCTCCTGGGTGAGCCGCAAGGATTGAGACATTCGTGGTTTTACCAGTATGCCTGTGGCTCCATATCAGATTGGGTGGCATCTGAGTGTTTCCGTGGGGGGGTGCATCAATGTATTTGAGCAGAGCCCAAACACAGGGCCAGCTCAGAGGGTGTGTGCAGAAGCTGCTCGTAGATTAGTGATTGAAGTCACTCAGAGATCAGCCTAAGTCCTGCATCTATTGTTGCTGCAGGTTGATCACAACATGGAAGATGGTCTTTTTGGCCCATGGCTTTTCAGATGGCAATTAAAACAGGGACAGCCTTGGGTAGTCAGGAGAAAAATATGTATGGGCAATAATATGACCTATAAAATTGTGATGTAGGTTAGAATTTTCTCCTATCTTTTTATCCTTTTCTATCCATTCCCTTTAATTTTTTGTATAACTGTATCTTGGTACTATTTTACAAATTCTCAGATTCCCTAGTTACATTGCTGATTGTCTGAGCAAAGTTGTAACAGCTGTACATTCTTTCAGTCACTGTGCCCAAGTGGCCGCTGGGAACACAGTGATAAGAAAGAAAGACCCAACTCCTACCCAGAGAACTTACATTTTAACAGGGACCAATCTAAATGGCCACAGTGGAGTGTGTTAAGCTCTATGGGAGGGAATACCAGGAGGTAAATAAGAGAACACAGTGGGATCCGTGAGGAGAGTCTCTACCTGGTTCTACTGGTCACCTAACAATGTGCTGGGCATTAAGAAGTCTATGTAATGTGCAGGAGATAAGAGGCTGCCCCCAGAGACCTCACAGCCTGGATGAGGAGACCAGACTCACACATAAGAAACAGAACCATGGGGGGCCAAGCTGGGAGATGCCACTTCTCCGCTGCATTTCCCAGAGGTAGTATTTGGGGTGTCAATAGTAGTCAACTTGCAATATCTGGGATCTGTTCTACTCATTTGATTCTAAATTATAAAATGGAACTCATGGGACTATGTGATCAGTTAGGACTCGTATCATTTTATAACTTAACTTTTTATTGGTGTGCCTGTCTTTTTTTTTTTTTTTTTTTTTTTTGCGGTATGCGGGCTTATCACTGTTGTGGCCCCTCCCATTGCGGAGCACAGGCTCCGGACGCGCAGGCTCAGCGGCCATGGCTCACGGGCCCAGCCGCTCCGCGGCACGTGGGATCTTCCCGGACCGGGGCACGAACCCGTGTCCCCTGCATCGGCAGGCGGACTCTCAACCACTGCGCCACCAGGGAAGCCCCGTGTGCAGCTTTTCTTAACTAGCTGTTAAACTTATTGAGGGCAGAAGATATGAATTTTATTGCTTTGCGTTCCCTCTAATCTCCAGCCCATTGCTATCTATACAGTAGGCACTCACTAAACATTCAAGAAATCAGTACAAGACATTATAGTTTCTTATTGTCTTAGTGGAATTCTAGAGCATAAGAAAGATGAGAGGCTACAATTACCGAAAGAGTTGGAAGTTCTAGATTCATCTCTTGCTCTGCTGGTGACTGTTTTTTCTATGGATGGACCATCTATTATTCACGACCTTCCTTCACCCCATTTGGAATGGGGATGCATGGGTGTAACTCTGTCTGCTTATAACATTTTCGGTAGCAGGACAATCTCTTAAGCATTTGAGGGTATGGAGAATGACAGCAGACAGATGGGCCCATTGACAAGTGTGTCCCCTTGTGGTACTCCTGTCACAACTGAATTATTCTGTCATTTGTGCTGTCATCAAATCAGGCTGATCCAAGAAGTGGAGAGGAGAGCATTTCTAGTAACAGTCACAGAGGGAAATGACTCTGTGACATGTGTGTTTTCTGTGAAAGGGACTGGCTTTATTATTTTCTAAGGGTGGAGAAAGGGGCATAATGTATCAGCATATGAATAAGTGACCTGCTTGTGATGGTGACAATATTTTGAATTACCTCCTGAGTTGGGTTTCATTGTATTTAACTGGCATCTCTCTCTTGCATCCACCCAGCTAAATGTAAGGGGCCCGGTTCGGGGGCTCAGGAGTTGTGCTGGATCACAGGCTTCTCTGGCTAACCGTGCTATCTTCATGTTGTGTGCACTTTCCTCCACCTGTACTTAGGCACCTCACCTGCCTACCTCCAATTAACCCTGAGAGTGGAGCAATACTCTGCCCATGACCAAAATGCATCCACCCCACATTGTTGGGTCATCCTTTGAGGACAGGTCCCTCAGGGCTCCAGGACACTCACGAGCTCAAGGAGCCTCTTGGAGGGAAGAGCTCCCATAGCTGTACTTCTGTGGTCAAACTTGCCTGTTATGTAAGTCTCTGGCACTTGACTGGAAAATTGTCTGTTGTGATTCCAGTCCCAGAGAGTGTGATAGCCTTGGGAAATGGGGGATGGAATGCATTAGGGCAGCTTTTAAGTCAATTCCAGAAAAAGTGATTTACTGAATATATTTAGAATCACATTTTATTTTAATTTTAAACTGGGGAAGTGCAGTTCTCCCATTGTTCACTACATTTCACATTTTGCTAAAGTTTTTCTAAATTATCCCAATAATTTCATCTTACTCATTTTCAACACACAGACTTGCTGTGGGTTGTCAAGGTGATGTTCCCAATGCACGAAGGCTGTTTTGTTAATTAATTCAACAAATATTTGTTACGTAGCTACTGCGTTCCAGGAGTCTGGAGATGAAAAAGTCCTAATCCCGACTTCTGGGAATTCAACTGTCATGCTAAGAGGACAGTATAAAGCTATTCACCTGCTAAGGAGTAATTCATTGAACAGGGCATCTCAGCATCTGCTTGATGTTGCTAAGTGAGATGTGAGTGTGTGTGTGTGTGTGTGTGTGTCTGTGTGTGTGTGTCTGTGTGTGTGTGTCTGTGTGTGTGTGCGTGCATGCACCTGGGAGTATCTGAACATTACATTTTAGGGCTCAGTTCTCCCATGCTTTGAATTTGTTATATAGTTATGAATAAATACTAAAGACATAAAAACAAAACCACCCATACCTACCTCACATGATCCTACTGGCTTTGGGGCACTCTTATTAACGGCAACAGTGAATTTACTATTTGTCTTCATTCTTGTGATCAGGTACTAGATGCTAAAGTCATTATTTTGTGTTTTTTCAATTATAACTGAGACGGGAAATTAGCAACCTTATGGACCTCATTTTTTTTTGTTGTTTTTGTTTTTGTTTTGCGGTACGCGGGCCTCTCACTGTTGTGGCCTCTCCCGTTGCGGAGCACAGGCTCCGGACATACAGGCTCAGCGGCCATGGCTTACGAGCCTACCTCTCCACGGCATGTGGGATCTTCGCAGACCGGGGCATGAACCCGTGTCCCCTGCATCGGCAGGCGGACTCTCAACCACTGCGCCACCAGGGAAGCCCTGGACCTCATTTTTGAGTATTTGAAAATGGTTTTTACTTTTTATTTGTGGAAACATTTGAATCTACACAGGAATAAGGAGAATAGTAAAATGAAGTCTAGGTGCCCATCACCAGCCTCAAGAACTATCAACTTAAATCTAATCTTGTTTCATCTATAATCCTCCCTCGCCTCTACCTCTTCCCACTTTGCCCTGGATTACTTTGAGGCAAATCTCAGACATGAATTTCATCTGCAGATTTTTGGGGACTCACAGTGTTTGTTTTTATGTTGTAGAATGTTATCAGACAAGGAACATGCCATCTGGTTTTCACAACCCTACCGTTCACATTGTCTTTTACCAGCCTGTACTTATTGCTATTACCTGCCTGTCCTTGCAAGCATTTGGGTTTGCAACCTCTGAATTTCCTATTTTATTACCTGTTCCCCTCAGTCACGTTTGTTATTACTTTCTTAACGTACAATTTGTGCTGCTACTTATAAATATACTAGACATAATAATAATTGCATAACTCAGTGTTAGCTTAGTTTTTATCTGAGAGGTTTTGTTTGTTTGTTTTTTAACATCTTTATTGGAGTATAATTGCTTTACGATGTTGCGTTAGTTTCTACTGTATAGCAAAGTGAATCAGCTATACATATACATATATCCCCATAGCTCCTCCCTCTTGCGTCTCCCTCCCACCCTCCGTAACCCACCCCTCTAGGTGGTCACAAAACACCGAGCTGATCTCCCTGTGCTATGCGACTGCTTCCCACTAGCTATCTATTTTACATTTGGTAGTGTATATATGTCCATGCCACTCTCTCACTTCATCCCAGCTTACCCTTCCCCCTCCCCATGTCCTCAAGTCCATTCTCTACATCTGCGTCTTTATGTCCTCTTTATGTCTTTATTCCTGTCCTGTGCCTAGGTTCTTCAGAACCTTTTTTTGTTTGTTTGTTTTTAGATTCCACGTGCGGTATCTGAGAGGCTTAAAATTTATTTTCGGGAGTATGCTTACATTTGACTGGCTAACTGGGTTTGAACATGCTGGCTCATTTTGCACTCTCCGTACAACTTGATGAAAATGGCTTTCAGGATCTGCCTCAAAATCAACAATAATGCATCATTCACAATGTCACCTACTTTAGACTCTGCAATCATAAATCTGAGTTTTGAAAGGCAAGTAAACCAAAGAGTTTATAATAAGCAGATGCCTCATTCTAAAATGCTACTGCTGTTACTCCTACTACTGCTACCACTACCACTAACTGCTATTACTAAACTCCATGACAATAAATCCCTTGT
Source organism: Phocoena phocoena (assembly GCF_963924675.1). NCBI lineage: Eukaryota > Metazoa > Chordata > Mammalia > Artiodactyla > Phocoenidae > Phocoena > Phocoena phocoena. The sequence goes on along the minus strand of NC_089225.1, from coordinate 56,063,061 downwards.
ATCATCTAGAATGAAATCCTTTAGGATTAATAGCATCTCCCAGCACTTGCAAAGCACCAGGCCTGTCAGCTATTGGCAAGCTGCCTTCCTTAGAGAGAGAGAGAGAGAGAGAGAGAGCAAGGAAATATACTGAAAATTACACTGGAGAAATAATGACTCAGGAATGCTGGTTTGCACGAGGATATAATTGAATAAGAAGATAATTATAAGTGTAATATATATGTGTATAAACATATAGATAACATGCATCTATTATGCTTAACAAAACTATGTAATATATTTATAGTATGTAATTATAATGTATATACTTAGAGTATATTCTGTATATTATATATACTACATATTATATATACTACATATTATATACATATATTACACTTACAAATAGAATCATGATTTTATAGCTATTCTACTGTCCAATCACAGAGAGATTTTTGTCATGTCAATAAAAAATCTAGAACTAGTAAGATAAATATTTTTAAACAGTCTAGTGTTTTAGTGATTTATAAGTACTGATGCACATTTTAGAAATCCCACTGGCATGATTACTCTTTCAAATTAGCCACTGCCAGAAAGCAACTTTGATTGTGTTCAGAGTTGGCATCTATATGAATAATGGATCTAGTAATGCGAGTGTGATAAAAACCAAAATTAGGGAAAAGTACATATTGCACTCCTTAGATAAGTAAGAGTGGCTGGCCTGTGTACGTCTTCTTTCTTTGTCTCTGTTCCCTCCCTCATTCCTGCTTCCCTTCCCCCACCTCCCCACTCCCCATTATCAACTCATTTCGAAACTAGAGAATACCAGGATGCTTAAATAGTGCTGTACACTCTCCCACAGCCACAGGGGCCTGCAAAGAATCACAGCACGCCCGCTTCCTTGGGCTCCTTAGACAGTCCAAGAGGGACCCTCAGGCTGTGGAGCCAGTGGATAGGAGGGGCTTCCGGGTTCAGTCTCCCCTAGCTGGCTCCCCTTTCCAGGCACCGCTGACTCTGCTACCTGCTTGAATCCAGATCCCGTCTCCCAGAAGGTTGCCTATGCCTTGGGGGTGGGGGGCGGTAAAGATGAGTATGCTTATTTTACTTTAGATTTCTCTTTAAAGGATATGAACATTCCATTACTCTGTACTAATACTTTCGATTGTGTGTGTGAGTGTATGTATTGAAGACAAGTACCTAATTGTTTCTAAAAAAAAAAAAAATCCCAAACCTTCTCTTGACTAGTTTAACCAGTACTGTGCCTGAGACCTGCTTCCACTGTATGTAAGGAAAATGTCTGCCTGCCTTGGTGTTTCTCACCTGGTGCGCTTGCTTGATTTCAGAGGTGTAGTGATAGGTCCACTGCCTTCCTGACCTCGGCTTGGCTCCTTGGTGTTTTACTTCTTATATTGTAAAATGTAATTATGATTAAAGATTTTAATCTCAGAGTCTAAACCCAAGATGCAGCCAAACAGAATATTTTTTACAGTCACCCATTTTAAAGATTATGCCATTGCAATACCTGAGACTGAGTCCATATACTGTGTTGTGTTTGCTGACATGTGAGCTGCTGGGCTTCTGAAGGCTGGTTGGTGAAGTCAGGGGTCTAAACCACAACACACAGATATGTGTCGGGGACATCACGGCTGTGTCACTGTTCCAGATGCACGGCTTATATGCTTATGGGAAACACCTGTTCTACAGCACTGTGCAAATATACACTGCATAGCCCACTCTTTATTCTATATAATAAAAAAGTACCTCTTGGGTTTGAATTGAATCTTTTTCTGATTATGCTGCTTCAGATGTAAGCTCTTTAAAATTTGGAAATATTTTGATTCTGGAAATGTTCTTGATTCAGAATCAGTCAGATTCTGGATATGCCTGGGAAATGGCCTACCAGTTTTAAATTAAAAGTCTGAGACACTATAAAGAGGATCTTAGGGCACATCTATATGTTAGGTCTAAAGTAAATGAAACTGGGACCTTAAGGAAGCAGTTCATCAGCTAAAAGAAACTTAGGCCCCTAATGTTGAAGAAATTTAATAATCTGCAAGTTTCTTTTCCAAATAGGGACAGTTAGAATTTATGAATATTTTATTCATGGGTTAACTATAAACGTGTTTGCTCTTGACAGACATTCATATAACATCCTTCTTCCAAAGAATTTGGGTACCGGGTTGAGAACTTTAAATGAACACAACCAAAATTACACAATTGAAAAAAGAAAGATAAGAAATGATCACCAGTGAACAGGGAGAGGGTGGAGAGGATTCTAGGAGAAAAGAGAGCAAATACTAGTTAAATCAGGCCCCAGATGAAAAAATGCTACAAACTAAATGAGGCTGCTGTAGGGGTCCTGGGACTGGAGAAGCGTCTCCATGGGCCTTTTCTCTGTGGGTGATAATCTTTTAGCTTTCCTCTCTCTTCTTTCCTCCTTAGCATTTTATTGAGAATAAGTAGGAGGAGGAGAGTACTTGATTCAGTAAATGAAAAATTACTAACTTCTAGACGCTCCAGCTCATTATAGCGGAGTTTCTCAACGGTGACGGACCTTGTGCTCCAGAACATTTTGTTAACACTCTTTCCTGTCCAGTCATGACATTCATAGGTAATATAATCTACTTGATATGAATTTTTTTAAAACATAGAATGCCCAGTTATAATATAAAAGAGAAATAAAAGACATTTAAACTATTCTTTATTTTAATATGTAAATGCTTGTGAGCAATGGCATAGGAATCCAGACCTAGTCCAGCAGCAGCTACAGAAGCAGGTGACCCAGGAGTACTGTGTCAGAGTCTCAGATACCTAGAGCAGCATTATGGTCATGAACTGACATTCTGCAACAGTGACTACTCTTAGTAAAGTCTCCAACAAAGCTAAGAATAATCTTGCCACAATCAACTGGAAAATTCAGAGCATAATAAAATCATGCAAAACGCAAAAGAATCTTCTGTGTTTATAGGTAAAATGGAAGAAGTTTCTAGGCTTTAAAATAAGATGGTGTTCATGTATATGATGTGTAGTGGATCATTTGAAAGCCCTGAAGGTTGCAGCTGGGAGGATGATTCTTTGTTGTTTGGGAGTGCTTATGCATTGCAGGACATCCAGCCTCTTCGGCCCTGCCCACTAAAGGCCCTGCCTCCAGTAATTATTTTGACAACCAAAAGCACACCCACAAATTTCCAAAACATCGCCTGTGGGGCAGTTCCAGACCCCTTGAGAACCATTGCACCAGATCCTCTTATATGTTCAATGAAGTTCTGGGAGATGGTAAGTTGGGAGAATGCTGCAGAAGACAGAACAAGAAGGGTGTGAAAACCACTTACAAGGCCAGTGTTGGCCACGTGAATCCGTGGCCCAGAAGCCCTCACAGTGATAGGGTTTCTACAGTCCAGTTTGAGTACCATGCCAGGGAGGTTGTGTGCTCTGTCACCATGCATCCGTCTCATGTGTCCTTATTTGCACCCTACGGGGAACCCCTGCTCCTTCTTGATCTGCTTTCTTTTCATTAGTCAGCCAGTTGTGGTTATTGGATACATCGGGGCAGGGCTCATGCTGCACCTGCTCTTGAAGTTTTCAACAAGAGGATTCCTTGCAGGAGCAGCATGGCATCAGGCGGTCCTCACTGTAAAGCTCCTTTTAAGACTGGCTTTCTGCTCTCAGATTAACATGAATGAAGAACACCGAATCTTGCTCTTTGAAAGAGGAATATGAATTTCCCAGCCAAGGCGTCCACTTGCCTCACTTCCTACCTACAGAGCAGGTAAAAGATTTTCCACGTCTCTCCATGGCCGCTGGTATACACTATTCTAACGTGAAATGTGGCCTCTTCCTTAATAATCTTTCTAGGGATACCTGCTCTCGTTCAAAACAGCTTTTGGGGGTTTGTTTGTTTGTTTGTTTTCCCCTGAGTCAAACCAGTCAGGAAGCCGAAAATAAGCCACGGAGACCAAGGTGGGTCAGTTTTGCTGGAATCGGTGCCTTTTCTTCCTTCCTTCCTTTCCCGTGACTGACAGGGCCCGAGTCTCTCCCTGCTCCAGATCAGGAGCCATTAGCTTTGCAGTGACCCCCACAAGGCTGTGAGATGTGAACAGGGCCAATGTAATTAGTATAAGACAGGTGGTTGCAGGAGACAGGCGTTCCTTCTGCAAAGCAGAGGTCTGAGGTTACTGATGTGGCCGAGGTTGGTTTTCCTACAATGCCTCCCCACTGCTAAGCGCTGGAAGTGGCCGACATTCCCACTTGGCTCTGGGCTTCCTCTAGGTTGTGTTTCCCCTGCAGAGTCAAAGTCAAAAATCACCAGACCCACACTTTTCCCCATTTACGACCAGTTTCTCATACTCTTAAGCAAGGTAATTCATCCTCCCATTTTAGAACATTATTCTTTAAAAGAAAATCTTGTCCTGTTATCACAAGAATTATTTTGACTCATTCAGGTGGCCCTTCTTAAGGAAATGCAGTGACTGGGCATTTTTACTCGAAGCCTGGATTGTGTGAACCCAGCTGGAGAGAAGAGTTTTTGTTCACTGGGTATAGGGACTTTTGCAGAACAATCAGAGCTTCCTGGTTGACACTTTTATTTCTGAAGTTTTATCTTTCCCTCATCACAAGAGTATAAATATATGTGTCATTTCTTTGTTCTTTTAAAAATGGAAGTGGATGAAGGGTCTAGTAGATTTGTTAAGTATTTACTTTTCTGTTCCCTAAATGATCTTTTTTCCTACCTTCCTATTATTTGAACTTATGAACTAAGGTATAGGGTGTTGCAAAATAGCAAATGGGTATAGATTATTCTTCTAAAAACACATACTATCAAACCTACCCTCTCTGGGCACCATATGTGAAAACTTGGGTTCCTTTATGTTGCCCTCCAGGCAGACATGAAACTTTTCTTTATCCTACGTGTATGATGCCTAACTGGGAGCATTTATATATTTAATTTTTAAATTGCATCTTTAGTTCATAATTTTACTAATGAGATAATTAGCCGTCCTTTTATTTTGAGTACTTTTGATTACAGTCTCCAAATCCTTCTAGAAGAGCTTTACTTATCCTTTTTCATCTTGAAAGTCTGCTTACCCTCCATCAAGTACGTTGTTTAGAAATCCATAGTATGTGCCATAAAGAAACAAGAGAACAAACATTTCTGGTAATTCTTTTGCTGACTTCTTACAGCTATTCCTCATGTTTTCACCACCACAACAGGAAATCAGGGCAGAAAAAAAAAAAGAATCGGACATTAACATCAGATATTTTATTTTAAATGCCTAAAGATTCAGACATTTTATTCTTTAAAAATTAATCCATAAACCTTCATAACAGTGGCAATAAGAAAGAATATTAAGTGGGAATAGTGCTAGCAGCAGACAAGTTTTCTTAGGCCTGAGAAGTTTGACTTTCCTGATCAACTACATTAAGGTAGTATCCTCTTATCTGTTGCTGGGTAATGAACAACCCCAGAATTTAGCACTGTAACACAGCCACTTTTTCCAATTTTTTAGGTCCAAAATTCCCAAGAGACTCGTCTGGGCAGTTCCCTTCTGGGGTCTTCATTCAGCTGCAATGAGCTGTCATCTGGAGCCACAGCGCTCTAAAGGCATAACTGGGAAGGATGTTCAGGGAGACCCCTCTTGTGGCGGCAGCTCATGCTGACTGTTGGCTGGGAGCTCAGCCAAGCTGTTGACCAGGGTGTCCGTACGTGGTGCCTCTACGTGCTGCGGGCTTGTCACAGCATAGCAGCTGGATTCCAACAGGGAATATCCAGAGAGGGAGTGTCCAGAGAGAGAATGTTCAAGAGGCCAAGGTAGGAACTGCAAGGCTTCCCTGGACCTGGCCTCAGAAGTCATCAGTACCACCTCTGCCACATTCTACTGGTTACAAGCAGGTCATCACAGCCAGCCCATACTCAAGGGAGGGGGAATCAGATCCCACCTCTAGATGGGAGGAGTATTAAAGGATTTAAGACTGTTTTTAATGTACTATAGGTGGTGATGGAAATACGTCTGAGATACGAAATAATCCACACTATTTCATATTTAATGAACTACTCGATTTAATTATGCTCTGAAGCATTAGCTTAGGCAAGTAAAATGATTTTTTTAGTTTCTTTTTAAGTATGTAAATGCTTGACAATGAATGCTAAATTCTTTTTAATACTTTTAGTCACAATGTGGTGATCTATTGGCTGAACTTGCCTCAGGATGTTTTGTTTGACCTTCACAGTGTTTTCAAAAAGATAAGCCAACATCTAAAAATAGGATTTCATATAAAACTCCAAAGTTTCAACTTCTCTTGGAAAATGGAAAATTTGGGTCATAGAGGGCCTGAACTCTACTTGGCAGTGCTTGACCAGAGCTGAGTAGCAGCTGTCCCCTTAGAAGGCATCAACTCTGTCAATATCTAGAGCTAAATGTCATTTTTCTATGTGCCTGCATGAGTTTTTTCTTATGGTAGAACAATATATATCTGTACTCAATCTTTACTGAAAGGGAGAAAACAGAAGACGAACAGGGCTGTATGTTCCCAGAAATGATAGAATGCATTTTTATGCGTGTAGAGTAGAAGAATATTCTTACATGTTCAAATTGCCAATGCCCCTGTCCACTTCACTTACATAGGTTTCCTGCCTGACTTCTGTAGACACTTGAGTTGCATCCCCTGCTTTAGTGACCAGAGGATAGGGTTGCTCTTAAATGTTTAGCAAGAGGCCCCTCAGAGTTTAGTGGGGACCCAGGATATGCGGTTGTGAGGGCGAAGCTTTAAGACCCTGGAACTCTAATTTTTACTCTGGTAGTTGTGAGATTATGGAATGAGACAGAGGGTATCTGTAGTAGATTAGACAGCTGCAAATTCTTTGTCATTTTGCCCAAGGAGAGGTGGATTCTACTTCTCCACCCCCTTAAATCTGTTCTGGGCCTATGACTACTTTAATCAACATGGTATGGGGGAAGTGAAGCTAACCTTTCAGATGACGGACAACTTCTGTTTCTTCCTCTTGAACGCCAGCCTCCATGCCATGAGGAAGCCCAAGCAGCCGTGCAGGAGGCCCACATGGAGGAGAGCTGTGGTCCCAGCTGATGTCCAGCACCAAATTGCCATTCATGTGAAGGAGCCATCCTGAAAATGGACCCTCCATTCCCAGGCAAGCCTCCCCAGCTGACGACATGTGGGGCAGAGGTGAGCCATCCCTGCTGAGCCTTGACCACATTGCAAAGGTCTGTGCAAATAAATGATTGTTGCTGTCTCATGCCACTGAGTTTTGGAGGGGCTTGTTACACAGCCATAGAAAGTGTGGTGTCTGTGGGAGCCTAGTGTTTGTGCTTCCAGAATCCATGTGCCCATCCTGTGGTAAGGTTACCCTTATTTTCCTTGGGGGAACCAATCCCGTTCCCACTCTCAGTACATATACTTTGAATGGAGTCAACTCCATCCCTGACTCCAAGGATGAGCTTATGATGCAGCATGACTGACCACTGAGATTGCTTCTGGAACCAGATGTGTGACTCAGAGCCAGTGAGATACAATAAAAGACTTTTTCTGGTACTGGTGAGAGAGCCCTTTTTCTTTTCAACCGGGTCAAAAGCCAAAAAGATATGAGCCTGGAATTGCTAGTGTCCATCAGGTAGAGGCTGAAAATGAAGCCAACATCGCAGAAGCCTGGGCTGAGAGATGGAGAAACCAAGTCCTGAACTGTTTTGATTTGAAAACAATTCAAAATTGTTTGAATTTTGGCACAAGCTGTGCCTGAGGCCATCCCTTCCCTGGGACTTGTCAGCTACATGGACGCATAACATTTGGGTTTATTTACTTTGCTTGAGCTGGTTTGAATTGGATTTCCTGTCACTTGTGGCAGAAAGAGTCCTCAGACACAGAGGGTCTGAATTTGGATTCTGGCTTTGATACCTTTTTCTTACTTTCTTCTTTTTTATTTTGACATAATTTCAAACTTACAGAAAAGCTGCAAGAAGAATATAGAAGAATTCCCTTTACCCAGATTTCCCAAGTGCTAACAATTTTACCACATTTGTACTTTCCCTCCCTCTCTCTCTCTCTACACACACACACACACACACACACACACACACACACACACACACGCAGATGCTCCTTTACTCCTAATCACTTCAGTGTGTTTCCTAAAAAAAGGACATTCTTTTACATAACCACAGTGTAATTACCAAAGTCGGGAAATTGATATTGGTATCATGCTCTTAGCTCATCTATTAACCTTGTATAGATTATACTACTTGCCTCCAAACTGTCCTTCAGAGCAAAAGAAAATTTTGGCCCACGCATTGTGTTCATTGTCATGTCTCTTTAGTCTTAAAATCCTCAGTCTTTCATGACATTGCTATTCTTTAAGAGCACAGACATTTTATAGAACGTGCCTCAGTTTGTGTTTGTCTGAAGTTTCCTCATGATAAGATTCAGGTTGTAAATCTTTGGCAGGAATATAACAGAAACGATGCTGTGTTCTTTTCAGTGAATTGTATAAGGAGCCACCCTATGTCCATTTGTCCTGTTACTGCTGATGTTAATTTCAAGCATTTGTTAAGACGCTAGCTGCTAGGTTTCTGTACTGTAAATGTAACATTTTTCTCTTTGTAATTAGTAAGTATTGTGGTGGGATACTTTGAGACTATCTAAACACCCTGAAGCTCCTCAAACTTCTCTCCATGCATTTTAGCATCCATTCATGATTTTCACCTAAAATGATCATTACTGTGGTAACTGCCAAATGGTGACATTTCTATCATTCCCTGTACATTTATTAGTTGGCTTTCTAATATTATATATATATATATATATATATATAATACATATTAAAGACACTCCCTCTACATCCTCCTGTCCATCCTTCTGTCTCTTCTCTTTCTCTCTTTCTCTCTAATTTGTATGGATTCATGAATCCCAGTTTTATTCAGTGGGTTATAATCCTTTGCTATCATTTATTTGATGCCCAGTTATCCCCAGTTTTGCCAATGTGAGCCCCTTCAGGTTGAATCCTGTGTCTGACCCCCTTTAAAGGGAAGAGAGAAAAGCATTGGCTCTGTAGCCAGACTGCTGAGGTACAAATTCTAGCTTCATAACTTAATCGTAAAACCTTGGGCAAGTTACTTAACATTTATCTACCTCAGCTTTCGCATATGGAAAATGGACATAGTAATAGTGACCCCTCATAGGATTATCGTGAGGATTAAATGAAAAAATAGAAAATGCTCAATATCTTAGTTGTGTTATCTTTTTGAGTCTCTGACTTTTCACTGAAATGGTGGGTTGAAAACTTTTTTTTTTCCACAAAATTGTCCCAAGGGTTAAATTAGGTAATGTAAGTAAAGTACATGCGAGCTACTCTCAAAATGTTAACTACCTTGCCTTTCCCCTTTGCAAAGAGGAAGAGTAAATAAAAAGTCCTTTTAGAGATGAGAGAGTGTTTTAGTGTTATCTCATTGTTGGGGGTCCTCATTTTATTCCCAGGCACATCTCCCCAAAGTGAAGTTGGTGACAGAATTTCCTTAAATCTCCATTCTGTATGTCGGTGCACAGCTCTTGCTTTTTTATGGATTGTGACTGGATTACCACGGTTCAGGTGGGAGGGGCTGACAGTGGAAAACCTAGCGAGTTAGGAAAAGCATTCTCCCTCCTCTTCCCCTTCCCCTTCTCCTCCTCCTTAAATATAGTAATTCATTTGCTCTTTCCTATGGTAGGCATATGAAATCATCTCAAAATTAATGCACCATTACCATTGACAACAATACATTCTATTAAAGATGTGTACCCAAATACTGAGTTTACTATTTTTTCCCTATGTAGTCATGTTATCCAATTTATTTACAGTTAAAATCATTTGTTTCTCTTTGCAATCAAAAGAAAACATGGGTACAATTGACTGCATTACTGAAAAGGAAAACTTTTGTCCGACAGAAAATGCAATAAGAAAAGACAAAGACAAAAGAAAAACTGGCAGAAAATATTTTTAACAAATGTTGGCTATATTTGATTGAAAAGTAAAGTAAGAATAATTTGGAGTATAGAATCAGGAGCCCAGAGGGTAGAGTTAAGAGATTTAGCAAATTTTACACAGGAAGTAGAATTGAACTCTGATCAAGGAACTGGCAAAATGTGCCCAACTGGATTTCAGAATAACTTTGGAGCAATGATTTCTGTGTGCCTCCATTTTCTTTCTTTTTGAACAAGGGTGTTTATATATATATTATACCTGTCCTACCATTATGTGTTGGGTGTGTATGGTGTAAATAACTTTCTCTGAAATTCATGGGTTTTAAGATCAAGAGACATTTCACATGGGGAGCTGTACTTGAGGAACTTCAGCCAAAGGGCTTCCTCTCTTTGGCCATGTGCTTTCATTTCTCTTGGGTAAATATCTAGAACTGGAAAGACTGGATCATATATATAGTAGGTGTACATTTAACTTTTGAAGAATCTTAACTTCTTAGAAAACTGTTTTCCATGGATTTGCTTTAGAAGGTGAGATCCTGGACCTCAAGCCTGAGCCTAATACCATCATGGGATAAGACTTTGAGGGCCTCGGAGAAGGAGAGGGTGCATTTTGAATGTATGAGGAATGTGAATTATTGGGCCAGAAATTGGACTGTGGTAGATCATACTTTCCAAAAAATAGCTTCAATAATAATTCCCATTCCACATGCCCTACCAGACTTTGCTACTCCTCATCAAGAGGTAGCATCTGTTTCCCCTTTTCTTTTCTTTTTTTTTTTTTTTTGTGGTACGTGGGCCTCTCACTGTTGTGGCCTCTCCCGTTGCGGGGCACAGGCTCCGGACGTGCAGGCCCAGTGGCCATGGCTCACGGGCCCAGCTGCTCTGCGGCACGTGGGATGCTCCTGGACCGGGGCACAAACCTGTGTCCCCTGCATTGGCAGGCGGACTCTCAACCACTGCGCCACCAGGGAAGCCCCCTTTTTTTTTCATTACTTGAGTAGTAGTCTATTGTATGCATATACCACAAATTCTTTAACCATTCACTTGTGGTTGGACATTGTTTCCAGTTTTTGCTGATTAAAAACTAAAGCTGCTATGAACATTCATAGTTCTTTGCATGGCTGTATACTTTCATTTCTCTTGAGTAAATAGGTAGGAATAGAATGGCTGGATCACATGGTAGTGTATGTTTAATATTTTAAGGAATTACCAACTGTCTTACACTGCTTTTCAAAGTGGTTATACCATTTTACATTCCCTCTAGCAGTGGGAAAAATGAGAATTCTAATTGCTCTAATTCCTTGACAACACTTAGTATAGTCAGTTTTAAAATTTTAGACATTTCAATATTTGTGTAGTTTAATCCACTGAGTTTGGAGTGTTAGCAGCAATAAGTAACTGGCATGGGATGAAAAATTAACTCCCCCAAATTGAATATAAATGTAAACCATTTTAAAGTGCATTAAAAGCTGTATTTGTTCAGGCCCTTTCATAGTTAGAAGCATCAGAATACGTAACTGAGGAAGAGAGCTCTGTGACCAAAATTCAAATACTGTATGCTATTAAAAAGTGTTTACAGTCAGAGTTTATATCCTTAATCAACAATGAGATATAGCAAGATGTTAGAATGATGACACCAATTAACCTACCTAAACATTATAGTCAACCAAAAAGGAAACGAGTATGTAATAAATATTTCATTGGCTTTTGATCCCCTTGTCTCAGTCTCTTGCAAGTGACATTCATCACTAGGTATTTTTGAGAGTCCCCAGAGGGTGTCTTTATAAGTGCTCTGAAGCTAGTCTGGGCAGGCGAGGGGTTCTCCCTCCACTGGGTGTCTCCAGGCAATGAGTCCCCACCCCAATGGGAATACCAGGTCCCTCTAGAATACTAAAGGTGCTTGGTGTTCAGGCGGCAAGACAGGAGAACTTTCTCTCTTGTGTTTGCTGTCGGAGGGATCCCCAAGCAGAATTGCTTGTGCCACACGTGCTTATGTAAATTTTCCCATAGATGTTCTTTGCAAACATCTCATACTCCCTCTGCCCTATGTCCTATGAGGATCCAACCATGAGACAAACGTGGGGCAAGAGTAGAAGACAAATCCAACTCACAGACTTAGAGCTGTGTTCATTTTCACATACCCTCCCTCTTTGTCGCTGGGTCAGGCTCAATGTGCCTGGATCCTCCTCTAAGGATGAGGTGTTACCCAAAATGCTCCCCTCCTCACTTATTAGGCAAAAAAACTTCAGGCAGTGCTGCCCCAACAATTTGTCAGATACGTGCAGACATGTTTGCCTCTTGGCAGGTTCTTAACCACACGTTGAGCTGAGATAATTCTCACTGCCACACGGTGATAAATCAGAATGACTCTACTGTACCCTGTTGTACTCCCTGTTCAGTGGCTGTTCAATGTTCTTGTTTTATGATACATTTTAAAATTGATATTTAGTTTAATTTTCTTGTTTCCTCAGAGTAGATCACCCCAAACAACTTCCCCAAAGAATTCTTTTCTCTCGTGGTTTTTATTTTTCCTCTTTTCTCTTCATTTGAATGGTTTTCTTATCCTTTTTACATTTTAGCAGTAGGCAATAAATATGTGAAAATTCTGAGACACTAGGTAAACACTCAGATTCCGTGTAAACGAATAAAAGTCATGGCTTCTGCGTGTGTTTTGCTCTCTCAATTCCAGGGCTTAAATTGAAAGTGTAAACATCTTGATCAAAAACTTTTCAGTTGGTTATCTTTAGTCCTTCATGATTAAAACTGTAAGTTCAACACGCTTTCTCAAGTGCCCTTGGAAAGAGAACTACTCTATTATGTTCCTCTCATGGTGCCTCCCTCCCCAACCCTCCACACATTAGGCAAACAAAAGCCTGAATGGATAGGGTTCGCACCGAATTTCAGGAGGCTGTGATTACATCTCTGAAATTTAAAAAAAGAATCCCACATTTGACAGAAATTGTTAAGAGTCTACAATTAACAAATAGATCTGGCATTAGTGTTTTTCTAATCAAAATCTATTGTTCTGCCGGTGCTCATGGCTGTTGTGTGAACTGACAGTGGTTGCCCTTCCAGGAAGCCTGGGGAAAGGGTGGTGCACGGGAGAGTTGAGTGTGCTTTCATGCTCATATCCCAATCTGTCAGATCCCTCCAGAGCCGTACAATTCGTCTCCTGCCCTCACCTATGACGGTACAAATTTGTCCCTCATGTTGAGCAATGACCCTTTCTCTCCTGAAGTCTTCAAAGGAAGGAGAAAAAAAAATAGATTATTAAGTTCTCATTGAACTAGAAAAACAAAACAAATCAAAAGTCTGCTCTGCTGGAGCCCCCTTGCTGGTGGTGCTCCGAGCAGAGGTAACACGGTTTGCCACTTCCGGTCCAATCCACAGAAATCATGGCAGACAACAGGAATACCATGGAAGTCTTTGGCAACTTTGAGAATTAACCTGTTAATATCGTTCATTCAATGAAATAGTGACTTCAGATGTTCTTTTATGAAAGCGTGGCAATGATGAAGTTTATGAGCAGAGAGACCTTCATCGCCATAACCTACCTAATTTTTTAAAAAGCATTGATTCAGGGCTTCCCTGGTGGCGCAGTGGTTGAGAGCCCGCCTGCCAATGCAGGGGACACGGGTTCGAGCCCTGGTCTGGGAGGATACCACATGCCGCGGAGCAACTAGGACCGTGAGCCACAACTACTGAGCCTGAGCGTCCGGAGCCTATGCTCCGCAACAAGAGAGGCCGCGATAGTGAGAGGCCCGTGCACCGCGATGAAGAGTGGCCCCCGCTCGCTGCAACTAGAGAAAGCCCTCGCACAGAAACGAAGACCCAATACAGCAAAAATAGATAAATTAATTAATAAAAAGCATTGATTCAAATTCAGTAACTGCTACAGATGAAAAACAGCCAGAAAGAGGAAATCCTCAGATGTTTTATTTAAATATAATTTGAGAGAAAACAGAAACAGGTCATCTGTACACTGATCTTCATGTGTTTTCATGGGGTGTTTTGCAAGTCTGTACGATGTCCCTGAGATACGTTTAGTCGATTCTGTTCGGGACTTGATGCTGAAGGACAGCTGCCAGTTCCACAGAGCAGCCCTGGACACGCTGTCCGGCTCGGATCCTCCTTGCCACCCTGACTCTGCAGCGGAGCTCAGAGCTCTGTGTCCTCCCAGACGGGTGCCTGCTTAGCTCTCCTTACAGGCAATGTGCCTCTGAGGGAGCTCGAAGGTTTAACTTTTTTGGGCAAAGGCTTCTCCTCATGATGGCTGAAATCCCCTCTGGAGAACACAGGTTTAAGTTGGTGGGGAAAATGCAAATTCTGAGACATGCATCACATTTATTTTCTGGGACAGCTTGACTAGGGAATATATCACAATCAAGCAAAAAACATTTTCTTTTTAAAATAATAATCCTAAAACATGCATCCGCCTTCCAAACCTCCATTTGGCCATGTGGCAGTCATGTCAGAGATCCCCCCTCTTTCCTCAAAGCTAAGCTTGGGGGTTAACATCAGCAGACAGTCTTGGCTGCTTTCTTCCCTTCTTTGTCATCACCCAAGACTGTCTGTCAGTTCTTGCCAGTTGCCCCTGGGTCACCCTCGTTTGTGTCCACAACGGTGCCTTCACACCCAGGAGGTTTTCTAGGCTCCTTCAGGGACCCTCCCTCTGGCACACAGGAAACCATCCACTGCTTGCATGATGTTGGGCACAGCTCCCCCAGGCCCATCTGCCTAGAGACGCTGCTGCACCATTTCTGCTCTCCTTCTTCTGTGCCATGACGCCCTCAGGGGTGGGCAACTCTGGGTCTCCCCACTGCTGAAGGCTCCACTTCGCAATGAATGGGACCCAGGGCCTGCCTGCTCTGGGTTCAACTCTAAACCGTTGTGGTTTCTACTCTTTCCATGAGGCTCAGCCTAGACAATGGTATGTCAAAAGGGAATAGCAGATCTAACTCACTTGAGGGTGTGTGTTCCCCGGGGTGCCTGGGACCTTGTTTTGCATCCAAACAGATTCACCAAGTTCGGAGTCACCTCAGCAGCTAGGCTCTATGAAGTAGAAGCCAAGCCTTTTGAAACTCAACAGCCTTTTCTCTCCTTGCCCCCAACCCTAGTCTCCAAGGCAACGTATGCTCCGGACTGAATAAGGGAAAGACAAGGGTACAAGAGGGGGTTCATATCTCAAGGTATCATCTTACCTCAGAAGGACATGGTATCTGTTCCTGCCATTATATGAGTCCCTTCCCTGGGAATTTGGAGTTGGCATTATGAAATTAGCCTCTCTTGGGGCTGGCCTCTTGAGTGGAAGAAATATCGAAATTTCAGAAAGAGAAAACTCACAAACCTTGTAAGTATATGTTTTTGAGAGGAAACTAGATCGTCTAGCCCACCTAATTTTCATTTTCTAAAGTGTGGCATGGCCATCTTCCACCATGTGGATGAGTGTCAGATAAAGCTGACGGAAGATGGCTGAGCATGACACCTAGGGACCTGATAGCACCCCACCTCCTGGCTCCAGGCCTAAGTTCAGCTGCATTCCAGTTCCCTAACTTTACTGAAGAAGGAGAAGGAGAGGGAGAGTGAGAGGGAGAAGAAGAAGGAGTTCATCTATTTGCAGTGGATTTTGGTGGGTGAATAAGAGTTCACCAGACAGACATTAGCAGGAAGGAGATAACAGCAGAATGGAAAAGCAGGCCTGCCCCTAATGTTTACCACAGGGTCCAGAACGGGGGTACCGAGGCCCAAATGCCATATATGTCAATACTGACAAGTTATAAATCAAGCTAGTACACTGTTAAAGAAAATATAATCCACTCCACTCCCGTGATAAATTTACTTTTATGATGACTGGGAAAACCAAATTCAAATTTTGAATTCTAGCCCTCTTAGGAGTTCCATGCTCGAATGTAAAGGCATGAGGTGAGCTGGTCCCTGTCACCTGTGCTCCTTCCTGGGAGCCTCTTTCCTTCTGTTCCCACCCTCCAGCTCTATCCTGTATTACAAGGTCTTCATGTGCCACGTGTGGACACTTTGGTTTTACCCCATCCCCTCTGCAGACAGCCGCCTCCTGGCCACCCTCAGGCTTAGGAGTGGTCAGCCTCGTGGTTTGGACTGAGCTCTGAAGGATGCATATAGGAAGAGACCCACACCGGCCCTAGAGGCAGGCTTGGGTCTTTTGGACAGGCAACACCGGAGCCCTGGTCACTGGGAGTGTGGTCTAGAAGGGGAAGTGCAGCCCCTGTGCAGGCATATAACCTTGGTCCCACGGACTGCCTGCCTGTTGGAGAAGGGTGGCCAGAGGTGGAGCAGGGTGGCCAGAGGAGAGGGTCAGAGCAGGACCCCCCTAAAGCATAGGGACCTAGACAGGGGTTTCTCTTGCACAACCAAGGGACAATTTTGCACAAAACAACAACAAAAACAAGCAAAAAACCCACAACTTGTATAGTGGCTGAAGTTGTGAAAGAACATGTTTGGACACGAGAAATATTAAGAAATTCAGTGTGTCCCAAACATGGATTATTTGTAGTAAGGGGCAGAAGATAAAAATAGGGCAAGATTGTAAAGGGCATGTTGAGTGCTGTGGACTTTGTTTGGTGGGCGGGGGGCATCTTTAAGCGTGAGAGTTTTGTTAACTATTTCGTAGGAGGAAAAGACTGGAGACAAATGGAATCAAGACAGTGGGAAGAACTGGAAGATTATTGGAATTTTTGTGAGTGAGAGAAGGGCTGGATGCCTGAACTGAGGGACAAGTGGGAAGGAGCAAATTCAGGAGACATTTCTGGAGTAGAATTGACAAGATTTTGTGAGATAGTCTACGATAACTTCCAGCTTGGAAGGCCATGGCACTCACGGTGCATCGCCCGAGGGAAGGAGTTGAGGGCAAGGTGCAGGCTGCAAAGTCAAATGTTGGACGCGCTCAGTTTGAGGCTCTATGATCCTAACCCTAGCTATCATGTGATTGCCAATGACAATAGAAATTACAGCCATAGAGCTTTGAAATCTGTATCCCAAGGGTCAGTCGAAGAAAAAATGGTGTGGGAGCATTTTGGAGAATTTCTTATAAAAGAACTTTGCCTTTTCAATGCCTGCATTTTGCAGGCGCCTGGTTGCTAATGGGAAGCTTTAGGACAATCAGTTTCATGTTTTGAGGTCTGCTTCTGTTATTCATGTAATAAACCCAGGCTCTCTTCTGTTGGAAACTATAGCTCACGTAGTGGATACAAATTATAATTATTTTTTTGAGCAGCAGTAGGAAACTTGGTGTGGTAGCATGTCCTTTGCAGAGACATTTATAGGTAAAAATGTCGCCGTTGGCCTCTTTTTAGCGTTTGCGCACTTCTCTGATATTTTTGGAGAGGCTGCAGGCAGTGGATGCTGGTTGGTTCTTTGGATTTCCCAACAAAGAGTAAGTTTTTCAGAATATAAATTCTAGATGACTGAAAATTTCATTCACTCTGTTTAACTTGGGAAACCAGGGCATGGAATAGAACTAGATTCCCAAGAATTTAAGGGTAGAAATGTCAAATGTAACAAGCCATTGTAAATTGACCGTTTAGAAGTGGCCATGCTATATGCTCTAGCTAGTGCTCTGAATTGTTTATCTTTCAAAGGGCTTATTTCCCCAGATAACATTTTCTTGTTCTTTTTCTTACCTTTTTGCTTGTAGCAAAAAGATGGCATGTTGTTATTTTTCAAGTTGCCGGGATTAATGCTCATTTTCTGGTTAATTAAAATCTTTTAAATAAAAACACTCCAAGTTCAGAGAATTATTGTACTCATTAACATTTCTGCAGTATCTTTGCAGCTCAGCTATTATGCAAGGCTGCAGTAATTTCAATACAGCCCTTTTATTGTTTGTCTTTATTGAAGACTTTGTGCTCATTACTGGATTGTCTCCTGACAGCCCAGAATACTCCCCCAGACTCTCCTCCTGCACCGTGTGAAACCTATTTTGCATTTGCAAGTGTCTGGGCCTTCCGGGATCAGGTAAGTGACTGCATTCAAAGAGAATTAAAAATGTGTGTGTGGGGGGGAATCTCTTAACATAAAACTCCACTTGGTCTTCAAATCTCCCCCATATGTCATTTTTTGGTATCAAAAGCCTTATAGGGGTAGAATTGGCTTAATTCTGGGGGTAAAAAAGAGTGGTAAAAATAATTATACTCAACATGCATCAATGATATTTATGTGAAATCAATATACGATGAGTTTGAGATATTTATTACTTACTTTTGAACGTGTTCCCCTAGCGGGTGTGCCTGCTTCATTATATATTGAGGGTGCTTTCACTCTGCAAACACTCACTGTTTGCTCATGGGAGTTCCTATTCCTCTCATCCCTGTCCATTTTCTGCTGGACAGAGCACCTCTCTATCATGTTTAACAGGCGGTTGCTGTCTCTCAGGGCATTTTCTAGGCCTATTCAGTATGAATGGGAGGATTCATCTTGACATGCTTGCAGCCCACTCCAACTTTGGTGACTTGCAGAAGCAGCTTAAACTAGACAGAAAAACCATTTCATGCTCAAATTGTTCTTAGCAAGAGGCTACAACTACTTTTGAAGAAAAATGAATTTAGAGTGTCTTTCTGGGTTTTCTAATAGCAAATAGCTCAAAATATACACACAAAAAGAATCTGTAGTAGAGGTAAAGTGGGGTAGGCCACCTGCCCTTGAATTTGGATTCTACCTCTCTCGATGGAAGAGCAGGGTCTCCTACAGAGACACTTTGTCTGATTGTACTTGAACCTGAAGGTCCTCCACCTACAGGCATGCTAGCGTGCTGCTGGCCAGGGCTTCCCAGGGGCCATGCTGGCTCCTAGAGGCCCCTCTCTGGCTCTCTTCCAAACAAGCTCTCACCTCACGGAGTGTCTTAGATGTGGCCCTACCTGAAGGCAGGAGGATGGTCTCCCTCGACCAGGAGGATGGTCAAGGGAGAATCAATGGCTGTTTGGCCCATATTTTGGCCATTTCTAAATGCTTTTCATTTGTACACTCTACATCAGACCATCCCCAGGCTGCCCCTGCTTTAGCTTCTGTTCCATCTCACTACCCTGACCAGTGAACCTATGATCATTTAAAAAAAAAAAAATCTAGCAAAACCAACGCACCTTTTTCCTATCTTCTTACCTGAGGGGTAGTATCTATAACACCAATTTCACACCTGTCCTGCTAGCTTAGATCTCTCTTCACAGAATGTTCCCCTTAAAATTTTACAGATCCATTTAATGACTCAACAAACATTTATTAGCACCTACAGTGTGTCAGGCACTGAGCTGGGCCCTGGCCCTGTAGCCGTAAGTAAATGGACACGGTCCCTGCCCTCCTGGAGGCTGCGGATCAGAGCTCAAATGCAAATATGAGAGTACCATAAGGCCTCAAATCACAGCGACACTGGGGTAGGGAGTATTGTGTCCCCAGGCAAACCCTGGGAAAGCCCCTCCATCCCCACTGCTACCTCCATGTTAAGTGGCGGGAACTGGTGGGACAGCGAGGATGGAGAGGATTCCTTGGGTGGTGGCTATTCCTATGGGCTGGCAAGAAAATTCTTAGAGCCCCTGGTCATACAATTGTCTGAGAACCTGCTGACACTGTACCACTCATTTAAATTCACGCTCAACTTGGAGTCGCCAATGCTTCAAATGTCTCCTGGAGAACATGTAGAAATAAGTGCTCTCTGGAAGCCCCGTGACAGACCTCATCAAAGGCTGGTTCCCTCTGTCCAAGGGTGAGTTTTATGAGAAAGAGAATAACGCGTAACTAACCACATTTTATTCTTTGACATTCCAATTACATTAACCAAGGCAGGCATTAGAGATCAATTGATGGGCCAGCCCAGTGATGTGAGGGCTGAGAGGGGTGGGTCACCGAGGAGATGGCCCTGGGTGTCTGCGGGGCGGTGGTGGGCACCTCTGAACACACGCTTTCTCCCTGTGAACCTTGGCCCGTCGCTTCTAAAGTGCTGTCCCTTCATTACCTTCCTGCTGTTCTTTTCTGGCAATGTGAGCCTGTCAGTCTCCACCATTGCCTGGGTTGGAAACCTGGTTAACTAGGATTCATCTTGTCAATTCAAAAGGCAGTTTCTGTTTGTGGGCAAAATAAATGAGTGAGCTCCCAACTCCTGAGCATTTTATTGAAGCACTGTGAGCCCCCAGCTTAGGTTTAATCAATCTATTTCTAACTCAACCATCCCAGGATCCAATGGATTTTACCTTATCTAGAGCAAACTAGCTGTTCTCTCCTTCTTCATTTTGCTGCTGATTGACTATGGCATGGAGTTTAGTAGATTGTGGATCAAATAAATGAGAACCATAAAATTTCCTCCCCAGGGACTAGGTTTTGATTATTTCATTGACCCCAGAACATGAAATGTGCCCTCTGGACCAAAAAAAAAAAAAAAAAAAAACCTCCACCCGGCAACCCAAGGCTAGAAGCTCCTGCCCAGGACTGATTCAATTACATTTATTAAAAGTAAAAAGGTAGGGGCAGCAGCACATTTGGGGAGAATCATCACATGCCTTGACGGGAGAGGAACTGACAGTAATAGTCAATGTCTAAAAATCTGATGATTCCTGGAAAGTGAGTGTCAATTTGACACTCTGTCTGGGGTTCAGAAAGAATTCCAGGAATTATGATAGGATAGTTATGGTAAAATTACAGTGATGGTGAGGATATGCTTGTATTTAGAATTCAATTTCTACTGAAATCTGGTGGCTTTTAAATGGATGGACATCATACCAGAGAATGGAGATGTTAGCAGCCCATCCATAAATATTTTATCATTTTTTCTGCTCTGGAAATTTCTGTGTCCCGAGTGCCTATTATGTGCCAAGTTTTGGAAAAGGGAATGTGGTAAAATGAAAAGAATATGGTTGGGGTGGAAGAGATCTAGGTCAGAAGTCTACGTGCTACCTTTACAGCCCCAGGCAAGTCACCTAATCACAATAAACCTATAAAATGGTCAAAGTATCAGCATTTGCTTTAGGTAGAGACCTTTGGGAGCGCTTAGTGACCTGTGTCCTCCTCCCTTCTCAAGGGTCTACCTTCCACGCAGAGCTGACTTCGTGGGACCTGGGCTTAGAAGGGCCCTAGTCTCGGACAGTTCTACTGTCGGCACCTTGAATTCTTCATAGTTGTTGAACAAGGAATGCTGCGTTTTCATTTAGCACGAGACTCCCACGTTAGGTGACTGCACGGGGCGCCCCGGCTGTGGGTGAGCCACTCAGAACAAATCAGGGGTGGAGCCGCCCTTCCTTTACTGGAGCCAAGAGATACCCACGCCTCTCCCCTGCAACCCCCCACTCTATGCTCAAGGTTGTCTGGATGGCTTCGGTAACTCACAGTCACATGCAAGCTGCCCTTGGTTCATGTAGCTGGAATGTCAAAGAATAAAACGTGGTGAGTAGTGTCTTGTTCCTATCTCGTGTTTGACTGAGAGGGACATCTGACCCAAGGTGGACCAATCAGAAACTGGAGGGCAGCTGTCTTCTATGCATAGGGAAAACAAAGAAAGCCCCTGCAGGTAGAGACGAAGTCGGGGAACAGGTGCACAGAGAGAAGCTGAGAGGAGAGACTGTGGCCTCACTGAGAGGCAATGGAGCAGATGTCTCGGTTCCCAATGATTTTGCAGTTTCTCAGTTCCTGTTGGCATGGAGCCACAGTTCCTGTCCTCAAGTGGTGAGATTCCTGTCCTCAAGTGGTGAGATACCTGTCTCTCCCCAACAATTGTTCATGTTAGTTTAAGATAGTTTCATCATCTGTAACTCACTCAAACCATCTCCAACATCCTGACCCACTCCCTCATGGGTTGCAGAGAAGAGCAAATGAGCCAGGGTGATGTGGAGCCAGCACTTTGCAAACGTTAAAGCTCCTACAACTATGGCATTCCATTCATTGTATAACAGAGCAAGCTGGAAAATAACTATGGACTGGTAAAGTCTGTGGTGTTTATTTCAAAACTACGTGAATCAGGTAACATTCTTCACCTTCTTCATTTTCTAAGAAGGAACTTGTGTCACATAGCAAATGTCACAAAGTCCTGTGTTTAAAGTCATTTAAATGTTCCTGGGGAAGATGCCACATTAATCATGTAATTTGGACTAATGTGAATATTTTTATAGGGTTATTAACATTTCAAAGATGTTAGGGCTGTTTTGGAATTTAAAATTAGATTTATGGCTTTGGGGACCACATAAAAAAAATTAAACTGATTTCTTCTGGTTTGAAACCATGAGGTTGAAACAATTGAAAACAACAGAAAGAATTTGCAGTCAGAACAGTAACGGTAATTCAAAAGATAAGGAATAGAAGGTAAATACTAAAGAACTTGGGAAAATGTTTATGTAATTGACAAAATGGAAAAGCTTGGATTGGGCAAGTAAACGGAAAACTATGGAAAATGAATGAAAACAAGAAAGCTTTGAGAAACAGGTATATAGTTGAGGAATAGCTTATTTCTTGGTGCTGTCTTTCTTTTATTCAACCATTTACTCGTTCATTTCATACGTCCTGTGCCCTTTGAGGTACTGGAATCGTGGTGGTGAACAAAATAAAGTCTGTGTCTTCATGGAGTTTACTTTCTTATGAGATTAGAGAGAGGCTGAAGAACCAGGATTCACAGATGCAAGGAAGGGGAAGGAGAATGGACGGGAATAGCCCTTTAATAAGTATCTCATTTCCTTGAGAGGTCTCCACCACTCACAGGGAGCCAGGTGCTTTAACTTCATTATCTCATTTAATCCTTACCACAGTCTAAGGTGGACAGGATTTTAAATGTGCACAGGGACCAGGCAGGCCACGAAAAAGTGCATGGAAGAGATGACAAACTGGAGAGCACACGACTTTTCCAAAGGGGCGTCCACTGCTCAGCTCTAGCTGCCTGTTGCCATGTGGGAGTGGGAGTTCCCTTCTGCCAAATCTTACATTTTTCAAGAGAAGCTTTAAATCCATTTTTCATGTGAAATTGGATTTTAAAAAAATGTTGGATCAATTTTTTAAAACTGCTATGCTGTTTGTGTAAAGGCAAGCATAATTTTATTACTGTAGTCTTGTTTGGCATAGCAAGCGATTAGAAACAACCTAAATGTTCCTCAACAGTAGACCGATTCAATAAATTACGGTCCATCTTATGTAACTACTCTGGAGCCTTAAAGAGCAGCAAGGAGGGCTTCCCTGGTGGCGCAGTGGTTGAGAGTCCGCCTGCCGATGCAGGGGACACGGGTTCGTGCCCCGGTCCGGGAAGATCCCACATGCTGCGGAGCGACTGGGCCCGTGAGCCACGGCCGCTGAGCCTGCGCGTCCGGAGCCTGTGCCCCGCAACGGGAGAGGCCACAACAGTGAGAGGTCCGCGTACTGCAAAAAAAAAAAAAAAAAAAAAAAAGAGCAGCAAGGAAAATCTTTATGTGCTTCATGACGTATTAAATGAAAAACGTTAAATGTCGTGCAGTCTGTATGACATGCTACCATTTATGTAAAGGAGGGGGGAGAATATATATATATACATATGTATTCATTTGTTTATATAGGAATAGAATATTTCTGAAAGTGTACATATATGTATACACATATGCATACATTTATCTACATCTAGGTAGATGGATAAACAGACAGGTACATACATAGACTTATAGATAAACTAGCAGCACTGGTTGCCTCTGGGAAGGAAACTGGATGGCTGAAAGATAGGGTGGGAGGGAAAGCTTTTACCTTATCTTCTTTTATATATTTTGAATTTTGAGCCATGTGCATAATTATTATTTTACCAAACAGATGTTTGTGAAGGGCCTGAGAATCATCAGTTCATCACCTCTTCCAGAGTCTTAGTTATTTCGTCTGAATATCAAGAATTGCCATTCTTTTCTTTTTATAAATTTACTGATTTATAAATTATTTATTTTTGGCTGCGTTGGGTCTTCGTTGCTGCACGTGGGCTTTCTCTAGTTGCGGCAAGCAGGGGCTACTCTTTGTTGTGGTGCGCGGGCTTCTCGTTGCAATGGCTTCTCTTGTTGTGCAACACAGGCTCTAGGCTTCAGTAGTTGTGGCACGCGGGCTCAGTAGTTGTGGCTCGCGGGCTCTAGAGTGCAGGCTCAGTAGTTGTGGCACACAGGCTTAGTTGCACATGGGCATGTGGGATCTTCCCAGACCAGGGCTCGAACCCATGTCCCCTGCATTGGCAGGCGGATTCCTAACCACTGTGCCACCAGGGAAGTCCTGAGAATTGCCATTCTGATATTGGAGGCATTACTGTGATAGACTGAAGGGGGTTCAGTCACTTTGGAGCAGGAATCTCCAGGTTCAGAACACATGTCTAACAGATGATTCAGGTGTCGTTCTTTGTTCTTCCACTGCTCGCGTGACTTTCAATCAAATGGAGGATAATCCCAGAAATCTTGTTTAGCCTGGACCTGCCTGGATTCTACTGGTAGGTTGGGACCAATTGGTCCCAGAATGGCTTTGCTGGCTCTCAGGGATGTTCTGACCTCTGGCACGGCCTTAGATTGAGAGAGACACTCAATCCCTCTATCTCATGAGATTGTCATTTGGTTGGAGAAATTAGCATATTCCGTTCCAAGTCTTTGGTCAGTTACGGGAGGGGAGGAGTATTTGTTCGATCATGGGACAGTCATCATAGAATAGTATTTTTGAAGTACTGCTGTTCTTAGCTGTCTCACCCTGCCAGAGGGAAGCAGCTGGGTCTGAGATTTGGGAGTACCTTGAAGGACATAGAAAATTCACGCAGGAAGTATGATAATTCATTGGGAAGTAGATAAGGCTAGAAGCCATTCGGGGCTTCCTCAGATCACAACTCACACACCATAGGGTTATTTCGGATCCTGCGAGCACAGGCTAGTGGCCTGCTTATGCCTGCTGAGTCCCAGCCCTGAACATCGCAGTGGACCCTGGATGGCCTCCATCTGCGTTAGGACGCTCTGTGCACGAAAGCGAGCCCCTACTTCTTCCTCTAGTGCAGCCACTGCTCAGCAACCTCCCCCTTATGCTCCGTGGCTAGATCTCAGCTTGCCTGGTGGCTGGTGAAAAAAGCCTCTTGTCATGATCTCATGTGTCTCACTTCTGGGTGCAACGCATGAGCTTCATAATAGCCAGGGTCAGCTATCTGCCAAAACATAATTGGCATTTCTTGATCTGTATGTGGTCTGGGTTTACTTAGAGTTTTCATCATTTTGAGGGTGTGATATCTCTGGCTTTTACTGCAAGGCTGGGCTGCTATCTGCTGTTTTCTGGAGCTTTTAAGATCTTCCCTGTGCTCTGCTTGTAGCAGTCAAGGTTCCAGCAGGCAGCAGAATGCATTCAGACATTCTAAAGAGACTGTAATGAAGGGCCTCTTTACGGAGCTATGGGCGGGTTAAGGGTACCTTAATGGACTCTGAGGCACCTGGAGAGAAACACCTGGAAGAGTCTTTCCTAACCCCAGGCCTGAAGGGGCAGAGGGAGGAAGAGTGTTAGTGGAGCTCTGTGAGAACTTGCACCGAGGAGGGTTACCATCCCCTACACACACACACACACACACACACACACACACACACACACACACAGGAGATCTAGCCAGGCAGGGACCCTACCACTGCCAAACTCTGGCATCAAAGCAGGGAGGGAGTGGGGGACTCTTCCTCCAAGCTCTCTCTCACTCCACCCTGTGCCATTCTGCTGGTCCTTCCCATGGGCCAAGCCCAACAGGAAGCCAGACAGCAAGAGGGCCTTGTAAGGCAGCCTGCAGGGGCAGCATCCTGGGACACAGGGAGGGGCAGCAGGGCAGCAAATGCATGAGGAGTGCGGGTGGTAATCGGAGACAAGCACACCTGCCTAGGGACTGTCGGTGCCTCCTGTGGGATCACCACTTTAGCCAGAGGAGTCCTGAGTGGGATGCAGGGCACGTGGATTCATTTGGACCTATCCCATGGGATGGGGTGGGGGGGAAATATCATCGTCCTGCTTTTTAAAATATCCAGTATTGGCAGCCATTCCCACTGAGGAAGTTTTCTATGATCTGTTCTTATGAACAATCTACCTTCTACTTTTTAAGTTTTTTTTTTTTTTTTTTTGCGGTACGTGGGCCTCTCACTGCTGTGGTCTCTCCCGTTGCGGAGCACAGGCTCCGGACGCGCAGGCTCAGCGGCCATGGCTCACGGGCCCAGCCGCTCCACGGCATGTGGGATCTTCCCGGACCGGGGCACGAACCCGTGTCCCCTGCATCTGCAGGCGGACTCTCAACCACTGTGCCACCAGGGAAGCCCAAGTTTTTGATTCTTTTTTGTTTAACATTTAAAATTTTGAATTCATAATAAATGTAAAAAAAGCCCTCAAGGTTGGCAAGGACTAGGATTGACAATACTATGGCTTTTAGAAATCCCCGTTGTCCATTTAAATTTTAATGTTTCTATCATTTGTTCCTCAGTGTAAATTAACAGCCATGGCGGTGGGTCGGGTTTCTTTTCTGAAGTCGGGACTTTAAATTTAATTCAATAGCCGAGATTTACGGCGCTTCTATATTTCACACGGCAGAATCAATAATGTGACTGAAGTGAAGAAGATAAAAATTTATGGTATCTTGCAATTTAATGGTTGAAAAGATGCAATTGGAGAGATCATAAATTGTGAAGGAGTTTATGCTTCATTGCTCCTGATTCAGTGCTTGCTGTTAGAACTTGATTTGTGGCTATTCACAAGGTGTGATTAATGATGTGATCGATGCTTGCTTCAGTGCAGTAAAGCCGTTGTAATGCTCTTCATTAGAATAAATAAAATAAATTGACTGAAGCTTTATAAAAACTGTGTAACATTTAAAATCTAAAATGTCAATTTTTTTTTCCTCTTACAATTTAGGTTTCTTCAGGCAGTTTCCACCTACATCACATCACTCATTGTCATTCTTTTTGGATATTATAGAAATCCGTGTGGGTTTGGGTAAGCTTTATGCAAAGCTCACTGAAGAGGGAAAAAAAAAAAAAAAGAGTTGAATAGGACCGACAGGGCTAGGATACTGTGGTGACTGTGCTTTGCCATCCTCCTAACGTGCTTTTTTATCCCTCTTAAACACGTGAAGTTTAAGGAAATCAAAGCAGAAAGTGACCCTTCTATTCACAGATTTGCTAAAAAACAATACAGGTTTTCATGTTTTAAGTGCAGTGGGTATGCATGCATCTCCACTGCAAGAGGCTGAGTGGATACAGGCACATCCTTCAGAAAACTGCGTCTTGATGTTGGGATTTTGTCTGACATGATTCTATTGTCAGTTCATGCTATGATTCAAAAAGTGAGCAAACACAGAGGGGAACAGCAGTTTCACTGTGGCTGGAAAGAATGAAGTCACTCTAGGTAATGCATCCTGGACCTTGGTGAGTCACTTGGGCTGGGAAAAGTTGCCTTGGAACATGCATGGAAATTCTTGCCATTTGGGGAACTTATTCATCACAGTTGTAAACCAGCAGCCTTTGTTTCAATATCATTCACTGAAATTTATTACTGTTGATTAAGGAACACTTTTGGCCTGTCTTGGAGAGTAGTATGTGTCTCCAGAATACACCTTTGCTTGCTTCTTTTCATGTGTTCATCTCATCTTTTTGTTAATGCCCAAAGTCACAAGCAAGTGACATGGTTAATCTTATGGATTTAGATGGTTATAATTGACTTATGGATGTTCCGGTCTCCACAGTATTTGCAATTGTGGATTTACACCAGGCCCTGGAGCTGGCAAGCCTGTATATTTCCAAGACTCCAGCCAATTCCACTAGGATGACCCTGGAAAGATTTGATGTGCTGGCAGTTCTGTTTTCTCTCCTTGTCAAGGCCTTAAAAGGGAAAAGAAGACACAGGGGTGGGTCTCCTTGGCTTTTGCCTTTGCACCGCACAGCGGTGACTTCCTGTCAACCTGGGGCTCTGCAGAAGTATTAGGGGGGCCATGCATGGTAGTTCTCAACTTCAAGGTATCAAGTCAACTGGCTTCCCAGGTCTTCCTCATTTTCCTTAAGAGATCCTTAACTCAGCCTGTATTTTCAGAATGAAGAGGCATCCTGGTGTAGTAGAGACCTAACCTCTAAAAACACTTCCAAGTTATCTGCACTTGGCATTGATGAACTTCCTTTTGACTTGGCATCAGAATGCTAAATGGGAAAGAGAGCTGTACTTAAATTTCTTGAAGGTTTTCAATATTATGTGCATTTTAAAGGTACTTTCTGAGCTACTTGCGAGTGTAGGAGCTGGAGGATACAGACAAAGAACACACTGATTAAAAATGACGAAATAGAGGCTTCCCTGGTGGCGCAGTGGTTGAGAGTCCGCCTGCCGATGCAGGGGACACAGGTTTGTGCCCCAGTCTGGGAAGATCCCACATGCCACGGAGCGGCTGGCCCGTGAGCCATGGCCGCTGAGCCTGCGCGTCCGGAGCCTATGCTCTGCAACGGGAGAGGCCACAGCAGTGAGAGGCTCGCGTACTGCAAAAAAAAAAAAAAAAGACAAAATAAAGGAAAGAATCAACAGAGCTTGAATGAAATAGAATTGTTTACCACTGATTATGGCTAGATTTCTGAGTGTTTCTCAGAAATCTGAGAAACACATTTCTGAACATGCTTTCAGAGTCTAGTAGAAAATAAAGACTGTGCTATTCCATTGAGGACTGTTCCCCAAATTGGAAGAGGCAGCAAACCTCTAGTGTGCACCCCAGGAGGGTAGGGTCTTCCCTTCCATCACCACATAGCCAGTGTCTAGAACAATGCCTGGCACATACAGCAAGCTTTCAATAAATGTTTGCTGAGTGGGGTAAGGCAATAACTACATCTTTCGAAAGACTGTAGGCAGACCAAGAAACTAAGAAAATGTCACGGGCCATCATTGAAAAGAGCCTGTTAGGATAGAGAAAATCTGAGGAAAAAAAACCCAGCACAGACCTAAATGAGAGTCGGCCTAGTCTCAAGGAGCCATTGTTCTTGTTTGGATACTTATTGTTTTGACATGGCTTCTAGTCAATATATTTTAGCAATTTGGTGTTGGGCGAGTGAGGGTGGGTGCAGAGAAACAGAATGAGAAATTCCAACCTTTTCTTGGATAAGGTGGGGGAGGGGCTGGCAGGGGAATTCCAGCCCAAATATATAAACAGCAGATGGGAACTTTTCATCGAACTTGGGGAAGTGAATGAAGGCCTCTGGGCCAGTTTTCTTATCTGTGGTGTGGGGGAGGGGAGGGGTAAGATGTTCCCTAGGGTCTCCTTCAATGCGGCATCCTTAGCTCTGTGCTTCTGATGTTTCCTGCCCCCATTCTGGATCCTAAGCCCCAACCTGCTCCACAAAGATACATGGTTATTTTCTGCTAAGTCTTTCCCCCTCCCAGACTTCCCAAAGCACTGCTGATAGGACCATTCTCTCACGTGCCAGGATACCTAATACACAGTAAAATTGACGAGTTTACAGATGGGATATACAATGAGAAAAAAACAAACTTAAAACTCAATATGAGGGCTTCCCTGGTGGCGCAGTGTTTGAGAGGCCGCCTGCCGATGCAGGGGACACGGGTTCGTGCCCCGGTCCGGGAGGATCCCACATGCCGCAGAGCGGCTGGGCCCGTGAGCCATGGCCGCTGAGCCTGCGCGTCTGGAGCCTGTGCTCCACAGCGGGAGAGGCCACAGCAGTGAGAGGCCTGCGTACCACAAAAAAAAAAAAAAAAAAAAAAAAAACTCAATACGAGCTGAGGCCCTGTGGCAACTCTTATTCCTCCACATCCGTCTGTCCTTCCTCCTCAGCACCCTGGCCCGCCACCTTTGTGAGGGCCTTTGTCCATGTTCTCCCCACCCTAGGACCAGGCCCCCGCTTTGCTCTCAGGGCCCAGCCCAGGGGAGGGCAAAAGGGCAGAAGTAAACTAGCCTTGCTATATAACTCAGCCACAGCCAAAACCAAGCTTTCAACACAGGGCCCCAAATGTCTGCATTTCAGAATAGGATTTTGGCCCGACATTTGCCTAGTCCATTGAAATGTTTCCTTCTGTTTGTGTCTTACTCCCTGAAGATAAATGCACCCTGGCCCTCAGTTTAAGCCTCCATCTCCAGCAATAGAAAGAACCACCAAAGCTTTATTTGTTTTTAAGATATCAGCAACTGCAGGATGAGTTTGTTTTAAGGGATCAGAGATTAGAGGATCAGTATTTGACCTGCAGCCCTTCACCAGCTGGCCCTGAGCATATAGCTATGATTAGGGCACAGGGTGGAGCTCCAGAAGGTCTATCTCCCCTCCCCAGGGCAAAGCCCCAGAATCTGGCTTTTTCTGTGCCGTTTAGGAAAATCAGGACTTTGGCAGGTAGGTTTCGTAAGAAGTCTTGAGTTTTAAGTTCCTAGCCTCCTTTTGTGATGAAGAAAAGAGAAATATGTGTAGTTTGTAGCTAAAATTTCGTCTTGGGTTCTATTTTATGTTGCCCCTAGTTTAGATAAGTTGGGGTGGGGGGTAAGGGGGAGGAGGGAAGCGATTTCTTGATGGCTGACGACATCCACGTGCATCCAGGAAGGAAACAGCTGCACTACTGCTTTTCTGAACTTTTACTCTTTCTGCCATGTTTTGACACTGGTAATTGCTCCAAGGTCAGTAAATGAGATGTTAACCTGTCGAAGTAACTCAGGGGAAAAGATTGTTATGCTCTCTGAAAACGAAAGTGCTATATCAATGCTTAATAATAAAAACACTTTGGTCACCAGATCATCTCCATTCTCTTTCTCTCTCCCTATTGAATTTTGCTTTACAGATGTACAGAATGTCACAAAAGTAATAAGTTTGCAAAGCACTTCAGGTCTTCCCGTATTTGATCTCATTTGGACTTGACTCACAACAACTGAAGGAGCTACATTGGTTTACTAGACCCATTTTGCAGACAAGAAGACTGGCTCACCCCTGGTCACATGACTGAGCCCAGGCTAGGATCTCTGAACCAGCCATTCCACTCACCACCTGGCACTCTGCATTGGAGAGTATTCTCTGATTCTGTGGAAAGCCTTTCTGTGGTATTTCAGGACAGAAATTCACTCTGCTACCTTGTGTAAATCAAAGTGCCTCTTTTAAACACAGTTTTCCCAGAAGGTTTGAGCTAGCTCTCACACAAACAGCTGTTTTATCAAGTGCTTTCTGAAAACATATGGTGGTTCCTCTGAGGCCTGAGGTGAGAGTTCACTGCAGTTGCTGTCCTGCTTCCTTATAAAGCTGTCATAAGTTAGGGGACAGGTGAAGGAGGAAGAAAGGATATTCTCCGTTCAAAGATCCCCAAACCATCCCTACTTTGGCCGTTTGAGCTTGCCAAATTTCTAACTCACTGTGATGCCCAAGAGTCCGTTAGGTCAGTCTGAAAGGCATTTGTCTATCTTCTCAGGGTGACATATCTCCCCTCTAAACAACCTGTGCTGACGATTGCCATGTTTGGTTTATTTTTTTTTTTTTGGACTGGATGAAACAAAAGATTTCTTCATAATTCTATTCTCACTTTCCATTTATCTTAGAAGCGAAATCACAAGTTCCTAGCACCCTTGACTACCTACATTTCCGTGACCCCATTATAAAACCATATATATATAGGGTTTTCCTCTAAGGCCTTTTTATTTTATATGTTTACATTATATTATAATATAATATAGTAACAGCTGGGTCGGGGCTGAGAGTAGTCAGTGAGAATTCCTCCTGTCCTGCTTTTTGTGAGTGGCCCGCTGACTTGGGGAGGGCAAAGGCCCACGGCAGCCGGCATCGGAGCGGCTGTGTACAGGTCCCACATGTAAGGCTGCTCTCATTAAGCCTTCCCAGGCTCTGCTGAATGGCTGGAGGCCTTCTCAGGAAGCTGCTTAGAAGATTGCTGGAGGGACTCCTGCTGTTACACTTAGTTGAGTTTCTCTCCTTTTTCTCCAAGTTATCCCCTTATTAGAGAATCCTGTAAAACCAGGAGGAAGGAGAGGCGAATTTTCTGGTTAGCTTATAGTCCTTCTGTCTCTCATTAAGGCCTCTTTCTCGGCGGATCCTGTGATGTGAACTTGTGAACTCAGTACCGCTTACTTCACCATCATTGCAAAATCAGCACTTAAAGGTATCAAGGACCCAACAGCAACTCGGCTCTCAGGAGGCGGAACAAAAGCACAGGCCCATTGTACTCTCCTGTCTACTTGTCACTTTCTGCTGCTCACAGCTGTTGGCATTTCAAGGAATAGGAATTGGACTATGGGATGCATTCTTGACCATCCTTGAGTTCCATGTATCATGGGTGAAGAGCACCCTCTTGGCTTCTGAAATGAATTCCGAGCACTTAGTAACAGGGAGCTGGGTTTTACACATCAGTTATACTTTGAGCTAGTGGGAAAACCCTCAGGATTACAGTGTTAAACTCAGTCAATATGGAGCAATTAAGAACCAAGTAAAATAGGAAGAAGGAGAAGGAAGGAGCTTAGGGTAGTTCTGAGGACCTAACTACCGTGGTGGTGGAAATGGTTAGGGTTGTTCAATGGATAGGGGTAAAGGGTGGGAAAATATGTCAGCCCAGACCTTTTGTTCACTCTGGCTCACGTGACATGCTCTTGGACATGGGCCCCATGTACCATCCCTGTCCTCTTGGTACAGCCTGCAGGACCGACCTAAACCGCTATGACCATGAGACATAGTACTGATGACGTCTAAGTATAGGACAGGGGTCATCCCTCTAGGCTCCCAGGCCAAATTCAGCCACTGCTTGTTTTTGTATATAAAGTTTTATTGGAATACAGCCAGGCTCATTCATTTAGGTATTGTCTATGGCTGCTTTTATACAAGAATGTCAGAATAGATGCGAAGCCTAAAATATTTACTTTCTGGTCCTTTACAGAAAAAATCTGACCACTGGAGTAGGGGCTGTGGAAGGATAAGGTATGCTTAGTGGATTTACAGTCAGGAGATGGGATGTTTACAGATGCTATAGCTTTGGAACAAGTTACCCCAAAACATAGTGAGTGCCATAAAATGACCATTTCTTAGGCTCATGGATTCTATAGGTCAGAACACAGCCCAGACGGGAAGCTCATCTCTGATTCATGATGTGTGGTGTCTCAGCTGGACGAGTTTATGGCTATATACAGGCTTGAAAGCCTAGGGCTCCTTAAGCATCTCTCTCTGTGCTCTCCCTATGCAATCTCTCCAGCATTCGCATCTGCTGGCTCAGGGTTCCCGTATGTGATTGTGTGTGTGTGTGTGTGTGTGTGTGTGTGTGTGTGTGTGTGAGAGAGAGAGATGGAGGGAGAGGCTTGAAGGCTTTTATGACCTGCATTAGCTGCATGAGTCAGGCTGCATCACTTCCTCTTATCCCATTGGTTGAAGCAGTTACAACATTCTGCCCAGGCCAAGAGGAGACAATACAGACCCAGTTCTTGATACAGGAGTATCCATGTCTCATTTTAAGGAAAGCAAACAGGAGTTACATATATCTCCATCTTTGTAAAAGCTGCGACATGGGGTAAGACCCCTCACCCAGAGCATCCTTGCCTCCAGACCGCTTATCCTCACTACTGTCTTTCCGTTGTTACTCACACGTGCCTGCCCTTCTTCAGACAACTTTCTGCTGGACGTCCTGCTTGCCATACTCTCCCCTTACAACCTGGCCTACACACCAGGCCAGAGCCATCTGTCTCTGCAGGAGTCACTGCCTTCCTCTGAAGCCTTTGATACTTTCCCATTCTTAGGCAGTTTCATGGTCCTCAGCTCCTCGTGTCATCGTGTTCCCCTCCATGGAATGTCCCGGCAGCCTTAACTGCATTCCTCCGTAGGCCCCAGACACATAGTGTTCTCTCCCAGTTGGGGCCTCCTGCCCCAGTGTCCTCTGTCCCTCACTGGATTTGTCTTGGTCCAGTCACATCCTTTAAGGCCAAACACAAGCGTCATCTCTCCTTTGAGCCCTTCCCCCCAGCATCCTGCCTCTGATGAGCCCTCCTCTCTCAGGTGCGTTGCCTGTAGCACGCACGTGGCACTTGGCGAGTGCTGCCTTGTTCACGACGAGGGACCCTGGCTCGTAGTTGTTCGTATTCCTCTTGTGCTTACTCAGCGCCAAGTAAACCTTTGGTGATGCTGGTCTGTGCAGTTCTTAAATTTCTCATGGATGAGCCTGCTGCCAAGTAATATGTAAACTCTTCAAGCTCACGTTTAAATTTCACCAGTGTTTATCTGCTACGAGTTAGAAATAAAGTTCAGAGAAGAGGCACGCTGCCTCATTCTTCTGAAAGCGTTTAGGTTCCTAACGGGAGTAAATGTAAGATATATTTCACAAATAAGATACCAAACTACTAGTTTGAAACTCTGTGAACAGACCACTTCGCCAGTGCCATGGCTTATTCTAACACTATAAAATACATGTTTAGGAAGTAAAAGCCAAACAAAAAAAGACAGAAAAGAAAGAGAAATGGGAATAGAGAGGGGTGGGACAATTTATCTTAAATGACTAAGAAAATCTTACATCCTATATCAGCTCTAGCTTACCTTGAAGAAAACGGTAAGAAAGCTTGTTCAAGAGATTTCTCCACACACCCCTCTGAATTTCGTTTTTAACTGTGCTAGGTCAGCCATGCTGAACATTTGCCAAAAGATGATATTTGTTTATATTTGGCTCCTAAATGAACTAATTTCTCTGGTTGCCTTGAATTCTCTTAGTTATTTTTTCAATGAAGTTAGCAGTGTATCATGGAAGATGGAGAAAGATCGTCTTCTCTCCCTACACACACACACACACACACACACACACACACTATTTTTGTCTGGTTTGCCATTTCTGTGTAATAGTAATAGTTCCTCTCTAGATGGCTCACAGTTCATTAAGGGGTTGCTCAATTTATTAGGAACCAATCATGCATTTATACATTCTTTTATCTGAAGTGCGCTTTTAAATGTTAGACCATACACTAATCAAGTTGAACATGATAATGCGAGTACGTTCACATTGTTAACAGAAATGACCCAATGCACTTAGAGTGAAGACATATTCGAAGTACAATTTGCACTTTTCATCGCAATATTGAAGAATCCCAACAAGGGTCAGGATGCTGTTGGCAACTGCCTTGGGAGGATTCGATTAGCTTCCCACGTAGAGCCGGACCCTCCTCATGTCACTGTCACTTTGTTTTCCATTATCTGTGAAAATACAGTAGGAAGACAAGGCAGAATTTGGAACAAACAAAAGAGAATTTTGTAGAAAGACCGTGAGTCTGGTTTGGATCATTTGTAAGTAGTGGAGAGAGGAGTGGATGTGTATGGAATGGCCTCAAATTGTTGAGAGTCTGAAAATAATGTATATTTGTGTTTGGAACACATTTTGGTGCATGGTTTTAAGTTGAATAGAATTTTCTTTAAAAACAATCGTGAAGCCACACCGTAGAGACATCACTCGGGAAAAGCTGGAAGAGTGTCTTTCTGCCATTTGGTCTCCACTGCCCTATATTCCAGTGCATGCTGGGATTGAATCTGTTGAAGCTCAGATCCAAGCAGAATAGGAATTAGAACCAAGCTGCCATGAAAGGGGGTGGGGTAGTTAAGGACTTGATTTCTGTCTTATAAACAATGTGCTAAGCAAGTATCTTAGGCTAGGTATAGACAGTCAGTAAATCTGAAATAATGTAACCTTACATAAAGTTTATTTTAAGGGTAAATTATATTTCTGGACATTGTAGTATGAGAATGAGTTGGTTTTGCTGCATAAATGCTTATTGAGCCAGGCAAAGAAGACAAAGAGAAATAGACTGTGTGTGTGTGTGTGTGTGTGTGTGTGTGTGTGTGTGTAAGAGAGAGAGCAGAGCGAGGGAGAACAGGATTCATTTTCACTCTGGGGAGCTTCTGGAACCAGTCTCTCTCCTTGTCTCTACATTGTCATGTAATTCCCATCACCAGGTAATACTTTTCAAGCACCCTGGTGAGCTGGGCTCTGCTGACCATTTTGTACTTGCTTAAAACCTCCTAATCACTGCTCAGTAGAAGCTTATGAGCTGCTGAAGAACTTACAGTGAATCCAGATGAGCGTTATCAAGCAACTGTGCTGTGTAATGGGACACGCTTTAAGCAGGGAGAGCTATCAGGCTCTGTCTCAGTTTAAATTCCCCAGGCCTCACTTTGGGGAACTGGACCATAGACTCTAAGATTTCTTCAACTCTGACATTCTATTAGTCTAATTTATTATTTTAGTTTTCATTTAGGAATGAACCGAAACATTCTAAAATATATCAAGGACATTATTGTAAGTATGACATTTTAAACATAAGTGCCTTTCATGTATTATCTCATTTCATCTTCATAACATCCTCCTACAACTAACTGTTGGAATTCTTATTGGGCTGATGAAAAAATAAAATGCCCACGACCACAAAGACAGGGGTAGAGTTTGGGGTCTCAGTTTGCGTTGTCTGAGTCCCAAGACTATGGACATGACTACTGAGCTATAATGCCCCCTCTCCTTCTCCAGCCAATCAGCAGTGTCATCTATTGTGTATTTTATAAAATAGCAGACAGTTGCAGCATCCTGCTTTGGGGTGATGCTTCATCTGAGGGCTTTGGGACGTAGTAAAACATTTGATGTTCTAGTACTTCGTTGTCATTGTTTCACTAGCTATCAGCTCTAACATAAAAATGTCATTTGCACAATTCTTTTGATACCAGAAAATTATCTAGGTCACCAAGTATGTCAGCTGTCATAATGCAATGGTAATTCTTCCAAAAAGAGAAAACTGTCTTTCAGAATTGCCATTGGCAATAAATCTGACCTAGACCATCCATCCTCTCTTAACTGGAAATTCATCACTATGTAGAAAATAATTTTGTCCTTTCCAAACCTTCAGCCACCAGTGGGCTTGTTTTCTCCTTCTGCATATTGGGGTGAAGTTGCTGCTTGGAAAATAACCAACCATAATTATTTATTTATGTACATATTTCTGAAACTGTGATAATCTGGTCAAACTGCCTTGGAAATTTCTAACAAGTTGGTGTGCATGAAAGTCCATAAAGTTGATCCTTAAACTTTTTGTTCCTGATGAATTTTTCTAAAAATCTTTGTTCTAAAAAAAGATCTTGTTTATAATTCCTCCAAATGGCGTCTCCTGTGCTTTTTTCTGATTTTGTTAACAAAATTCACAGCTTTTCTTCTTCATCTCTCTGGTTCCTTTGCTCCACATTGTTCACTTTTTTTTTTTTTTTTCTTGGTTACATATGTACCACGTCATTTTTGGAAAATCATAAATTGTAAATAAGCAAAAGAAGAAGAGAAAGAGGAGGAGGAAGAAGAAGTGGAAAAAGGAGAGAAAAGAAAAATAAGCTGTGTTTCAGTCTTTCAGTGTATATATATCCTCTCCCAACCTAGATATTTTTACCAAAATAAGGCTATACTATTTTAACAGCTTTATTGATGAATAATCGACATATCATAAATTGCACCTTTTAAAATATACATATAGCTGATTCACTTTGCTGTACAGTAGAAACTAATAACATTGTAAAGCAACTATACCCCAATAAAAATTTTTTTAAGTGTACAATTTAATGTGTCAACTTGTGTATATACCTGTGAAACCATCGCAATTAAGACTGAACAAATCCATCACCCCTATGTTTTCTCATGCTCACTGTAATCCCTCCATCCTGCCTCCTCTCCCACAGGTCCAATTTCAGGCAATAACAGATCTGCTTTCTGTCACTATGGATTAGTTTAAATTCTCTTGAATATTATATAAATAGTATCATGCACTATGTACCCTTCTTTTCCGGCTTCTTTCACTCAGCAGAATTATCTTGAGATTCTCCCACGTTGTAGCACGATCAGTAGTTTATTCCTTTTCATTGCTGCGTAGAATCCTATTGTGTGGATATACTACAGTTTGTTTATTCTTTTACTTCTGAAGGACATTTGGTTTGTTTCCTCTTTAGGTTATTTTTGTACGTGGGCCTCTCACTGTTGTGGCCTCTCCCGTTGCGGAGCACAGGCTCCGGACGCGCAGGCTCAGCGGCCATGGCTCACGGGCCCAGCCGCTCTGCGGCATGTGGGATCTTCCCGGACCGGGGCACGAACCCGTGTCCCCTGCATCGGCAGGTGGACTCTCAACCATTGCGCCACCCGGAAAGCTCTCCTCTTTAGGTTATTATAAATAAAGCTTCCATGAATATTTGTGTACAAGTCTTTGTAGGACATACGTGTTATTTCGCTGGGGTAAATGCCTAGGAATGGGAATAACTAAATCATATGGCAGCTGTATGTTTAATTTTTTAAGAAACTGCCCAATTGCTTCCAAGTACTTATACCACTTTCCATTCCCACCAGCAGTATATGAGAGTTCTAGTTCCTCCATACCTTTTCCAGCACTTGGTGTGGTCAGTTTAAACACTTTAGCAGGCTTCCCTGGTGGCGCAGTGGTTGAGAGTCCGCCTGCCGATGTCAGGGGACACGGGTTCGTGCCCTGGTCCGGGAAGATCCCACATGCCGCAGAGCGGCTGGGCCCGTGAGCCATGGCCGCTGAGCCTGCGCGTCCGGAGCCTGTGCTCCACAACGGGAGAGGCCACAACAGTGAGAGGGCCGCATACGGCAAAAAAAAAAAAAAATTTGCTATTCTAGTAGATGTATAAGGGTATCTCATTGCAGTTTTAATTTATATTTCCTAATGACTACTACTGAGCATTTTTTGTGTGCTTATTTGCCATCATATACCTTCTTTACTCATTTTTAACAACTGGGTCATTTTCTTGCTGAGTTTTGATAGTTCTTATTATATTCTGGAATGCAAGTCCTTTATCAGGTATATGACTTGAAAATATTTTCTCCAAGTCTATGGCTTATCTTTTCATTCTCTTAATAGTATCTTTTGTAGAGTCGAAATTTTTCATTTTGATGAAGTCAGTTTATTAATTTTTTAAATTCTCTGGTGTCATATGTAAGAAACCTTTATTTAACCCAGAGTCGTAAAGGTTTTCTCCTATATTTTTTTCCAGAAATTTTATAGTTTAAAATTTTATCTTTAGGTCTATCATCCAGTTTAAGTTAATTTTATATGGTTTGAGATATGCATCAAAGTTCTCTCTCTCTCTTGCTTATGGACATTCACTTGTTTCAACATCATTTATTGAAAATACTATCCTTTCTCTACTTTACATCTTTGTAAAAAATCTTGTCCACATATCCATTGATCTATTACTGGAATCTCTCTTCTGTTATATTTGTCTATCTTTACACCACACTGTCTTTATTACTGTATTTTATGATAAAGTTATGATTTTTATGATAAATTTTGAAATCAGGCAATGTTACTTCTCCACCTTTGTTCTTTTTCAGAGTTGTTTTGATTATTCTAGGTCCTTTGTATTTCATTCCATATGAACTTTATAAACAGCTTGTCAAATACTATTAAAAAGCCTGCTGGGATTTTGACTGGGATTACTTTGAATCTTTAGATAAATCTGAGGAGAATTAACATCTTAATGATATTGAGTCTTCTGACCCATGAATGTGGCATCTGACTCAATTTATTTAGGTCTTTTAAAATCTCTCTCAGTGTTTTTGCAGTTTTTAGTGCACAGATCTTTCATATATTTTGTCAGATTAACTGTTAGTCCGTTATAAATGGTGGTTTTTTTTAAAAAAATCAATTTCTAATTGCTGGTGCATAGTATATAGTAGATTTTTGTATATAGATTTGTATATTTGTATCCTGCAACCATGCTAAACTCACGTATTAGTTCTAGTAGCCTCTCTTATAGATTTAATTATATTCTATACAGATGATTATGTTGTCTACAAAGACATCTATCTTTCTAATCTGGATGCCTTTTGTTTCTTTTTCTTGCCATACTGCACTGGCTAGAATATCCAGTATACTGTTGAACAGAAATAGTGAGGGTGGATATCCTTGACTTGTTCCTGATCTTAGGAGGAAGGCATTCAGTATTTTACAATTAAATATGATGTTTATTGTAGGTTCTTCATAGATGCCCTTTACCAGGTTGAGGAAGTTAACTTTTATTCCTAGTTTCCTGAGAGTTTTCCTTAGAAATTGGTAGTAGATTTTGTCAAATGCTTGTCAACATTATTGAGATGATCTTAGGGTCTTTTCTTTTACTGTTTGTTTATATTGTAAATTACATTGATTGATTTTTATGCCTGGGTCATGATATATTATCATGTTTATATATTGTCAAATTTGACTTGCTATATTTTTGTTTAAAAATTTTGTATCTATGTTAATGAGGTTTATTTGCCTATAATGTTTTTGTCTGATTTTGGTATCAGGGTAATGCTGGTCTCATAGGATGCGCTTGGAAGTTTCATCTTCTTTTCAGTTATCTGGAAGTTTGCATAGAATTGTTATTATATCTTCTTTAAATATTTGGTAGAATCACCAGTAAAGCAATCTGGGCCTAGAGTTTACTTTGTTGGAAGATTTTAAACTCCAAATTCAATGTCTTTAATAGATATAGGGTTATTCAGGTTATGTATTTCTTCTTGAGGGAACTTTGGTTTTTTGTGTCTTCCAAGAAATTTGTCCATTTCTTCTGAACTGTTGAATTTATTGGCATGAAGTTATTCACAATATTCCCTTACTATCCTTTTAATAGGATCTGTAGTGAAGTCTCATTTCTGAGTTTGGTAATTTGTGTCTTTACTCTCTTTTCTCTCTGAACATTCTGGCTAGAGGTTATCAATTTTATTGATCTTTTCAAAGAGCCAGCTTTTAGTTTCATTGTTTTTTCCTATTGTTTTTCTGTTTTCTATTTTTTTCTGCTCCAGTCTTTATTATTTCTTTTCTTCTTCTTACTTTGGGTTTAATTTGCTGTTCCATTTAGAGTTTCTAAAGCTAGAAGCTGAAATTATTGATTTGAGACCTTTTTTTCTTCTCCAACATAGGCATTTAGTTCAATAAATTACCCTCAAAATACTGATTTAGCAGTATGCTACAAATTCTGATATGTTATGTTTTTGTTTTCATTTAGTCCAAAATACTTTATAATTTTCCTTTTGATTACTTCTTTGACCCATGGATTATTTAGAAATATATTATTTTCCACATATTTGGAGATTTCCCAGAAATCTTTTCATTACTGATTTCTAATTTAATTCCACCATAGTCAGAGAACAAAACTTGTATGACATATCCCTTTAAATGTCTTAAGTAATACTTATTTATAACCCAGAATATGATCTATATTTAGAAATGTTCCATATATATACTTGAAAAGAATGTGTATTCTGCTGCTGTTGGGTGGAATGCTCTCTAAATGTCAATTAGGTCAAGTTGGTTGATAGTATTGTTCAAACATTCTATATCCTTACTTATTTCCTGTCTACTTGTTCTATCGATTATTCAGAGAAGGCAGTTGAAATATCTATGTTTTAAGATTTGTCTATTTCTCCTTGAAGCCATTTCAATTTTTGCTTCATGTGTTTTGCAGAAATGTGATTAAGGACATAAATATTTAGAATTGTTATGTCCTTTTAATGAATACTTTATTATTATTAAATGCCCTTTTTTATCCCTGGTAATATTTTTTGCTCTGAAATCTACATTGTCTGACATTAAATATAGGCATTTCAGCTTTCATTTGAATGATGTTAGCATGGTATATTTTTCCATTCTTTAACTTTTAACCCATTCGTATTTTTATATTTAAAATGCATTTCCTGTAGACAACATAAAGTTGAATCTTGCTTTTAAAACACATTCTAACAATCTCTGTCTTTTAATTGGGGAATTGAGACCATTTGCATTTTATGTGACTGTTGATGAGGTTAGGTTTAAATCTATCATCTTGCTATTCCTTTTATTTGTCCCATGTGTTCTTTGTTTTCCCTTTCCTCTTTGCCAGCCTTTTTGTTGATTAATTGATATTTTTGTGATTATATCTCATCACCTTCATTGGCTTATTAGCTGTAACTTTTTTTTTTTTTATTTTATTGTTTGCTTTAGTGTTTATAGTATACATCTTTAACTTATCACAGTCTACCTTTATGTGATATTAAACCATTTAATGTACAGTATAAAAACCTTATAATCAAGTACTTCTATTTCTCCTCTCCTGACCTTTGTGCTCTTGTTGGTACACATTTTACTTTTACATGTGTTATATTCCCTCCCACTATATTGTTATTGTTTCTGTTTAAACAGTCAATTATCTTTAAAAGTTCTTTTAAAGAGATTTAAATATTAAGAAAAATACCTTATATATTCTAGTTACCATATCTGGTCCTCTTCATTGCTTTGTCTAGATCCACATTTCCATCTGGAATCATTTTCCCTTTGTCTGAAAGACTTTTTTTTTAACATTCCTTATAATGTGGTCTGCTAGTAATGAATTCTTTCAGCTATTTTATGTCTGAAAATGCTTTTGTTTTCATTTTTGAAAGATATTGCTGCATATAGGATACAAATGGGCAGTCTTTTTCTCTCAGTACTTCAAAGATCCACTGTTTTCT
This sequence comes from Phocoena phocoena, assembly GCF_963924675.1. Lineage (NCBI taxonomy): Eukaryota > Metazoa > Chordata > Mammalia > Artiodactyla > Phocoenidae > Phocoena > Phocoena phocoena. Next base: position 56,020,698 of record NC_089225.1, on the reverse strand, counting down.
TGCTTGAATTTCTTCTGCAGGAAATCTTCTGTCATCCCTATCTTTGTTCCTCTGTGTGTAACATGTCTCTTTTTTTTTCTGGCTTCCTTTAAGATTTTCTTTTTATCACTGATTTTGAGCAATTTGATTATGATATGACTTAATGTTATTCTTGTTTCTTTGAGTGCTTGGGTTTGTTGAATTTCTTGAATCCCTGTGTGTATAGCTTTCATCAAAGTTGAACACTTTCTGGCCACTATTTCTCCAAATATATATACATATATATATATATATATATATATATATATATATATATATATATTTTTTTTTTTTTTTTTTTTTTTTTTTACCCATCTCTCTCTCTCCTCTCCTTTAGGGCTTCCACTTACATGTATATTGGTCTGCTTGAAGTTGTTCCACAGCTCACCAAGGCTCTGTTCATATTTGTAAAATTCCCTTTTCACTCTGTTTTATTTTTGATAATTTCTATTGCTGTTTACCATTCCTTTCTTATGTAATGTATAATCTGTCATTAATCCATCCAGTGGGTTAAAAAAAAATGTTAAGACATTGTATATTCAATCCCCTAATGATTGAATGGGGTCTTTTTTTTTAAATCTCCCATGTCTCTACTTAACTTTTTGAACATATGGGACACAGTTATAATAACTCTTTTAGTGTTCTTTTCTACCAATTCTAACATTTGTGCCAGTTCTGGGTCAGTTTTGATTGACTGATTTTTCTCCTCATTACAAGTTGAACTTTCTTTCTTATTTTCATCCCTGGTAATTCTGACTGGATGTCAGACATTGTGAATTTACCTGCTGAATATTCCTATAAATAATATTGAACTTTGTGACATAGTTAACTTACTTGGAACAGTTTGATCCTTTTGGGTCTTGCTTTTAAGGTTTATCATGCAGGACTAGGGTAGTGCTCTGTCTAGGGCTAATTATTGGCCATTTTGTATACTCTACCCAAGGCCCTGTGAATCATGAGGGTTTGTTTTTTTTTTCAGTCCGTCTAGTGGGAATGGGCATTATTCCTGGCCCTGTTTGTGTATCAGGCATGGTTCTCTCTAACCCTCATGACTAGTTCTTTCCCTCTCCCTCAGATTCTTCACATGCACGCACCGATCAGCTGAATACTCAACACTGACCTTCAGGTGCTCTTTCCTGAAAACTCTATCCATCTTAATGTCCTTGTACTCTCTCTTCCATCTCTGCCACTCAGGGAACCCATTGGTCTCTGACTAGGTTTTCTCTCCTTGTACTGTGCTCTGGAAATCCTGTCAAGGTGGTAAACTAAGACAGTAGTAGGGCTCACCTCACTTATTTCCCATTTCTGGGAAATCACTGTCCTTGGTTGACTAATGTACAGTATCTTGAAAATTGTTCATATATTTTGTCCATTTTTTGGTTGTTTCTGGCAGGAGGTTCAGTTTGGTTCTTGCTAACTCCTTCTTGGCCAGAGCAGAATTTCCGACACACTGTTTTTGAAACCTGACTTTTTTTACTCTAAAATATTTAAATAACTTATTTTGACATCAATAAAGAACATCAACAGTATTATTTTAAATGGCTGCATAACATTCCACCATTTGGACAGATCAGAACTTTCTAAACCAATCTTATATTATTGAATGTTTATATTGTCTCCAACTTTTCTGTCATTACATACAATGTTAGGCCAAATGTTCTGAAGCTAAAGGTTTATAAACTTCTCTAATTACTTTTGTAAGAGAAATTCCTAGAAGTGGGTATTTGGGATCGAAGCTATACACATCTCTGATGAATTCTGTACATTTTGTCAAACTGCCCTCCAGAAAGTTTATGTATTTTTGTTTATTTTACTAATTTCCTTGCTCATTTGTTCCTATATCTCATTTATCTCCTCTTACTCTTTTTCTTGATTTTTTTTGTCCACAGCATTTTCTTATAAAATCCTATAGTTTATGTTTTCTCAGAAAAGGAAGGGAAGGCCATGTAGATTGAAAATATGACTTTATTCAGCCTGCTTTCATGACCTCCAGAAATGTAGCAAACTTGATTCAAGATCCTGCTGTCCCCAGCTGGTGTTTGCTCACTGGTGACTACTCTCCCACAGTTCTCCTTTCCAAGTTCAAGCTTTATGGCTCAGCTAAAGAAAAATGTCACCACTATGGGAAAATAGCAGGGTGACGGATACTTCTAGCGTAAGCAAGACCCTGGAGCATGACAGAGACTGTTCGGTGCATCAGAAGCAGGCTGGCTTGGAGTGATGGTGGCTTTTTGTTTTCGGGGGGGTTTTTTGTTTGGTTTTTTTTTTCATGACTCTTTCCTGTCCTCAAAATGTGCTATGACTAAACTTCATATTGTAACTCTGAGTGAGACAGAAGTCTACAAGAGGCTCATGCCTCTCTCCCAACTGGGGGAAGGACTGAATTCTTGGCAGCTGTTACAAAAAGAGGAGATCAAGAGTCACCAAGGGAAGAAACGTGGCCCGGGAATGAAAGATTAATGATGGTGCCTCACTCACAAGCAACTCCAACTGAAACTGAATTTTGAAGTCCACAAGCAAACGACAACGTGGCAACACAAGGCTAATTTCTACCTTCTTTTTAAAAAATCACAAATATATTCTGTACTTATGAGAGGAGCTTTGTAAGATTTTAAATTGCTTTAGTGATTATAATTAAAAGATAGTGGGTCCTGGGGACTTCCCTGGTGGCGCAGTGGTTAAGAATCTGCCTGCCAATGCAGGGAACACAGGTTCAAGCCCTGGTCGGGGAAGATCCCACATGCTGCGGAGCAACTAAGTCCGTGCGCCACAACTACTGAGCCTGTGCTCTAGAGCCCATGAGCCACAACTACTGAGCCCACGTGCCACAACTACTGAAGTCTGCACACCTACAGCCCGTGCTCCGCAATAAGAGAAGCTACTTCAATGAGAAGCCCGTGCAGTGCAACGAAGAGTAGCCCCCACTCACCACAACTAGAGAAAGCCCACATGCAGCAATGAAGACCCAATGAGGCCAAAAATAAATTAATTAATTTAAGAAAAATTCTGTAAAAAAAAAAAAGATAGTGGGTCCTTGTTTTATATACTTCTATAACAATTGATGGAAAAACATCTGATGTATTTTCCTTATTCTTTTTTTTAATTTAAAAAAAATTTTTATTGGAGTATAGTTGACTTACAATGTTGTATTAGGTTCTGGTACACAGCAAAGTGATCCAGTTATATATACATATATTTTTTCCTTATTCTTTTTTTTTACATTTATTTATTTATTTATTTTTGGCTGTGTTGGGTCTTCGTTTCTATGCGAGGGCTTTCGCTAGTTGCAGCGAGCAGGGCCCACTCTTCATCGCGGTGCGCGGGCCTCTCACTGTCGCGGCCTCTCGTTGTGGAGCGCAGGCTCCAGACGCGCAGGCTCAGTAGTTGTGGCTCACGGGCCCAGTTGCCCCGCGGCATGTGGGATCTTCCTGGACCAGGGCTCGAACCCGTGTCCCCTGCATTGGCAGGCGGATTCTTAACCACTGCGCCACCAGGGAAGCCCTTTCCTTATTCTTAATTGCAAGGCATGTGCACCTTTCGGGGGTATGAGGTTCTGGAACAGTTAGTGCAGTGGAGCTGCAGCATGGAGTGGGTCAGGAGACAAGGAGGACGGGTAAGAGCTGCCTTTGGAGTCAGACAGATGTGGTTGTCCATAGACCGACAATTTATTCAAATACTGACATTTTTCCTAGAAGGGTAACAGAGGATGTTGGCAGATATGCTCAGTCTAATCAAAGCCCCTCATCTCTGTTCCATCTGCCCAGACAGAATCTCCTAAAGCCTTAAGCACGTTCTGGGCACCAACCATAAGTCAGACTTCAGAGTTCTCAGTGGAGGCCAAGAAAGTGGTGTTCTCTCAAGAAATGGCGGCCAAGGCCATGGTAATGTTGCATGCGAAGCCATCCAAGGGAGAAAAAGTGATGAGTGTGGTAGAGCCAGTGGCCCCTAGCATTAGGGGGACCATTACATGGTCCCAAGCACTGCAGGATCTGTGGGCAACTGCTTAACAGAACTCAGATGTGTTCTCAGTAAGGAGTCCAACTTTTGATCATACCCCATCAGAAAGGAGCAAATACCATTGTACATGTGGTAAGATTAGAAGGATTTTTGCAGAGAGGCACACAAAAAAATTGGCATTGAATGCGGGGGAAGAGCTCATTTGGAGTAAGGTGTTCCTGGGTTTAATAGAAGGGAAATTCTGCTCGAGAGGCCTGGCCTGTATGGGGAATGTGGAGGACCACTGCATTCTCACTGCTGGGATGATGGTCACTCAGGAGAGGAAGGAGGAGGAGCTGAGGGAGAAGGAAGCAAGACTTACTCTCACAGAATAGCCCAGAATGGACATGGGAGGACAGGGCTGCTGTTGGGTCTGCCTTAGTGCTGGGATTTGTGGTCAAGCAGGTCCCAGCGTACACCCGCACCTGCACAGGCACTTGGTCGGTGGCTGTGCTGACAACTGTGCTGTCACTTCTCGTGGTGGGGGGAGGGGCAGCCAGACAGCCCCCATCACCAAATTGTGCCTGGTGGCAGAAGATGCTGGGCTTGCTCCACACATGGCCAGGTCAGCCTCCAGCTCCAGACAGGGACCTGCCCGGCTCCCAGCCCCAGAAGGGAACTCTCATGGCGACTGTCCATGGGGGACTTATGGGGACACCTTTGGGCTCAGTGACATAGAACCCAACCTTTTGTTTTTTGTGTGTGGGAAAGAGATTTTTTTTTTTAACAAACTGCATCCATGCTAAGAATCTAACACGGTTCATGAAAAAGCAAAGATTTTCCTGAAAGGATGAAGAAATGAGAACAGTGCCAGAAGGGAACCATCCTGACTCCCTGGAAAAATAAGCCCGATTAGGAACCTTTTTCTCTCTGCTGCAAGCAGAGCTACTCTGAGGAAAAAACTGCCCATCCCAACTGTGACAGAGTCAGAGACAGAGGACAGGAGGGTATTGGATACTTATAAACGGTATTGTTCATTCCCTCGTCTGGGTTTTGCCATGGCGCGCAGTCCCAAGGTAACTTGGATGGTTCAGAAAGAACAACCTTGGATGGCTTTTTATGAACATTCTTAACTCTATTATAAAGAGAGAAACTTGGGCATGCCTGAGACATCTCTATTCTGCCTTCACAACTCACAGCTTTGTGGAGACGGAATTCCATCCCAAGCCCAGCGGACTCCGCCAGGACTCTCTGCTGGGTGACTCAGCCCCTCCCCACCCATCCTCAAAGTCTCCAGTATTTGGGCTCCTGTCCTTCCTCTTACATACCAGTTCTCCCTTCTCCAAAACCAGCAGAAGATAGACTCTCATTCATTGGGAGAGTATGATCCCATCTAAATGAAAGCCAGAGCTCTGATTCATCTAAATCAGTGGTGTTTTGGAAATTCGTGGGGACTAATGAATTGTCCAAATCATGGCAGGGATTCTACTGATATTTAATGAGAGTGGGGGGCAGGATGTTTAGCCCTATATGGTGAAAAATTGCCTCACCTCCTGCTTAACTGGCAGAAATCCCCCCACTGGACATTCACATAAGTGAAAAACACATTCATGATTACCTGAGACTAGAACTCACCCTCTTTTTTAAAAAAAACTCTTTTATAGATAAACATGAAGTCCTTTCCATAGTTTTAGTAATGCTCTATTTTTCTGGAATATTGTGTAAATCAAGGAAAGGATGCACTTTGTTTCATCTGGAACCTGACCGAAAGTTGCTCCCAATTTTGGAAAATCGCACCACCGATGACAAAAGACAGCTCCTGGTACTGAATGCGCCAGTGCAACAACTTACCACTCTACGCCCGGCTGTGTTTGCTGCTTTCACGCTCACGGTGATGCCACATGTAGCTGATAGCAGTATTTGGAGCTGAGCATCTATACGTTGAAATACACCTCAGGTTATCATATATTGCTTGCCTTTTCTTATGCTTTTGTATTATATTTAGGCCATTTCAAGGTCTTTTAAAAAAATTCTGTGTCTAGGTCAGCAGCATTTCCTTTCAAGATAATAAAAGGGGAGAAATTACACGAAATTCATCATAAGGAGGGGCACTGGCATCGATACATTGATACAGTTGAGATGAACTGTTCTAGTAGTTCTGGAAGTCTCGTCAGGGTTCTTTATGGCTATGTAAACCTCTTGCTCTTTTTTTTTTTTTTTTTTTTTTTGAGGTATGCGGGCCTCTCACTGTTGTGGCCTCTCCCGTTGCGGAGCACAGGCTCCGGACACGCAGGCTCAGTGGCCATGGCTCACGGGCCCAGCCGCTCCGCAGCATGTGGGATCTTCCCGAACCGGGGCACGAACCCGCGTCCCCCGCATCGGCAGGCGGACTCTCAACCACTGTGCCACCAGGGAAGCCCACCTCTTGCTCTTTATCAGCAAGAACAAGAGGGTTACAAAACTGCTTTGAGCCCTTTTCTCGGTTTTTCTGTCTCTCCTCTCCCCACATCCCTGATCCTGAATTTTGATCACTACCCACTGTTGGGTACAGCTTTGGCGACTCCGTCAATGGTCTTGTTGGAATCAATGGACAGGTGCTGCTGGTTTCCTGCTTCGGACGAGAAGCAATTTTCACACCTTCCTAGTGCTATATTTCACCCCCTTGTGCTCTGTTGCCCTTGTGAGGTCAGACAGCTGGAGTGCAGCTGAAGGTACAAAGTTCACTCATTTTGAAAAATGTAGAAAGTCTACGTATTTGACATGTGAGCCACCAGTGCCTCCTGCTTTCCTGTGGGCTGATACAGATAATGGTACATTATGGGACCCCTATATTTTGCTTCTTATTTGGAGCCTTTCAAACAAAACCATTGCTTCTTTTTCATTTTAACCACCTCGCCAGATTAAATTTTATCTCTGATTTAAGCTAACATCCTACCTCATTTCTGCTTGTGATATGACAGTGCAAAAGAAGTGCCTGGTGAGATAAATAGGAATGTATGTCTACAATTTCAGTTTTAAAGGAATTGGTGCTTTTCTCAGGTTAAAACTACTGCCACAGTATTTACTCAGTTTTCCAATTACAATTCTGATCTTCACGGTAGAATTTTAAATCGTGTAACTGAAAAAGCAGTTCAGCATCATTTCTCTTCATTTATGTCCATGTTGTATTATTTCACCATAATCACACTATAGTTGAATGATTTATGTTTATAGTATGCCATTTATATTTGAAAACGTGCATATAGATCTTGCAGTAATTCTAATAACTGCATTTTACTCTATTTTCAGTGGCAGGAAAATGCAACATTCCACCACATTGAGTTACAAAAGCTACATAGTGTAATCTTACTGGAACATTTATTCAGTGCCTAATCTGTGCACTGACAAAATTTTCCATTGTTATTGGGAAATTAAGACTGTAACAAACCTTACCTTGGTATACATGTAACAATTTTACATTTCCAGTGGTTAAAGCTAACATGATAAATAATTCATTTTTTTCTGTCTTTGTTAGAGGAATGATTAAGAACAAACCTAGGTGATTTACATTAGTATTTGAGCTCTGCTAATTGCATACACTGTATCTTTCAGTGGAGGTATAAGCTATGTTTTTATGTCTCTTTTCAGAGGCCGACTGCCGTAGTAGAGGCAGCTCAAGTGGTCTATGTGACATTCTACGCATTTGCTCTTGGGAGCAGACAAAGTCAATTATGCCAAGGGAGGATCCATTTGCGAATTAGTAAAGTAGATCTGGGTCTGAAATTTTCCAGGATATCACAAGATCCAGTAATAGCTAAAAAGCCCCTTCCAGTGACTACATAACAGTCTGGTTATCATTGTTAAACAACAAATTACCCCATGGTTTCTATGGGTCAGGAATTCAGGAAGGGCTTGATCCAGCAGTTCTTTCCTACAGTTGCAATCAGACAGTGGCTGGAGTCACCCACTTCCAGTGGGGTGTCTGGAACAGCCAGAGGCTGGCCAGGCATTTCTCTCCCTACTCTCGTGGTCTTAGGCTTCTTCATGTGCTCTCTCCTTGTGGACTAGTTGGGCTTCCTCACAGCACGGTGGCCTTGGGGCAGTTGGACTGCTTCCATGGCAGCTCAGAACTCCAGTGTCAGTATTCAAGGAATGAGGCAGAAGCTGCCTGTTTTCTACAACCTAGCCTCAGAAATCACACAGAGTCACCTTCACTCTGTTGGTTATGACCAAATCAAAAGCCTGCCCAAGTTCATGGAGAGGGGACATGAACCATACTTCTGGAAAGAGTGTCAATGATACACTGTAAGAGAGGGTGTGGGATGTGTGCTTGGCGTGCATGGTAACATCCCCGCTTGGCCTGTGAAGCCCTCCTCTTCTCGTGGAGCCGCATCCTTCTTGCTTCTGCTGCGAGAGCCCAACTTAAGTCTTGAACACATCAAGAAATGAAAGCAATCTTCTGAAAAAGAGGCTGTCGAGCAGTTTACTAACTTTAGCAAAAGACTAGAACACTGTGCTAATGTATTGGGGTGGCCAAAAAGTGCCTTCAGTTTTTAACTAAAACTAAAAGACACATTTTTCATTTTCACCAAGAACTTATTGAACAACATATTCACCCTTTTGTCCCACTACCTTCTGCCATTTTTCAGGCAACTTCATAATTTCATCTTCCCAAAACTTTATATCTTTTTGAGCAAAGAACTGTTCCAGGTGCCTTTTGCAGTCTTCTAGGGAATTGAAATTTTTTCCATTAACAGAATCTTGTAAAGACCGAAATAAATGGAAATCTGAAGGTGCAACGTCTGGTGAATACGGTGGATGAATCAGAACTTCCCAGCCAAGCTGTAACAGTTTTTGCCTGGCCATCAAAGAAACATATGGTCTTGCGTTATCCTGTTGGAAGATTCCACGTATACTGTTGACTAATTCTGGACGCTTTTCATTGAATGCCGCTTTCAGTTGGTCTAATTGGGAGCAGTATTTGTTGGAATTAATCGTTTTGTTTTCTGGAAGGAGCTCATAATAGAGGACTCCCTTCCAATCCCACCATACACACAGCATCACCTTCTTTGGATGAAGACCAGCCTTTGGTGTGGTTGGTGGTGGTTCATTTCTCTTGCCCCATGATCTCTTCTGTTTCACATTGTTGTACAGTACCCACTTTTCATTGCCCATCACAATTTGTTTTAAAAACGCAACGTTTTCGTTACATTTAAGTAGAGAATCTCATGCGGAAATATGGTCAAGAAGGATTTTTTTTGCTTAACTTATGTGGAACCCAAACATCAAAGCGATTAATATAACCAACCTGGTGCAAATGATTTTCAGCACTTGATCTGGATATTTTGAGTATGTCTGCTATCTCCTGCATGGTATAACGTTGATTGTTCTCAATTAATGTCTCAGTTTGATCACTATCAATTTCAGCTGGTCTACCCGACCATGGAGCATTATTCAGCGAGAAATCTCTAGCATGGAAATTCGCAAACCACTTTTTTTGTGCGTGTGTGGTATGCAGGCCTCTCACTGTTGTGGCCTCTCCCGTCGCGGAGGCTCAGCGGCCATGGCTCACGGGCCCAGTCGCTCCACGGCATATGGGATCTTCCCGGACCGGGACACGAACCCGCATCCCCTGCATCGGCAGGCGGACTCTCAACCGCTGCGCCACCAGGGAAGCCCGCAAACCACTTCTGACACGTTCAATGAGTCACAGCACCTTCTCCATACACTGCACAAATCTTTTTTTTGCGTTTCAGTTGCGTTTTTACCTTTCTGGAAATAATAAAGCACAATATTCCAAAAATGTTGTTTTTTTTCTTCCATATTCAATATTAAAATGACTACACAAAAATTCACCAATTTTGATGTTTTTTTTTAAATGCACGCTGATATGACAGCTGTCACAATACAATCTAACAAAATGGTTTCAAATGACGTTAAAGACAACAAAGCTCTACTAGAGCCATCTTACGGAAAAAAACCAAACAAACATTTTGGCCCACCCAATAAATGATCACACATTACATGATGCGGCACCATCTTTTAATGGCGCTGGAATATACTTTCATTTATTTTTCTAGGGCTGTAAATAAGGAAAAGTTGCGTGTTTGCCGCAGACATTTCATATCCCCCTCATTTTCTTCCTCCCTGTTTTCCTTCACTGTGAGAAGTTTCTTTCTCCTCTAATCGCTACCAATTTCATAGCAGTGGAGAGGTGTAATTGTATGGTACAGCTTAAACAGAATTTACTCATAAAATATGTATTTTTAAAAAATTAAGCATCCTATATTTGAAAGCAATATCAGTACTCTGACACTTTCCCTTTGTCCTGCTTCATTCATTCATTCATTCATTCACCAAAACTGGATACAAGTGCACGCTAGCCACTATGCTCAATACACCTGACTACCCAAATAAAAATGTCAGTTGCTGACTCCTCATTTTCTCTACACTCTAATAATCCTATTGAGACGTAAAAAGTAATATCTGTATTAATTTGGACTCTTTTAACTGTAAGTGTCAAAATCTATTGACTTATGTAGCTTGGAAAACTAGAATGGCACAACTGGGTCCAGGAACCCAAACGAGGTCGTTAGGTTGTCAGGTCTCTCCTCACTCCCTCATCTCCGGATTCTGCCTCGGCCGGTGGGTTAGCCTCATCCCCACCTGCCGCAGAGAGAGTTCCCAGGTGCTGAAGACGGCGGTCAACATCTGACAGTTCTGTGCCTCCATTCCTCCCACTCCAAACTAAAGTTTTGACTGGTTCTGTTTATGTCCTATGCTTATCATCCTGGAACCAATCCCTGTGGCCATTGGAATGAGGTTGGAACAGTCTATAAAGTGAGGGAGTGTGAGTCATGGAGAACTGTAAAATGCCCACCCCACTGATGCTCAGGCCACTTCTTTCTATTCCAGTTACTATGGCCTTGATGCCTGGCTAGCCTTCCAGCATCCAGTGCTCTTAACTCCAGCAAACTATACCCCATCAGTAGATCCATCTCCTCATCCTAGGACTCGACACACTGCCCAAATCCATCCATCTGCGCGAGCTCCTCTCTCACTCCTTCCTTCACAAAATCTCTACTCCGGTGCCGTGGGTCTACTCCCTCCACATAAAACCACAGCATTCCAGCCCCCACGCACTTGCTCCCACTGTTTCCCTTACATAGAAGGCCCAGTTTGCCTCCATTTCTGATTCCTACCCTTCATTCAGAGACCCTCCTAAGCCCTGCTTCTCCAGGAAGCCTCACTGACCAGCATGGCCCTTCAGATTTTTACCTTTTCTTCAGGATAAAGCCTATAATTCCATAGACACTTTCTCATAGGACCTATTTCTGCCTCTCTTATCATCTTGTTTGCTCTTTTCTCATTCTTATCAATTGTATTACTGTTATATATTAAAAGTCTAACAAAGGATCTGTGAACGTGGCAGGAAAGGCACACAGTATTAGGCCCTAATAAGAGCTATATGGACTCTGAACAGAACAAGCTCACACCAGAGTCCATTACGGATTCAGTAATAATATGAATGGATTCATGGGGGCCTTAAACTCACCTGCTGCCCCTGGAAATGGTCTGGCAGGCTCCCTGTGGAAAGAGGATCTGGATTGTATAGACAGCTTCAGCTCAGGGCAAACCCAAGGTATAGAACTAAATAGACTTTGGATCCAGAGGAGGGTAGCTCAGACAATTTTACCATAATTTCCTTTCAAAATGTGAAACAATAAAAGGTCAAGAATGACATTTAACAAATGAAAGAGATACATTGTTAACAGTTCTTCATTTAAGTTAGCAACCTTGGCTAAGGGATGCTTTGACGGATTTAAGCGCTCCTTTGGAACATTTTCTTCTGCTATAATAATCCATTCCATTGTGTTATAGAGCAATTATAATCACCACTCAGTGTCCCAAGTCAGAGCAGAAGAAAAGAAGTATTAAGAGCAAGAATTGGGCTTCCCTGGTGGCGCAGTGGTTGAGAGTCTGCCTGCCAATGCAGGGGACACGGGTTTGAGCCCTGGTCTGGGAGGATCCCGCATGCCGCGGAGCAACTGGGCCCGTGGGCCACAACTACTGAGCCTGCACGTCTGGAGCTTGTGCTCCACAACGGGAGAGGCCGTGACGGTGAGAGGCCCGCGTGCCGTGATGAGGAGTGGCCCCTGCTCGCCGCAACTAGAGAAAGCCCATGCACAGAAACGAAGACCCAACACAGCCAAAACTAAATAAATTAAAAAAATAAAAAGAGCAAGAATTATCTGGAAATATCTCACATGCTGGCTTTCTGCTTTTTAAGAACTAAAAAGCAACATCTCTTTATAATGTGATCATGGGGCAAATGTTTACAATACTGGTAATATGATTGTACTAGAAACATGTACCATAGAGGTAATACAAGTGATGTACCTTTGATGAGAAGCAATGGGCTCAGGGAGGACCCATTTGGAAAAGGAAAGTGTCTCTCTGCTCAAGAGAGAATTAGCAATGAGTAGAACAGAGACACAAGCTTGGAGCCTCCACTGAAGTTCCAGTTCTCCTCTCTTGGGCAACACTGGGGAGGTGACCTGGAACTCTCACTCTTACTATGTTCCTGTCTTTGGGAGAGAGTAGGTGAAACAACATAAAGCTATGGCCAGGTCAGTGGCTTTCACAGACATAGCTGGATAAGGGACTGTGGTTTGATGTAACCAGAGAGCAAATTCTTGCTTGAGTCCACATTCGAGTGTACGCACGAAGTTCGAGGAAATGCTGGAGAAGAAACACAGAAGCTCGTGCACTCCAAGCTTCCACATCCATTTATGAAAACAGGTAAATGATCTGTGGCTGAGGAATAATTGAATGTGCTTTGCAGGCTGAAATTGCCCAGAATTTGCCAGCCCTATATTACAGTTTTCACAGAGAGTATTTAGTCTAGGTGTTTTCTCTTGCATAAACTTCTTGCATAAATTTTCCGCAAGTGTATTTGTCCCATGTTATGATGTTTAATAAAACTAACAATTGGGAGAATTCATGAAAGATGGCATGGAAAATGGAGCACAGCAGCAATCCATTGTAAAACAAAAATGATAAAACTAATACAACATTGCAGATCAATTATACTTCAATTTAAAAAAAAAAAACAGAAATGGTACTTTCAGGATCTAACCCAGGCACAAGTAAATTGCATGGAAACACGGCCCAGATTCCCATATTACTTACCTTGTTGCACCAAAACATCATCCTCAACTCATACCCATGTGCTCTTGGGAACCCCTTTGGCCAAATGAAGGAAGAGGAAAGAACTCAAGCCAGATTCCTGATGAGTTGACATTATATGTTTGTGCGGCTCAGAATAGACTTCTCCTGCACTGCAGCCTCACTCAGAGGCGGTTCTGAAGAGCAGTGGTGAAGGGATGCCCTCCCAGCGTCTAGAGCTTCGAGCAGTACATGTGGCTGATCACTCCTGTGAGACGTTAGAAAGGGACTCCTGGCCAGTGGCTTGTAATGAATAAGACTGCAATATCAGAGACAGGGAGTACTGGGGAAGGGGGATGTGGATGTATCTATGGGCTCTTTGTATTCACCAAAAAGCACCCATCACAGGGGAGGCGTTCAACAACCAAGTGGACAGTGTGACTCTTCCGTGAACATCAGTTAGTTCTGTTCTCAGCCATGCCGGTGCCAGGGAGCGCTAAGGGTTCCAGGAACCTTGGAGTTGTGACTACCACTGGGTTACTTTGGGCTTCTCAGGCGAGCCAAGCAGCAGGCAAAGAAAGGAACTACTGCATCGGAGGGATGTTCAACCCTGACCAGCACACCGGCCTCATCTTCGTCCCTACACGGCCCTCAGCCACTGGCCAGACCTGAGCTGAGAGAAGGGAGACATTTTAACCCAGATTTGATTGACACATACAAGTAGGTCTAGACTGACTTCCCCAGAAAATTATGATGTCTAAATTATAATTATACACTCGAGGATATGCCTGAGATGGCATTAAGGCTGGGACAGAGCAAAGGCTTTGGATGGAGAAAAATAAAGCCATTTTCTGTTTGTACGTCATCTAGTTGAGCCTTTTCAGTAAACCAGTTATAAGCATATTATTCAGAAACATGGAGAAAATTCCAGAAGAAACAACTGAAAGACAGGAAAGAGGTTGCCTCTGGGAAGCATGATTTGAAGTTGGAGAAGAATTTTTTTTTTCATTACGAGTTTTGCTCATATGATTTTTAAAACTGTGTGCATGTAAGTTTGATAAAAATAAAATTTTATTTAAATAAAGCAAATGTGTGGAAAGGCACAGTGTGGGGAAAGGTTGACATGTAAAGTTTAGAAACACAGAATGGCCCTGTACTTAAAATTATAGATATAATTTTGAACTAAAAGCCCTTGGAATCTTCTAGTCCAGGTTTCTTAATCTGGAACGCATAGGAAGGGAATCCATGGATGAGGTTCAAGGGGTCCATGAATATCCTTGACAATCTTCTATTCAAAATGTGTACGCGTGGGCTTCCCTGGTGGCGCAGTGGTTGAGAGTCCGCCTGCCGATGCAGGGGACACGGATTCGTGCCCCGGTCCGGGAGGATCCCACATGCCGTGGAGCGGCTGGGCCCGTGAGCCATGGCCGCTGAGCCTGCACGTCCGGAGCCTGTACGTCCGGGAGAGGCCCGCGTACCGCCAAAAAAACCCAAAAAACAACTCTACTCTCATAGCAACTTCCTAGTGTACAATATAATAATGTTAACTAGAGTCACCATATAGTACCTTAGATCCCCAGAATTGGTTCATCTGCTAACTGAAAGCTTGTACTGTGTGACCAACATCTCCCATATTCCCCATCCCTCAGCCCCTGGCAACCACCATACTACTTTCTGTTTCTATGAGTTTGATATTTTTAGATTCCACATGTGAGTTCATAAAGCATTTGTCTTTCTCTCTCTGGCTTATTTCATTTAGCAAAATGTCTTCATGGTCCATCCGTGTTGTCACAAATGGCAGGATTTCCTTCTTTTATAAGGATGAATAATATTCCATTCTATAAAAATACCTCATTTTCTTTATCCACTCATCTGTCAACGGACCCTTAGGTTATTTCCATGTCTTGACTGTTGTGAAGAATGCTATAGTAGACACGGAGGTGCAGATATATCTTTGAGATTGTGATTTCATTTCCTTTCAATATATATCCATCAGTAGGATTGCTGAATCATATTATAGTTGTATTTTTAATTTTTTGAGAACCCTCTATACTTTTCCAACAGTGGCGATACCAATTTACATTCCCATCAACAGTGCACCAGATTTCCTTTTCTACACATCCTTGTCAGCATTTGTTATCTTTTGTCTTTTTGAGAATAGTCATGCTAACAGATGTGAGATACTATCTCGTTGTGGTTTTGATTTGCATATCCCTGATGGTTAGCGATATAGAGCTCCTTTTCATGTGCTTGTTGGCCATTTGTATGTCCTCTTTGGAAAAAATGTCTATTCACGTTTTTTGCCCATTTTTTAATCAGATTGTTTGGGTTTTTGCTGTTGAGTTCCTTATGTATTTTGGGCATTAACCCCTTATCAGATATATGGTTTACAAATATTTTTACCCATTCCATAGATTGGGCAGGGGGATTCTTAACCACTGTGCCACCAGGGAAGTCCTGGCATTCCAGAGTTTTCTTGATTTTTGAACTCTTCCTGCTCTACTAGATCATGCTGCCTTACCAGCATGAGGAACAGTTCTAAGATGTACCTGGTGAGGATCAGAAACTACTTGTGGGCAACATGCCATGAGTAATGAGGGGTAGGGACTCAAGTCAGGTTACCAGGTTTGAATCCTTTTTGTCACTTACCTGCTGTGTGACATGTGCCAAGTTGCTCAACCTCCCCGAGTCTCCATTTTCTCTTCTGTAAAATGGGAATAATAACAATACTATCTCCTAGGATTGTTGTAATAATATGTGTAAAAGCACCTAGCACTGCATCTGGTATAATTCGGTGTTAGCTGTTATTCTTACAGGATGATTCTCAAAAGGGGGTCTCTTTTTCAGGTGTGAAACAGCTTAGATAAATACAGGAGTGTCAGGAAACACCTACTCAGACAGGTGTCAGGCTGTGTGTTCCCAATTGAGGGCAAGACATCAGAGAGGGACATCTCGGGGAGAAGCCCCTCACTGCTCTCCTTTTCCCATTGTTCCCCTTGTGGACAGATTACTTGTGCCTCACTCACTTTATTATTTCATGGGGTGGGAGCAGGTAAAACAGATGCTAAGAGTAGGTGTGTGGAAGAGGAAAACTTTAAATTCTCTTCCAGTCACCACCAACAATTCAACAGTTTTGGAGGACGCGTTCCAAAATATTCTTCCAACACCGTCAGCCTCTTCTTGGCAATAACATGGCATAGGGGTGCTCCCTAGCACAGGGAGAACTTCTACTTCAGGGGGCCTGAGAACGAGCGGGTGTGCCTGTAAAAATGGAGGTTCCTGGGCCACGTCCCTTGATACTTTGATTCAGTAATCCAGCACGGCTTTTGCGAGCTGAGTTTCCCAGTGTTGTCTTCTGACCACCTGCTTCAGAATCACCTGTAAGTCTGTTGAAAAGTGTAGCTTCCTGGTTGATTCTGATAAACATTAAACTATAGAAACCATCAGAAAGGACCTTTGCCAACTTGGCCTCTTCTACGGCAGATCAAAAAGGCAATGGGGGGATTCATAGTGTTATAACAACCTAGGTGCAGAGTGATCCCATGCCCTTGACCAGTAGGGACCTACTCTCAGAAGGCTAACCCACCTGATTATTTTTCACTGTTGGAATCTAACTTAATAACTCAGAGTTGGAATCTCCCTTCTCTCCTTAAACGATCAGGCCGTTGGGCCAAGAGCTTCTTTATGGGGTTGGTTCATCAAATAAGTCACATCAATCTAGAATTAGCCCTGTCAAGAATTGTGTGTTATTTGTTGATAACCTTAGTGAGGAAGAGCTCATAAAAAGGTCAATAATTGCCTAACACACAAGTGAAGGGTAGACTTTTATGATGCAATAAACTCTCATTCCCCAGCACAGTAGATCAGGTTGCATGAGTGCTAACGGATCCTTGCAGGGATCAAATTTGTACTGTGAACATTCTGAATAAAATTACCAGAGTGGAAACCTTTCTGCACAGGCTAATGAGACTTTAAGTGAGATCAAACAGGAGGCAGATCCAGTCGCTCTCAGAAAAGATCTCTGGTTGAAAAAACACACTGCTCAACGAGAAAAAGACAGACAACCCCATAGGAAAATGGGCGTGGTGCTTGAAAAATGCCCAGTTTCACTCACTGTAAAAGAAACAAACTCCAGGAGACCATTTTTCACCTCTTGGATTGGTTAAGATTGAGAAGTGTCACAGGCAAGAGCCCTGGACATTGTTTCTGAGAATATAAGTTAAAAGAAAGTTTTTGAAGGTCAGCTTGTGCAAAATAGACTCAGCAATTATACCCTTAGGAATTCTTTTTCCTTTTAGGATGTAGGTACAGTGATTAATTGTTGTAGCACTGTTTATAATAGCAAATGACTGGAAACAATCTAAATGACCATCAGGAGTTAAATATTGTTCAAATATTAGTTACATATTAAATAAAATGTAAATAAAAATTGAGTAAATTTAAATAAATATTAAATAAAAGTGAAATAAAAATTAATTAAATACTAGTTAAATACATTTTTGTATTTTCATACAATAGAACACTATTCAACCACTAGGAACAAAGAGCCACATCTAAACAAATATAGAAGTTCTAAGATCTGTAGTTAAGTGATAAACCAAAAAACAGTTACTATTTATGTTGCAGGCACTGTTCTAAATCCTCCACCTCTATTAATTAATTAATATAATCATTAAATCATATGTAGTAGGCACTCTTAATATCCCAGTTTCAGTGATGAGGAAACTGAGACTCAGAGAGGTTAAGTAACTTGCCCAAAGTCATACAGCAGAGCCAGGATTCAGACACCAACTGCAGAGTCCAGAGCATGTGCTCTTTACCATTATGCTGAAGTGTGTAGAGTATGTTTCCATTAGTGTAAAACATTTATCTCTGTGCATATACACACATCATACACTAATACATGCAGAAACTCTCTCCCAAAGGACCAATGTGAAAACTGGGCTTGCCTTTGCCATGATGAACTAGTGCCTGAGGGTCACTGGGAGGGAGACACTTGAATTGTGTTTCAGTCTTCAAAATTTTTATTTGGATATATATGATCTTCCTCTACCCACCAGCCCTTCACTAAGAAACAAACAGGCAAACCATCAGATAACAACAGTAAAAACAGATCACAACCTGTGCTATGTAGGTCATGGAAATTGGGGTCCCTCTGAGGCAGGCTGGAGAGAACAAGGGACTCTCTTCAGAGACTGAAGAATTGGGTATCCACCACTTGAAGTACTGCTTTTTTCAAATAACAAATTTTATAGAAAGAATTAAAATTGTGTTTGCCATAGATCATGGAGAGTTGGAGAACCCAGATTTTATCTGCTTGGTTTTTCCCCAGTGAGGGGTTAAATGTTCCTTGAGACGTTAATTTCTAAACATAGAACATTTTCCCAATAGTCTTCCTCACGTGGAGACAGATTCAGTATGGAAATCCTAGAGGGTAATCTACTGCGGGTCCAAGGACCTTCATGGGGAGCGTGAGAGGCCAGTGTACGGTGGTCTTGAAAGCTCTGATTCTGCCTAATGTCTGTTTCACCCATTTGAAGCTTGGGTACTCATATAAACAGAAATGCTGGACAGCCAAGATGTAGGATGAAATAAGACATTTACCTAAGCAAATGCAACCCAGTATGGAGTTTCACAACTATTTACAGGGAAGTGTAGGGTAAACTAGATGATTCAATGGTCATTGGGAAAGCAGAGCTGCTTATTTCAAACCTGTTGAGCAGTGAGGCGTAAACACTCTCTTTGGCCTCAGACACCAACACCGAGGCTGTCAGCTTCTTCCAGGGTGTGCGTGCAGCAATCTTGTGTGTTTTCACATCGGCTGCAGGCCAGGAAGAGGCATTGCCTTGGGCGCTGTCTCCGGCATCAGCAGGTGTGGCCTCTACCCTCCTCCTGAAACTTGAGGCTGTATCTGGAAACTTTGGGTCCCTAAGGAGAAGGAAATACAGGATGATTTCCTTAGGATCTTCCCTAAGGAGAAGATCCACAGGAAACCTGAACTGGTTCTAAGTTTGTCTGATTCCAGCAAAGAAAGAGTGAAGCATTCTGGAAACTTCACTTCTCTGCAAGATGCTCTACAAGAGCTTTTCAGAGCAAACTCTCAGAGATAAGTAGGAACTTCATAGTGACCCAGGGGAGTCCCCCAGTGAGACGAGTCTATTGGATATGCCCTATTGGAACCCACTCTGGGGAACATGGACTATAAATAACCAAGAGACTGCCTTGCTCATTGGAACCTGCTCACCACCGGCCCACCTGTAAGCGAGCCTGTGTCTATTTGCATGGGCACTGTGCCAGCCATTGCTCCAGCATCTACCATCAGCCAATTGCTCACCTTACTTTATTCCAACTTCTACCTCTCATTTCTGGCTGGGTTCCATTTCTCTGAAGCTTCCTTAGTGCATTCTCAGTAACTCCATACCTGCAGTTGACCATACCTGAAATTGCCAGGTAGCATCTTGTGGTGGTGAAGTGAACCACCATAGACTTGGGAGTCAGATGCATGGATTTAAATCTTGGGTCTACCATGCTGGGTGACCTCCTCCCAGTTTCTTCATGTCTCTCTGCCTCAGTTTCTTAATCTGTAAAATGGGGATG
Source organism: Phocoena phocoena (assembly GCF_963924675.1). NCBI lineage: Eukaryota > Metazoa > Chordata > Mammalia > Artiodactyla > Phocoenidae > Phocoena > Phocoena phocoena. Next base: position 56,001,000 of record NC_089225.1, on the reverse strand, counting down.
TAATAGTACCCATGTCATACGGTTGATTTAAGAATGTAAGTAAGATAACCTATGTGGCTGACAGCACTTTTTCATTTGGGGTTTACATGAAGAGGAAGTAAAGCATAAGTAAAATATTTAAAGCAGAGGAAGACATTCTTGGTCCTAAGACCTAATTACTAAGAGAAAGCATGGAATTAACTTAGAATAGAACTCTTGTCTTGAGATAATTTAGGTGTTCTCACTTGGTGAAGGTCAATGGAGTGAATGACCTCTCACCATCCCTTCTGGATTCGCTTCTAACTCTTGACTCCGAGGCTGTACCCTGGGGTTAGAGGAAACCCGAAGTTCTGCTCTCTGGGCAGTGGGAGGCCAGAAGTTCTAAGAGCTAATCTCCCAAAAGTGTCATTTAACTGTTGGCTGAAGGGTAGGTACAAGAAGACAGCTTGAGAACCGCATCCCTCTTCTGCTCCATCCTTATGTTTCTGTTGCACAAATGCAGCAAAATGAGTAGCAATATTTTCATTGAAAATATGCCTCGTGCAAATCAGTTTGGTAAATATGGAATTTAGCCTTTATAAAAGAGCACCTGTTCCCCTCCTCCCATTCCTCCATTTCATTTTTGCATTCAGATGTGCTCTGCTCTTGCGTAAGCCTAGTCCCATACACTGTTATAAGAACAGACTTGCTGGTTTTGAATCCAACCAAGCACACACACCTCTTTTCCAAGAAAAAAATCTCTAAAAATTAGAGGCACCTGCATGATGGTTTTCTAGGAGGCCCTGAAGAATATTTCCATGGCGGTGAAATATATTGACATCTTGAAAACAAGAGAGCTATTCAGGGTTGATACGGACTCCTGTGGGTGAGGAGAGGTTCGTGGGGCAGATATGAGGGTCGTTCCTGGTCTGCCCAAGGCCTCAGAGGGAGCAGCGGCTCCGGTCCCCCTCCAGGGTATGGTGATGCTTGGGTTAACTGCTCTTCTCTACTGAGGAGCTGGGATTTTTAACTCAGTTGTGGTTTGGTCTCGGTGGTTTCCTTTTTACCTCACCATCAGAGGGATTCTTTAAAATCACAAACAGAACCTGGGGAGAGGAGGCCCAATTTGACACCTTTGAACCTCGATGGGGCCACTTTATAGATTCAGAATTAGAGGGATTGTTGGGTGGGGATTTCCAACACAGGAGAGCTTTTCAGTGCCTTTCGTAGAGGGACACAGAATCAGAGTTTCCTGAAATGGTGTTTTTTGTGTGAGCCCTGTCAATAGAAATATCAAACTGTGAATATACAATTGGACTTTATTATCCCTTTTGATTTTGTAACTACATAGGTATGACAGACAGAGGCCGATTTGAAAAGAAACTCACAATTGCCAGTGGGTCCCTGTTATGAATCCCACGGCTGGAAGTTTTTCTGTAAATGGGCATCTTCAGGTAGGGGCGGTGCAGGTGCCTCCCGCTGATTCTTGAGGCACGTGTTACTTAAGGAACATGAGATCTCTTGACTGTCCGTTGCAGAGTGGGAGTGCCCTTGTGGTCTGAATCGTGGCTCTAGAGATGGCATTGTGGCCTTCACCTTTACCGTCTGCACAACTTCCATTTCAAAGACTCTTACTTTGTGAGCCAGAGGGGTTTTTTTCCCTTTTCTTTCTGTTCTTTTTTTTTTTTCTTTCTTTCTTTCTTTCTTTCTGCTTATCCCTGCAATGGACTAAACCTGGAATTCAAGAGTCAAGCTGTGCTCTTTCTGCCTCTGACATCGTTAGAAAACCAAAAGGTGGGAGCTGGTCTTCAAACGGTTGGCCTCAAAATGAAAATCTTGCCCCACTGAGGGATTCAGAGAGTTGGGGCCAAGGCCTCCTTTCACCCGCAGTATCAGAAGTCAAACTAACGGGCCCTACCCTTCCCGATGCCCTCAGCTACTTAAGTCACAGGAAGCACAGCTCCTGACATAGCTCAGACTTGACATTGGTGGTCTAATTCTTTCCTCCCCAAAGCCTACATCTTGGTAAAAGAGAGAATTTCACAGACTCCTTGCAAATGAAGTTGCTACTAAGGATGTTTTCCATTTAAACAGTAAGCGTGGAAATTGCTAGAAGTAACACGAACTGGTAAAGTGAGGAGCACACTGGCTAAGGGTCATAAAAACCAAGGCAGAGGGAATTAGTGAGACCTGAGACCAGGCATTTGATCCATTATTATTTCTATATCTATACAATGAAAGGCAAGACCAGATAATCTGTAAAATGTCCTTTTGGTTCTAAGACCCTACAACTGCATCGATTTCAGTTAGATGTTGCGGAATTAAGGGAGATACAGAGAAGGTATAAAATACAACCATTGTCAAGGATGCCCTCCAAAGTGACGACAGGATTTACCTCTAGAAAGGAGAAGAGGGGAGCAGAATTGAGGAGACGGGCAAAGAAAAATTTAGCTTTATCTGCAACTTCTTTCTTTTATAAAAATTTATTTATAAGGAGACCGCACTGTCATATTAACTGTGCAGGTAAAAATTAATTGGAATAAAGACGCAGAGAACAGACTTGAGGACCTGAGGGCGGGGGGTGGAGGGGAGGGTAAGCTGGGACAAAGTGAGAGAGTGGCATGGACATATAAACACTACCAAATGTAAAATAGATAGCTAGTGGGAAGCAACCGCATAGCACAGGGAGATCAGCTCGGTGCTTTGTGCCACCTAGAGGAGTGGGATAGGGAGACGGGGAGAGAGGCGCAAGAGGGAGGGGATATGGGGATATATATGTATACCTATAGCTGATTCACTTTGTTACAAAGCAGAAACTAACGCAACATTGTAAGGCAATTATACTCCAATAAAGATGCAAAAAATAAAATTAATTTGAAATCCAAAAAACACTAAAATAAGTTAGAATGGGCCAAAATGCTGCCGTACCACCCCTCTTCCCCCGCGAGTTGCAAAACAGTGTGCCCACACTACAACTATTCTGTATACTTTATACAGGCATATGTGTGGATGTAAGTGTACAGAAAAAGTTCTGCTAGTATATAAATATATACCTAGCTGATGGCAGTGGTCACTTCAGGGGGTGGGAGGTATATGTTGGGTAATTATAGCTAAAGATAATTTTAGACTTATCTGCAATGCTTTAAGGTTTTATAGGAGAAATGTATTCATGTATTTCTTATCTAATGAAGTCATACAATTTATAGATATTAGGGCAAAGCAAATGTATTCATGTGTATACATATATGGGAATATGCACACACGTACACACACAGCCTTTGCCCAAAATAAGAATTTGCAGTGTTGGAGAAATTTCAAATGCGCGAACTCTTAACAACTGGAGAATAATCCTTGGGCAAGCTGTCAGCCAGCTCGGCTCACCTCCTCCAGGAAGCCTTCCCACACTATTACCTCACATTGACCTTGCCCTTCTTGCATGCCGACCTTCAACATCACCCCTTTTCTCACCACACCTCTTCTCCCTCCCAGCATCACTTTGGGTCCAGCCTTACAGAACCCTGAAACAAACACTGTCCCAATATTTCGTTCAAAGTTTCTGCCTCAGAGGCACAAGCCTAAGTGCCTTACACCATTTGCTATTCCTCTCCCCACTCCACTCACTCCACCTCTCAGGGAGCATCTCTCCTGTGTCCCTGCTGTAAGTATGCCCCAGGGAGCCCGCTAACGTGCAGAATCTGAGTCCCATCTCTAGGCGAGGGCACCAGACATCCATATTGGTAACCAACACCCTGGAGGATGCTTACGCCAAGTACGGCTGGCAAAGGCTGCTCTGAGGTCTGACGTAGCCCATGTATCACACCAAGAAGAGAAAGAAGGCACATTTCTCTCCCACACGGGATGTACTAAAAATGGCTTGGACTCTCCTACACTCATAGACCCAGAAAGGAAAGCAGTTTGACATAATGCATCAGAAACCTTTTAAAAACGCATAGCCTTTCACCCAGCGATGACACTTCTAGGCATCCTGATGAAAAGAATCAGAGATGAAGATAAAGATTTGTATATAGTTAGTCATCATGCAATTGTTCATGGTTAAGCATGAAAATAGTTAAATGCAGTGTGATTCTTCCATGCAGTAGTACTACACAGCCATCCAAAAAAGGAAGGGGAATATTTAAGTGCATCGTTACAGTAACTTATTGCTACTTATTAAGGAAATAATCAGGAATCAAAACTGTATCATGAACATGATCTTTCTAAAACTCAGAAGAAAAAAAAAAGGCAGAGAAAAAAGGCAAAAAGAATATGAGGGAGGGAAAGATTAGCGAAAAGAGAGGTCCAAAAGAGAGGACCTGAGAAACACAGAGTTAATGGACATAAGTCAGCCCTCAGCCCTTGGCATTCTATCCCATCAGTACCAGTAATAAAGAAAAACTGAGCAGACAATTTGGTTGACGATGTGGAAGAAAGAATATCACACAGCTGCTTTACCCACAGCTGTATGGCTTTGCAGTGTTGACAGTTTGAAAAAAGAGAAAGACAAATAGGAAATAAAATCTTGTCTTGGGCTGGAAAATAAGCAGATGGGATGTGACCCTCATAGGGAACCTTGGTTGGATTAGTAGAAGTTACTGATTTAACTTGAATTTCAGACTTATAATTTCTATCTTCTAATGAAGTTTCCATTATTTGGAGTTTTTCTCCACCTCAGGGCTTCTAAGTGCTTTTCTTTTAACCAATATTTATTTCTATATGCTTTGTTTCACGCTTTAAAAAATCTCAATAAACAAAATCACTATAATATACATTTTCCTTTGAAGATTCCACACCCCCTACCCAAACTATCGTCTTCTCACCCCAAATGACAAATATAAATGGCAAGTAAATCCTTCGTATTGTTGAAAATCTAAGCCGATATACAAAGAAAAAGTGAAGTGGTGGATTAAGTAATTATTTAGTGAACTTCAGCTGGGTAGACAATCTGTCTGATACCATAAGATGTTTTTTCCTCAATAGCTGTGCTTTTCTTCTTTTTTTGTGGCCAAAAAATATGTGAATGACAGCCTCAACTGTCTCTTTCACTTTGGCAGAAATCATCTTGTTACCGCTACTTAGGTCAGATGTCAAGTAATTAAGAGAATGATATTAACACAGCAATTCTGAGAATTCTCTGTTTTGTGAAAGCATTTATTTTAGAACTCTTGCAGGTGGCTGCAGCTCACAAAGCCTGTCATGTACTGGATGCAAAAGGGTTCAAGGGCTGCTTGTGTTTTTCAAATGTTATCCAAGGAATCTTTTCACAAATCCTTGCTATTGTTCGATATAATTTTTGTGGCTCTTGGGGACTTAAATGTAACTGAACAAATTTAAAGAAACCAAAACATGACAAAGGAAATGACAGCCCCCTATTATAAAGTAGTCTCTTCTTTTTCTTTCCCTCCCTCCTCCACCTCTCAGCCACTGCCCTAGGCTGGCTGATGCAACTGATATCTGAGAATGCTTGAAATTTTAGGGTTTTGACTTCACTGGTTTAATAGAATATCTGAAGCACCATGCACATATTAAATTACCATAAATTAGGGGGCTTTTTTTAGAACATGAAGATATTGAAAATCAATGTCTGGCTGCTGGGTCAGGCTCATTTGCTTGGTTTAATATCAACTTGATAGTAATTATAATCTTCATAGAGTAAGACGCCCAGTGAATGTGACAGCACCCTATGCTGGGCCAGAGGAAAATACTTGAAATAATCTTTGAAATTATTTGTGAACTTCGGAAACCAAATAGAAATACATCTATTTCTTCCATTTTACTCTGATGTTTCCTCTTCTTCATCTCCCAAAACCTTCCCATTACTTAAAAAAAACTCTTCCAGAGTTTCTCTATATTCTTTTTCACCCCATATGTAATAATAATGATGGTGATAGTTGATATTTATTAAGTAATTACTATATGCACGGCATAGAACTAAGCACTTTATACATTAATTCATTTAAAACTCATAACAGCCCTGCGAGGTCAGTACTGCTACTATTTCCATTTTCCAATTGGGGACATTTGCCCAAGGCCCATGGCTAATAAGTGGCAGAGCCAGGTTCAGAACCCAGGGTTTCAACTCCTGACACCATGCTCTTAAATACTATAATGGATCATAAATATACCTTTTCCACTCTGAGAGATACTGATCTATTTTCATACTTATACAAACAGCGATTCATAAAAAAAGGAGAATTTCCTGCCAATACCTATTAAATTCAACTATGTTTTTGATTTATAATATTTGACAAAACAGACACATAATATCATATATATATTTAACTTAATTGTAGCTTTAATAGCGCAACATTTCTGTACTTAGTACAAAGTGTCTTTTTCATTGGTTTATTCATTTATTTCTTTAGAACTCCTTGATTTACCTCTAACCTTCACTCATTTCACAGTAGAGCCAATGAAAACTCATTTTTAAATGAAACCAAAGTATAGCAGACTTATGAGAGCTTTATAGGGTAAAAAAAGGAATTTCTCCCAGCAATTAAAGCTCATCTAAGAAGTGTGTTCCAGGGAGAATGAGTCCAGGAAACCAAACACAATGTTTTCTTCCAATATTCCCTACTGCCACTAACACCATTATCCATGATTTGAGAAGGTAAGGCTATCAGTGGAGAGAAAAATGGAGACTCTCTCCAGTTCTAGCAACTAGAATATCACAGAACAGGCAAGAACTGAGCGAAACCCAAACTAGTAACAAGCCAGTCCTGGAGGCTGGTGGAGCAGAGGGCTTGATGCTAAAGCAGTGTCCAGAGTTAAAAAAAAAAGGAGTGGGGCGGGGTTTGGAGCAGTCAGGGCAAAACCCCAGGTCAGCTTAGCAGCAGGACAAGAAGTCAACACTGAGCAGGTGCAAGAAAAAGAGTTTGTGGACGAGTCCCGGAACAAAGGCTGCAGGGGGTTGACAGGGAGTCTAGGTCAGGAGGTGATGGTGAGGAAGCTGTGATCCTCCATCGCCCCTCGCAGACAGACCACAGTGCCCGCAACTTCGCCTCTTCTAGATGCCCTATGGTCTTTGTCTTTCTGGTGTCTCCTTCCAATCATGGAGCTCAATCTGCTAATCCTAGTGGATGGTCCAGATCTTATTTTTACAAAAAGAAGAAAAAGAAAGAAAGAGAAATGTTTGGGAATGTAAAACACAAATATCAAATGGGGATACTTTCTTCACTGAGTATGGCTTTTAATCTGTACAGTGTAATAAGCACTAACATTCAAGACCACTTTTGAAAATTAACTCATATGTGCGTTATAAACCACTGTGCACCAGATCATTGCATACTTTAAATCTTGATTTTACTTTTTTTTAAAAAAAGAACTTAAATAGAAAAATTAAACGTTTGCCAATTATTTTTGCCATGAGAAAAGCCATTAGAGAAGGATAATAAAGGTGGGGAACTTCACATCTATACATTTCTATGTCTAGGGTTTGCAAGGACTGTAAAGATGATCATTCTGTCAGCTCTGGGTGCACTGGTTCAACCTTGTTGGAAACCACAGCTGGGTCAAGGTGTGGTTATGCACGTGCAGAAAGAGACAGAGCCACAGCTTCCAAATAAATCAGGAGTCTTCCAGTTCAAAAAGCCATGACCGGGCTTCCCTGGTGGCGCAGTGGTCGAGAGTCCGCCTGCCGATGCCAGGGACAGGGGTTCGTGCCCCGGTCCAGGAAGATCCCATGTGCCACAGAGCGGCTGGGCCCGTGAGCCACGGCCGCTGAGCCTGCGCGTCCGGAGCCTGTGCTCCACAACGGGAGAGGTCACAACAGTGAGGGGCCCGCGTACCGAAAAAAACAACAAAAAAAAGCCATGACCTCAGGGTAAAACCAAATCCCAAACTGAGACAAAGGGTCAAGGCTCACGACATACTGCCCAAAGTGTTATTTGTGGGCCAGGGACAAAGATGGGCACCTTAGAAGTACCAGTTCAACCTCTGACAAAGCTCCTTCACACCTCCAGCCCATTTCCTTCTTTTTTTGACCATAAAAGTGATAGTTATTAATTGGCCGATTACACAAATTAGCCTTCCATTCCAGACCTGTTCCTTCGCCCCCACCATGGCACATCAGATGAATGGTCTATAAAGCTCGTTATTAGGTTTCCCAAAGAGACCAACAGAATCCCTAATGCTGCTGGTATTTGACCAAAATCACTACCATCACCTCACTTCCTGTGGAAATTAGTTAATGGTTTCCTATTCTCCTGACTTAAGAAAGCATAATAATAAATATAAATATCATCTGCATAAAATATTACTTATGAGTTTAAGTTTATAGGGTTGGTTCACAGTTTTTCATTATTTGGTCCTATAGAGCTACACAAATTACAGACAAAATACCACAAACTGAACTTGGGTAATATCTGGGTTTTTCCATGAAATAGAGCACAAAGTTTCAGAACTCTGAGCACACAATCTTATCAAGTACGCCTTTTATCTTAAAGAAGAGTTTAATAAAGAAGCAGCATAGATATTCATGTCCAATTTCAATGGCATAATATGCCATTTAGAGTAAGACTTAAATGAATACAAATACCTGGGGTCAGTGTGACACATTTAAATATTAGGCTCTTCAAAATAGACCCAGTCTCCTTTGAGGACTTATAATTTAACCTCTTCAATTTAAAGTTAAGAAAATAGAGACTTGGAATGAGTAGGTGGTTTGCCCAAGTTTGCACACAACTACTTAGAAAGAAAGCTGGGTAAAGAGACTTCCCTGGTGGCTCAGTGGTTAAAGAATCCGCCTGCCAATGCAGGGGACACGGGTTCAAGCCCCGGTCTGGGAAGATCCCACGTGCCACCGAGCAACTAAGCCTGCGCGCCACAACTACTGAGCCTGCGCCCTAGAGCCCGGGCTCCACAACAAGAGAATCCACCACAATGAGAAACCCGCGCACTGCAACAAAGAGGAGCCCCCGCTGGCCACAGCCAGAGAAAGCCCGCACGCAGCAACAAAGACCCAACACAGCCGAAAATAAAAATAAATAAATTTATTTATTTAAAAAAAAAAGAAAGAAAACTAGGTAGAGCTTTGGTTTCCTCCACATTATACTCAGAGTCATGGTTTCCCAGTGTATAAGAGAAAAGGCTGGGCTAGGTAATCCCCAGAGAGATCCCTCCCAGCCCACAATGCTCTGGTTTTCCTAGGCCTGAGCAAGCCTTCACACCAGCATCAGATGCTGTCCAAACTTGCGATCAGCTCTGACTTGGGGAGACATAGCAGCTTCAGCATCAAAACCTTAACCTTGCAGCCTAGGCTGGTAATTCACAAGTCTTCAAGAGCACAAATCCCTCACCGTGGTCATTTTTGGCCCTGGGTAAATATCTTTGAATCTCCATCCCATTCACTCTATCAAGTTCCCTGTCTTGTTCAAATCCTTTCTCTTGGTAAGGAAGACTTGCCCTTTTAGCAGGGGTCTGTGTCTACTTCCTTCTGACCCCAATTCAGAGTGCCCTGGCATGCCAACCTGTCCCCCAAATACCAGTACTCACGTCCCTCCCAACCCAGTGGGGTGCCTTGGAGGGACTCTAGGGTCAGAGATGGCTACATAATTTGCAGGTCACAGTGTAAATGAAAATGCAGGGTTCCTTGCCCATAATTCGTGCAGTCCAGTTCAAAATAAAAATGTTGTTAAGAATGCTCAAATATAAAGATTTTTCCTTTCTTCTATGGCCTCTTTCTCTTGATGTGTTATGGTGTTTTTGTCACTCTAAGGAAAGAAAAATTAAAATTCCAAATTATTGGCATGAATTTTACTGTTCATCTTTATATTGTGCATTTCCACTTTTAAATGCAAATATAAGAACGTTTAACTTGCATGTGGAATCATTAAAATGGCACAATTTGTATTTCCTAGCTCATACATGCATATGTATTTCTTTCTTATCAGAGCAGTGGAAATGCTGCAAAAAACGACCTGAACGCTTTTTATTTTGCTTCTTTCTTGATACACGCACATTCTACCAATACTTTCTATCTTCAGCTTGCAGAACGAGTAAGGAAGGACTGAAAGGAAAAAGAATTACGTGTTGCCCTATCTTTCTCTTTCCTTCAACGTCATCATTTTCAGTGTTAAGTGGTTATCTAATGCAGGGAAGTAGCATGGAGATAGAATACCACTTGTGTTTCTTAGGATACCGTTTCCTTCTTTCTCTGTTGGAAGCAAGCTCTGATTCAAATAGAAAGTGTAGTGTCTTAGGGATGGCAGCACCTCCATTTTACTCAGTCACAGATGTAACTCTCTTACTTTGTACTCTTCTTTTGAGTCTCATGCCCCATGGGTCTTCGAAATTCCGTGCTCGTGGAACATGGCGGGTGCTACATGTGAACTGGGCATCAATGAACCGTGGATGTGCATATTGAGATATCTTCTCTGCTCCCACACATGCTGCGTGGCACACTGGACTTCACTTACAGAACACAAGCCCGAAGATAAAACTATTAAGAATTTCAAGATGGTGACAGCAGGGCATTACACCAAGTATGGGACCCTTCTGAGCTGTGGGTCCTGTACAAGTGGTACATTCATGAGCTGGCCCTGCCCGGGGTACTTGTTATTGTGCAAGTAGGAATTTTCCAGTGGGATCTTGAAATGTAGGGACCTATACCCTTGTGACTAGAAGGATAGTAGACAAAGACCCTCCAGTAAAGGGACAGCAAGAATCCTACTCACACAATGGGACAGAATTCCTGGCTTCAGTGCTGGGATGGTTCCACTTGTCTGACCAGTGCCCCTGGGACATTTGCCTGATGTCCCCTCAGAAATCCTTTCCTGGTCCATGAGCCCCAGCACATCCTAGACCATGTAACAACCCTGGAAATGATTCCCATATGACTTAGCCAGCAGGCTCAGAGCCCGCTCTCTTTTCTTTCCCCCTCCTCCTTTTCCCCCTTCTTATTTTCTGAACCAAACCCATGTTTTGCGGACCCTTTCTACAATAAGAGAAGAGAGCTCAGTGGCTTACAGGAAGGGCTTCAACATTAGAAACAAAAAGTCCTGTTTACCCTTCCTGCTTGAGGAGGGGAGGGGAAGATACTGGGAAATACCTTCCATTCTTCCCTGTGAGTTTGTAGTCCAAAGGCTGAGCACGAGGTAATTTCTGGTATCTTCTTGCAAAATGGGAAATAGTAAATCACAAGTTAAGTGTACAGCAGGTTACCCCATCCATTAAGTGTTTGCTGGATCACCCAGCTACATGTAGGATCAGAGTTAAGGAAGGGGTGTCTCATCAGAGGGAAGAGAGACACCAAGAAATAAGAGAGGACACTGAGACAGAGCTGAATGTGAAGGAAGGACCCGATACTTCGGTGTCACTTTCTCCACCACCTTGTACCTAGGGAGATATTTTTATCCTTTTTTAGCAGAACAGAAGATTTGAAGTAGAGGAATTGTGACTTACCCAAGTTAAAATTACACTGATTCTCTGGAACAAGTTTTATGATTATATACCCATTTTTGTATAAATCAAACCAAAGCACGATCAGTGATCTGAGGTACTTGGGCCACTTTTGACCAATGCCTTTTACAGATCATTGTCTAAAGAATTAACCCAATATTCTGATTACTAAGTACCAGAACTTGCATATAAAATAATTCATTGTACATATCTATGCATTGATATATAATATTATCTACATGAAAAAATGGCCTTATAGATATTACACATCTGTTTATCTATATATGTATATATAGGTATACAAAAAAATGGCCTTATAGTCTTATAAACAATTTTGGCAGCTCAAAGAGCTTCTCTGATTGGCTAAGAAATCTCATGCAACCTGATTTAAGTTGCCAATTTCAATCAGACTTTCCCTCTGGGAAAGAGGCAGCCATGTAAACTGATCTAGTTTGGCTGTTAGTAACAGTTTCAGAAATCCAGCACAGAGACTGTTTTTTAATAAAAATATATACAGGATTAAAATGTTGATAAGACATTTGCAACGTATGTAGAAATATGATAATTTATACTATTTTGTGATAAGACTCCTGGTTGGCATTAGTGATGTGTCATATGATTGCATTAATTGCAAAGAAGAAACTCAAAATGGCATAATTGTGCCTGATGTTCAAGTAATAGAAATGGAATTTAAAGTGTTGTTAGAAAATGGAAAATGTTCCTGAGGTGAAAGGCTTTAAAAACACGAGTGTACCCTAATACCATACACAAAAATAAGCTCAAAATGGATTAAAGACCTAAATGTAAGGCCAGAAACTATCAAACTCTTAGAGGAAAACATAGGCAGAACACTCTATGACATAATTCACAGCAAGATCCTTTTTGACTCACCTCCTAGAGTAATGGAAATAAAAACAAAAATAAACAAAAGGGACCTAATGAAACTTCAAAGCTTTTGCACAGCAAAGGAAACCATAAACAATACCAAAAGACAACCCTCAGAATGGGAGAAAATATTTGCAAATGAAGCAACTGACAAAGGATTAATCTCCAAAATTTACAAGCAGCTCCTGCAGCTCAATAACAAAAGAACAAACAACCCAATCCAAAAATGGGCAGAAGACCTAAATAGACATTTTCTCCAAAGAAGATATACAGAATGCCAACAAACACATGAAAGAATGCTCAACATCATTAATCATTAGAGAAATGCAAATCAAAACTACAATGAGGTAGCACCTCACACCGGTCAGAATGGCCATCATCAAAAATCTAGAAACAATAAATGCTGGAGAGGGTGTGGAGAAAAGGGAACACTCTTGCACTGCTGGTGGGAATGTGAATTGGTTTAGCCACTATGGAGAACAGTATGGAGGTTCCTTAAAAAACTACAAATAGAATTACCATATGATCCAGCAATCCCACTACTGGGCATATACCCTGAGAAAACCAAAATTCAAAAAGAGTCATGTACCAAAGTGTTCATTGCAGCTCTATTTACAATAGCCCGGAGATGGAAACAACCTAAGCGCCCATCATCGGATGAATGGATAAAGAAGATGTGGCACATATATACAATGGAATATTACTCAGCCTTAAAAAGAAACGAAATTGAGCTATTTGTAATGAGATGGATAGACCTAGAATCTGTCATATAGAGTGAAGTAAGTCAGAAAGAAAAAGACAAATACCGTATGCTAACACATATATATGGAATTTAAGAAAAAAAAAAGGTCATGAAGAACCTAGGGGTAAGACAGGAATAAAGACACAGACCTACTGGAGAAGGGACTTGAGGATATGGGGAGGGGGAAGGGTGAGCTTTGACAGGGCGAGAGAGAGTCATGGACATATACACACTAACAAACGTAGTAAGGTAGATAGCTAGTGGGAAGCAGCCGCATGGCACAGGGATATTAGCTCGGTGCTTTGTGACAGCCTGGAGGGGTGGGATACGGAGAGTGGGAGGGAGGGAGACGCAAGAGGGAAGACATATGGGAACATATGTATATGTATAACTGATTCACTTTGTTATAAAGCAGAAACTAACACACCATTGTAAAGCAATTATACCCCATAAAGATGTTAAAAAAAAAAACAAAAAACAAAACAAAACAAAACAAAAAAAACACAAGTGTAAAACCGAACCATTAGCATGTGTAACCCTTTTGAGGTAATATGAAGTGAGATGCAGAGCTCCCACCGACAGCCATTGACGCAGACAAGGATAAAAGACAAGTGGGAGGTGGGCATCAGCCTCCAGCGTGTCACCTCTGCATATGCTGAAGAGGATGGTCACATGTTGTAATACCCTCGAGTCATTAGGCCATAAGTAAATACGCTGGCATCTTTGGGCTGAGAGGCAGTCTCTCAAAGCGTTTGTTGGCTGCCTTAGTGTGAGCTGCAGCATCATATCATGGTCTGGAGTGTGGACTCTGCACACCAAACTGCCTGAGTTCAAATCTTGGCTCTGCTGCCAACTAGCTGTGTGTCCTTGGGCAAATCACTCCACCTCTCTGTGCCTTTAATAACATTTGTAAAATTCGGAGTCATTCAGCCGGTTATAAGATTGAATGAGTTAATATTTGTAGAAGTCTTGCAATAGTCCCTGGCACATAGTAAATGGTAAATGTTTTTTAAGTAGAAAATTTTAATTGATTATAAAATGTATACATGATGTTTTTTCATAGTATGAGCTTAGGAGGCTCACCCTCTGAGTGGTCTCCTTAGTTATAGAATGAAGAATGAATCCCATTCAATCACAGTGACTGTGCGGGCAATGAACGTTCTATCCTGGCCGAGCACACCCTTCACTACAGCCATTTTCTCTCCCCCGCAGTCTTGTGCTGAGGTAGGCCCAGCTGGAAGGTTTACAACTCTGACCAAGCTTGCTTGGATTAGAGACAAAATCCTGACTAAATCTGAACAAGATTCTCCGTCCATGAAATCTGAAATGGGAGAACTGAAACATTGACCAGGCTAGCTTTGGGGCACTGAAGTGCAAAGTCCTGCAGAATCTGAGTGGGAGTGAGCATCCTCATAAGACAGGGTCGCATATACCAGCATCTGTTACCAGCGGGGGCAAAGCGGGGCTGGGGGCTGGGGTGTTCACAAACCAAGAGCCGCTCGCAGCAAACCAGTGCGTGGGATTCTCCTGGGTTCTTACCATAAACCCCCTTTTCACTCAAGCTAGTTGGAATGGATTATCGTGCCCGGCAACCCTGAGACAGGGCTAGAACTCAGGCTAGAAAGTAATTACTGAGCACCTCCTGTTGTGCCCACCAGATGCTGGGTGTGCGGAAGGGTTGGAAAGAACGTGTGTTTATTGAGGTGCTCAAGCTGGCAGGCAGTGCTAGGTACTGAGATATATCCCCTCACTTTAAGCTTCCCAGTAATTCTGTTACCTCAATCTCGTTATCCCATGTTCCTGCATAAAGACACTGAGGCTCAAAGAACTTAAGAGATCTTTCTGGGGATTGGAAGAGTTAGAATTTTATTTCACATTTGTCCGACTCTAAGTCCCAAACTCCTTCCCCTCTCCCCACAAAATGAAGTATGTTCAAGGGTATGCACATAAAAAGACACACCCTGTAGCTCTAATTCTTTATATTATCCCAAATGCATGCAGAGACTGCAGTGAGCAACTCTCTAACAACAGAGCCAGAGAGAGCCAGCCCTGCCGTCTTCCATTCCAACCAGCAAACTAAGGCCAATAAGTGTCAGTTCTTAGTCAGTGCAGAAGTGTGTTCTAGGGGTAGGGGAAAGAATAAGTACAGAACTGGGTTGAACTTCAGGAAGGAAGTTGAGGAATTTCCTTTCTACACTGGTCAGAGTGAGTGGAAGCCGGCAGTTCATCAGGGCTCAATCTGGCAACTTTCCCAGCAGAGCCCGGAGGAGTCTCCTTGTGGAAGTCACCTCCCCCTCCTCTCCATTCCCATCGCGCTTGGTTTCTAACATGTTTCTTGCATCTAATAGCAGATATCTGGATTCGATGCATTTTGGAAACCCTTTCGCAAGCCAGATCAGCACTCTGAAATAACATTTTCAACAGATGTCCATGTTAACGGTTTATTGAGAAATTTCAACTCTTTGGCTTATGAATGTTAAAGAATTTTACTTTATAAGAATTGACACAAACTGTACTATGTTCACCGTACCCCCTTCCCTTTTACTGTTGGGTAAGGATTCCCCTAATAACTACTGGGCTAGATCGCATATACTTTTAGCCTTTTTTTGGTTATTAAAACAAAAACAATCTTCTTCCAGTCCTGTTCTTATGCAACTTCAACTCCAAATTTGATTTTAAATCATCTCCTTCTCTTTCCTAAGCACAGGGTAAAACTGTATGGGGCGGCGGGGGTGGGGGTGAGTGTCTGACTCTCAGCCCCTCTTCCTCTTTCTTTTAGACGCCAGTCCCTCAGGTGTGTTTGTGGGGGGAGGTGAGGCAGGCATGAAAAGCAGAGATGTCTCCTTCTTTAATTGTCCTGCCTCCATCCTCTACTTGGTTGGCCACAACTGCTGTTCCAGCCCATTGTCTTGGGTTAAGAGTGGACAGGTGGTAGCTTGCGTGTGGCCCCTGGCAAGGGCTCATGTGGCTAACTAGCCCGAGTATCACCCTTGCCATATTTAGTCAGATCCACCAGCTGACTCCAAAAAGGGGGTCTCAAGCTGCATTTCCTGATGTGTGCACCTCCCTGCCCTCTATGAGGCAGTGATCCCAACAACACCGTAGCTCCCAAGATCAGCTACAATGTGTGGCAAGCTCTCAGGTCCCCAGGCAAGTGAGGCACCCATCTTTTATGCTCATCCATAAGCATGCATACATTTCTTGCTGATAGGAATAAACAAGTGAGTGAATATATAAACGAGGGAAAAGGGAAAGCACTTCGTTTCAGTAGAAAGCCAACTAATGAAGGTAGAAGTAATGATGAAATTAGAAAAATCATAGCTTGGCAGCTATCAAACTGGAGCATGGCCAACATTTACAGATTCTTTTTCCCTCTGCTCTGGTATGATGGGGCAGATCAGCAAATCTGGTAGCTAAGTAGTCAGCCAATCAAGGGATGAAGTGCCAGTCTCGTCTTCTCATGGATACCCCTGATCTTTACGAGATGTTAGTGAGGCCCCATTTCTTTGGCTTTGAGTAAGGAAGGAAGGAAGGGGCCCTTCTCCTGTTGCTATACAAAGACTGTAATCCCCAAACATCTTTCTCTCCAGATGGTGTGACTCATTCTCTCTAAGCCTTGCTGGGAGGTAGCCAGCCCCACCCAGGAGCAGTCCCCGTCCTTAGGATGAACGAAAGAAAACTGGACATCTTGTTAAAATGAATCAGTCACTAACATATCCAATACGCACTCATGCTCATTTCAAACAATAATAATATGGTTTTTTGTACAATTGTAACATCTTTCTGAAATTTTCATAAATTTTATTTTCATCAGATATTATTATTTTTTTTTGCTCAGGGACAACTATCTATGATTTCTCCTGGATAAAGCCAGCCCATTGAAAATATTCTGGAAAGGGAAAGGAGTGGGAAAAAAGCAGTGATGGAATATCTATTATTTCATGATGGTACGTGGATACATGGTCATTCTGCCACGTTATCCCTTGACTAACCCTAGTGTGCATGTGGCGTGCACACACACACACACACACACACACGCATATACACACCTCCTGACTCAGGGGTGGAGGAGGCAATACTCCTCGTCATCACTTCTTTTACTCAAAACACACGAGACATGGGTCCTGACACCAGTCATTAGGAAAGAACCAGTAAAACAAATCAGGATGAGAAAGAAGAAAAATGTGAATTTCCTACAGGCAAGACTTTTTTATGAGAAAAATGCAGGTGTTACTTTAAGGTATTATATACATTACTTGCTTTGACTTTGAATTCAAAAATATTTTATAATACTTACTATTAAAATAGTACAATAATTCTCTGGGTTTTAAAATATTAAACATTAAATCTCCAAACAATGAAATCTAATAATTGAGTCTATGGGTAAAAGAGGAATTGATGGAGTGTGGAATAAATTTTGGACAATTATTTTTCCTATTAAGACTATTGTCTCAGTCCATTCAGGCAGCTATAACTAAAATACTATAGACTGTTTGGCTTAGAAACAACAAACGCTTATTTTTCACAGTTCCGGAGGCTGAAAGTCCAAGATCATGGTGCCCACAGGTTTGATGCCTGGCAAAGGCCCACTTTCTGGTTCACAGTGCCTTCTCACTGTGTCCTCACATGATGGAAGGGGGAAGTGGGCCTGGGATCTTTTTTTTACTTTTTTCCTTTGCTGTGCCACGTGGGATCTTAGTTCCCTGACCAGGGAACTGCCACGCCCTCGGCAGTGAAAGCATGGAGTCCAAACCACTCGACTGCCAGGGAATTCCCCCGGGATTTTTTTTTATAAGAACACTAATCGCATTCATGAGGCTCCACTCACATGACCTAATCACCTCCCAAAGGCCACACCTCCTAACACCACATTCGGCATTAGAGTGGAAACATGAATTATGGGGGGACACAAACATTCAGACCACAGCAACTGTGATTCCTCTTTCTCTTCTCTGCCCTTCCTTTTTTTCCCTTTTCTTTAAAAAACATTTATGAGTTCCCTTCCCGTAGCTTGGAGTGACAGGGCCACTGGGGCTGGAACCGGGGAAGTAGTCAGAGCCTAGGAGGCCGGTAAGATTCAGAGGGTCTGCAGAGGCAGAGCAGGGTGGATGGGTCCAGAGATGGCTGTCATAAGCAGATGAATATATGAATAGATCATGGAAGCAGGCTTCTTCCCTCAAGAGAGGAGTTGTAAACATGGAAAGAGTAAAAGCTAAAATGGGCCCTGTGGTGTTGGATTGGAATAGAAATTATTGGTGTGAATTCATGACTTTTAATATATTTACATAGATGCAGACATATATACAGATGTGTGTATACATATGCGTAAGCATGCATACATTCCTTAGATCTGTCCACTGAGAAGGCTGAGATTCAATGAGCACACCTAGTGCCCAGATCTGGGTTTCTAAAATACCGTTCTCCACTCAGGGCAACCAGAGCTCTTTGGAGAAATGACTGAGGCAGGCAAAGTTCAAGATCGGTCTGGAACACTTTGCTGTTCGAGAAAGTAAGGAAGTCTCAAAAAGATAAGGGGACCTGTTAAAAATCACACAGCAACCAGCTTAAAGGTGCTCTCACTAGCCAAATATGGGACAGTTTGAGCAACAATATAAGTAATGATGGAAGGATTATGATCCATTGAATGAAATGGAAATCCATGGATCTTGCTGATAGGAATAAACAAGTGAGTGAATATATAAACGAGGGAAAAGGGAAGGAATAGGATATTAACATGATTTCAAAGCAGTACCCCATAAGATATTTATTAATTACAAAGTAAAAAATAATAACTTTGCACTGGAGAAACCTGGCAAACACCACCATAACCAAACGACCAGAGTTCACATGACCGGCGATCAGACACAGTGATATCGTATCCCTTCTACCATGATATAATGAGGACCCATGTCACTTTGGTGATATTCCTGCCAAAAATGCATAACATGAATCTAATCAGGAAGAAGCCACAAACTCAAATTGAGGAACATGCTACAAAATAACTGCCCAGTATGCTTCGAAAACACCAAGGTCACAAAAGACAAGAAAAGACTGAGGAAGTGTTCCAGAATTAGGAAACTGAACGAGATAGGTTAAAAAAAACATGACAACCGAATGTAATGTGCTATCCTGGATTGGATAATGGACCAGAAAAGGAATTTTTTTCCTGCTATAAAGACCATTTATTGAGACAATTGAGGTCCTAGAGATTAGATAGAACTATTACATTGATATTAATTTCCTGATTTTGATGGTTGTTCCGTGATCAGGTAGGAGGGTGTTCTTCTCTTAGGAAATACGCAGTGAACTATGTAAGTTCTCAACTTATCCTCAGTTGATTTATGTGGGAAAGAAGAAAAAACGTATATATGTTTTATATATAGAACACATAAATATTAAAATTACATAAATAAAAATTAAAAGTTATATATGTATATACACATAAGTAACAGGACAAGAATGGCAAAGCAACTATTTCCAATCTTAAGAACTGGAAATCTGGGTAAAGGGCACACAGGTTGCAGTCTTTTTCCATCTTTTCTCTGAGCTCCAAATTATTTCAAAATAAAGAGTTTAAAACGATGAAAGGAACCCCTATGGCTCATATCTTACTTTCATTCTTTGAGGGCAGAGACTTGGCTTGATGCACCTGCTTTCCCTAGCCTGGCCCATTTCCGGGTACATAAGACAAAACCAATGACTGTTTGTTTGAATAATTGGTGATTATACTTGTCTTGGGCTCTGTACTAAATTGTAAGCTACTAGAGGGCTTGAACCACGTCTTGTTTCTCTGAATTCCCTCAAGACCCAGCTCCATGTCCTGTGCATAACTGACACCATTGGTTATTTGCAGAACTGAACGGGATTACGTGGCCACTCAAATGTTATGATAATGATTAGGCTCTGACAAAGATCCCCTCTATGGGCCTGTGAAAACAATCACAGTACTTGAAAATCAAATTCCCCTCCTGGGCCCATGAAAGCCAGGGTCCAGGTTGAGCAGCCCTCTGTGAAACTGCATTCTCTCCGAGCAGCATCTCACTCTCCGGAGTCACCTTTGGCAGGCAGCCTTCCTCTTGGTCTGCAGTCATTACCCTAATGAAGTGCAGCTGGGGTTTTGAACAATGAACTTGCACTCAAGTGGCAGCCACCCTTAAAAGAACAAGTACCCTCACGCTCTGGAACAGCCCTCCCAGGCCAGAAATTGGCCCCGTGGTTTTGCTTCTGGATGAGATGTGGACCCACCGGGAGCCAGAAAATGGCAGCTGCAAAGCATGCTATTGATAGAGAACATTTCAGTTTCCAGTTAAGTGGAAACCCTGCCCAGAGTGAGAAGCAAGACTTGCTGTGTATTTCAAAAACCACTGCTGTATCTTTTTGGAAAAAACTGTTCTTGCAAAGGAATCTGACACAGACTTCACCTCTGAACAGCTGTCCTGTTCATTCTGCCCTGGTCAGCTGTGGGGTGAGCTGGAAGTCAGTCTTTAGGGCTATGAATACAGGGCGGAACCCGACAAGCAACAGGATCTCCACAAGGAAACCTCCATGTGATGCACTTTTTCCAAGGCTCTTTCCCTTCTGAAAAACAAATTTTTTTCTACGTAAGCCTGTGTAAGTCACTCGCCTGATACAGAAATCGATGTTTCCTAAGAAGACAGAAGAATCACAGCTGGTAATGACCCACATCACTGAGTGCTTCCCCCAACAAACACTGCTCTCAGAGCTTGATAAGATCATCTCATATAATCCTCCCCGGTCGGGGTCATCTACTCAGCGACCAGTGAAGGCGCTGAGAAGCTTGACCAAGGCCACGGAGCCTGTAAGCGGTGGAGCCACGATTCAGGTCCAGATACCCTGACCGCAAAGTTAACTATTTAACTCAGATTTTTCAAAGTTGCGTGTTTTCCCAAGGAACCCTTGAGCCGGCCCTTGAACACAGAGATGATACTAGGTTACGTGTATTGAAACTTATTTTAGTCACACTGACACACACACACACACACACACACATACACAGAGTGCTTTGAACATTGAGCATAACTAAGCAATATGAATGACTATACATAATAGGAGGAGAATAATACAGGAACATCAGAAATCCTTATTTTGGCTGTTAGGGACACTGGCAGGAATCTGAAACCAGTGTTAAAAGTCCAGAATGTGATGAGGTTGAAGTTATGCTAGCTTGAAGGGTTAAAAAGTTTCCTAGGTAGCTCAGCTAGGAACACGCCCTCTGTCTCAAATGCTGCCTCACTGCACGAGGAGAGTAAACCCCAGGGGACGCTCCATGGCGGTTAGGCACGGCACAGGGGCCCACAGGGTAGTAAGCCTGGTTGTCGGCCTCACAGCACTTAGAAATGCAGACACTGGCAAAAACACGGCTCGTGGAACAGAGACACGTGTCCCCACTGGCAGGCACAGTGAGGAAGGGTAGGACCACCGATATCCAGCTGAAGAGAATGGGCGAGCATATGAAAGAAACAGGGGATGACATTTCCAACCAACGTGAAAGAGTTACACAAAGAGTCAGGGAGGAAAGTGATTCATGTTTCTCAGGCGATAACGCTGCCTCATTATATAAAGTCCTCTGCTCTGTCAGTCGTTAAATATGCAAGTGAAGAAGGCCAAGCATCCATGTTTTCATGAATCAAGCAATCATTAGCTTCTATGAAGCACCCTTTCATAACCAGGCTAAGGGAAGAAGCTGTTCAGAAAAGGCCAATTATGCAAATAAAAATGACAATGGGATCGCAGAGAATGCATGAGGCAGGGTTCTGGGGTGCCTTGCCCAGCAACACCCTACTAACAGCTTTATCCAGGCTCCAGGAACCATCCACAACTATTGAGACAATCTTGCAGATAAGAGCAATGGGCTCATTTTGATGTAGCACTTATTGATTCTTCACAGATACGTCTTGCGGACTCACTTTTCCCCATTAAAAGAATAGGCAGTAAAGAACATTCTAAGACTGCTTGTGGGTTGCATCACAGTCGGCTGGACCGTTGCCGGCCCAGGCGTTAGACCTGTGTCTAGTTTGGAGGTCTTCAACTTGGAAGGTGGGAAGTGGAAAGTAGGGAGAGAGTTTCAGTGAAACAGGTAGAGATTTGTTTTAAATAAAAAGAATGGAACCCTAAATAAGATTATGGGATACGATGTATATTACCTGACAAACCTGAGGAAACCTAATTATTATCTTAGAATACATGAATAGTTTACTGACTAGAGGATGAAAACTATACTTATTCAAAGGAAAGACATTGCAATATGAGGATTCAAAGGCCAGCTCCAGACTGTAAGAATACTTTCACTTCAGAATGGGTTACCTAGATATTCTTGTGATGCTTCCAGGAGGAAAAAATAAGGGTAATGTGAAGACTCAGTCTGTCCACCTGGAATAGTTTAAATCAGTCTTTAACAAGCTGAAGTCTATAGGGTCTAGAAATTCTGAAAGAACTTTAAAATTTTATGTTTTCACTTTGATGATCATCTAAAAATTATTTTGTACGAGTCTGAACATAACTCAAGTTTGGGAAACAATGGTTGGAGTTCTGAAATTCTCCTTTCTCGCCCTGGTTCTATTTTATATTGTTCTGGTATAAACTTTTCTTAGAATAATCAATCACCACATGACGGTAGTACAATAGAGCACATATTCAGTGCTACCTTTTTTCTAAAGATGTAATCAAGTGTTAAAGTTGCAAAAGAGAAAGGGAACATATTTACTTCCTATGAATAGGGCCAGAGGGTACTGATCAATGAAAATGTTAGGGCGCAGGCTTCATTAAAGAAAGCACCATGGGGCTTCCCTGGTGGTGCAGTGGTTGAGAGTCCGCCTGCCAGTGCAGGGGACACGGGTTCGTGCCCCGGTCCGGGAAGATCCCACATGCCGCGGAACGGCTGGGCCCATGAGCCATGGCCGCTGAGCCTGCGCGTACGGAGCCTGTGCTCTGCAACGGGAGAGGCCACGACAGCGAGAGGCTTGCATACAGCAAAAAAAAAAAAAAAAAAAAAAGCACCATGATTCTTCAGAGGGAATATTATATCCCCTCAGATACTTTCCTTTTTTTTTAAAGATAGATGAAATTTTATTTATTTTGAGATATTTTATGTATTTATTCTCCATATACAAGAGAAAAAAAGTTGGTTCAAAAGAAAATTTAACTATACATGCAAAATCTTAAATAAAGGGTTAAAGAGTTTGATTTACGGTTTGCTTACCTCATATGTTATTACTTTCAGGTACTGATGAGCATGTATTTATCTACAAACCACTAATTTGCCACCACTTTCCCCATGATGCCTCATTTCTTTTCGGTATCTGATGGGGAGAGGCTGACCCAAATTCTAAGAGATGCACTGGAGCAGGGCAATGAGTTTGATGCTGTGGAAACCTTAGTCTCTCTAAGAATGCTATGCACAGGTAAATGTCCCATACAGCAAGTGTGTGGTGGACCCCAACAAAGATCATCATTCAAGTACAAATTCATTTGAAAGCAACTGATAAGCTTCCAAAAGTATAAGCTTTTGAAAATCCTCTCCACTTCAGATATAAGTACAAAGATACATAGTATAACTTAAATAACAAATGACCCTATCTTCCTTTGTTTTTGGCTCCCTTGAAAGCTACATTTTTGGGTCCTGCCTCTCCCAAATATAATGACACAATTTACTAATTTAGAGGGATGTCATATGATATCACTAATGAAAAGCATTTCAAGTCAACAATGCTCATCTTCAAAAACAATTAAAAAGAGGTTCTCCACTCAGTGGGTCCATTCAAAGATTGTTTTCTAAAAAAAGTAGAGGTTTTCAAACTTTTCCACATCATTTTCCTTATAAATGAGGGGGAAATGGGTGCAAAATATGTTTCTGAAGTCTGGGATGATTTTAAACGTTGTAGGCATTTCTTAACCCCCAAAGGCAAGTTCTGATAGCAGCAGCGTGGGGTACTTTGCAGGAGAAGCTCCACAAAGGGGACACATTGCTTCTTTTGTACAAAGATTCTAGAGAAATGTCTAGACCTACAAGCAGATTTGAGAACCATAAGAGATCTACATCCTCCAGTATCATACCAAGCAGTAGTAGGGTAAATGTCTGAAGCTGTGTCCATTTGATTTGATAGATGATGATGATAGATAGATAGACTGATAGATCGATAGATTGATAGATATCATTGTTTTGTTCAAAATCTTAATTTGTGATTTTAGAAATAACAGAGCCACGTTTTCACCATTAAGGTGACTGATTGTTCAGATACATTTGGCACTTGTTTAAGACCGTTCCCAGAGTGAGGGCTGATTTGGCATGGTTATGAATCTTTCAGGGTATAAACTATAAGAATGATAAACTACAGCAGTTGAAAATGTGCCTTCAGATATTCACTTACAACTCCCATTTATGTCTCTAAGAATAGAGAAATGAGAAACTAGGGACCAAATCTGGCCCAGTCAGTAACAGTGTGGGTAACACATAAATATTAATGTTCATTGCGGTTAGTGTGGCATGCAGAAATATCAGAGTATAATTGTTAATTGCCAATACATTTCATTCATGTTACAGAGGGGAAAGTGAAAATCATTTTACTGTAATCTTTAAATAATTCCATCATAATAATTATAAAATACTCATTCTCTTCCTTAGATGGTTAA
This sequence comes from Phocoena phocoena, assembly GCF_963924675.1. Classification (NCBI taxonomy): domain Eukaryota; kingdom Metazoa; phylum Chordata; class Mammalia; order Artiodactyla; family Phocoenidae; genus Phocoena; species Phocoena phocoena. The sequence goes on along the minus strand of NC_089225.1, from coordinate 55,976,372 downwards.
AACTGAATTTTCTGAAAATGAATCACCTATACCTCACTTTTATTGCCATTTGCTTTCTATATAGATGTGTCTATGTATCTGTTATTCACTTTAGTCAGTGAAATAGTCTCTGGTTGTTTGAATTTACTGGTGCCTCTGTCCTTAGCATTCTTTATACAACATACAATGTTCCAATAATTAAAGGCATTCATCACAGATTTCATGGTATTTTAGGGGTCGTCATGGTAACGGGGGAGAAGGAGGTCTCTACCTTGCCCTGCCAAGCCACTTGTTGAATCCTTTTCTCTTTTGATTTATTTTTCTCCTTGGATTATTTCATATTCCTTCTCAACTCACTTCTGTTCCATTCCAACAACACCAAATATTCATCAAGAACCTATTGTACCAGATATTGTGCTAAACATTTTAAATTTATTGTATCTTTTAATCCTAAAAAAGTACTTTTTTTTTAATTCCCGTAGTAAATCTTGATTTTGCCTTCTCCTTTGTTCAAAACAGCACTCCAATTTTTCTTTGAGTAACTCTGCACCATTCCATACGGTTCTGGAGGAACTGTCAGTCAAGGTCCCCACCCCTCCTCTCTACCCAGGTGTGGCCACATGACTCAAGCCTGCCCTGAATGTCACCAGCATGGAAAATGGCTAGGGTGGAGTCATTCTAATATCAGAGTGCTGACAAGAATGTCTGTTTCTTCTGCCATTCAGACCTGTAGAGTTTCTATTCTCTACAAGGCCCTGATCCCTCAACTTTCCCTTTGATTCTGCAAGAGAACTAAGATCATTTAGTCAATTTCCCTTTTTGGCATAAGTGAGTCTGTTTCTGTCACTTGCAACCAAGGAACCCAACTGATGTGTTCCCATTTTGCAGATGAGGAAAAGGAAACTAAAGCTTGGAGAAGTTAGTAACTTGCCCAAAGTTGGTGCTAGATTCAGGACACATACCCGTGCCAACCAGACTCCAAAACATAGAATCTTAACCATACGCTCTGCCGACCTTTACAACAAAGTGAGCCAGGGAAGAAGATCGTAGAGCCCGAGAGAAAGCATACACCTATTTTTTTTCTCTTTCAGCTTTCTGAAACGCTGTATGTTTCTCTTGGACCAGGTGCTACATACTCCAGATTTACTCATTCTAAGTAATGGGTCAAAACTGGGATACAGCAGAGCAAAATGATACAGTGACTTACTCTTAGGAATATAACTATATCGCTGGTAACAAAGCCCATCTGCATCACTCATTAAGCCAATGATTTTATGTATTTTCTTAAGGTAGTGGGATCCTTTTAGGTTTTTAGGTCCCAGAACTCTGATGTGCAGTGTGTGGACAGGTCTGGACAGTTATCTTGCAGGCAAGGTGGCACGGCATGATGGAAAGCAAAGAAGATTTGGAGCCAGAAGACAGGCTTCCGGTTGCAGCTCTGCCACCTGCTAGGTATGTGACGTTGAGAAAACCGGCCTCTGTTGGTCTCAGGTCCCTCATCTTTAGAATGGGAATAGTGATGATTCTTCCCGTATAGGCTTATCGTGAAGATTTAGCAAGACCGTGCACCTCTTGAATGAACTCTGTAGTGAACTATAAAGTTCTACCAACAGTTTTTTACTTTCAGGATCTAAAGAACGGCAGAATTCAACAACAATTTCAAAGGCACATTCTTTGTGGTATAGTCTCTTTCACTGATGTTCAAGCCATAGACTTCTTTCTCTTTCTCCCTTTTTTATAGGATGAATGGCAGAGGTGTTTTTTTAATATATAATAAAATACACGTTTCATGTTTCCAATCAGTAGGTATAAGGGCTTTTGTGATTCTGCCCTGAATTTGTACTCCTTGTGACAACTCTGATTTCACTGAAGGAAATCTGATCTGAAGGGTTACAAATGGGACGGAGAGGACAAATCCCGTGGGTCAAAGGAGCACTTCTAGTTCTCATTGGTAATGGTCATAAATTGTTACCATTCAACCGGAGGTCAGCAGCATCTTTGAAAAGAATCAGTGCTGCATACTCATTCCCCAGGGAACAGGGACAGCACAAAGCCTGCATGGACCCCGGCCCAGCGTTCACCTGCTCACCGGGGTCAAGATGAGCTCCATCCAGAGGGACTCGCTGTACCCCGTGTTGCTCTCTTCTGGTGGTGACTGAAACATATTAATACCCCAACATGGAAACGCAGTGCTTCTTTCACCCTGCTTTTTCTGGAGTTACATAGAAGATACCAGCACTCATTCATTCAGTCAGTCAGTCACTCCCTCACTCATTCATTCAACACTTGAGGGTCTACTGCATGCAGAGCATTGGGTTTACATTTCTGGAGAAATTTTTTAAAATATGGATCAGAAATAAACAATGCCATGAAGGAGCATATAACTCAGCAGGGACTGTAAGACATAATCATAAATAGCTTTAGTTAACGTAACAGGGAGAAAAAAATATTTTATGAGGTGGCAAATATATTTAAAGAGGAAATTCTCTTTAGAAGAAAATCTGATATGCTCTTCCAGGGGTGAAGGTGAGGCCCCAAAGCTGAAGTTTAGAAGGAGACAAAGTACTGGCTAAAGGAATTTGGGGGTGAGAAAAGGAGAATCAAGAAGAGAGGGAATGGGGAAGAAAGAGGGAGAGAGGGGACAGGTCAAATGGCAGTGGCTTTCCCTGTGAAGGAAAGTAGCCCATGAGATATTCTTACAGCAGGGTAACCAAAGAATTTTTAAGAGTAAGACTGTGTAAGATTTATTATTATAGCGTAGGGTGTACGGGCATATAAACTCCCCATTTTGTCCCAATTCCCTAGTAAACATGACACCAAATCCCTTCTCCTCTGAGTGCTTTGTGTGTTGGGAATTATAAAAAAGGAGGGTGAGGTGAGTCCCATATCTACTGGGAGAAGAAAGAGCCACAGAAGGTGAGACAGAGAATTTTATAATTCAGGGAGAGCAGCAAGTTGGAGCCAGGGGTGTCCAGGAGTTTGTAATTCGCCAGGAAGTTGTAGATGGACAGGAGGACGTGGCACTTCCCACGGGATTGGCTTGAGTCAGTTTTATTGAAATCTCCAGGACGAGTGACTTCTGCTGTAATCTGGGGCACCCAAGCAGAATAAGAGGGTGTCATAGGAGACTGACTCTATGAAGGAGTTAGTGTGAGTGACAGACCTCGGGAAGGATTTCATGGGACCAGGACGGGGAGGAGGACAGTCAAGCAGAGGCAAATGCAGAGCCTGGTTGCGGGCAAGCATAGGACCTGTGCCGGCCACGGCTGGAGTAGCGAGAGAATAAACTAGAAGCAATTTACATCACCGGGGCCCAGGAAACCTTGAAAGCTGAGCTGAGAAGTTTTGTAGGTTGTTTGGTTATTTGGTTGGAAATGGGGAGCATACCTTTTTCAAAGTATTTTAGCATATACGGTCTCTTTTGATTTTCATAATTTGCTTATTTACAAGGGAAATGAAACAGATGTTATTATTATTCCCATTTTACAGATAAGGAAACTAAGTAATAGGTCGTTAACGTTGTTCACGATCAGGGACTTCCCTGGTGGTCCAGTGGCTAAGACTCCACACTCCCAATGCAGGGGGCTGGGGTTTGATCCCTGGTCAGGGAACTAGATCCCACATGCCTCAGCTAAAGATCCTGCATGCCACAACTAAGACCCCATGCAGCCAAATAAATAAATATTAAAAGAAAAAAAAAGTTGTTCATAATCAGTATAGCATCTGGAAAAAAAAACCACCCACGTTTCCTAAATTCTAATTCAACAGCCTTACTGCGCCTCTAGTGCCCATAAATATCCTCTTTGAATAAACATGTCTGGGAGTTCCATGAGATTCCCCAGGGAGTGGGGGAAGGGAGGAAGAATCACGGGGCATTCTCTGACCGATTTTCTTGGGAGCAATTCTGGAGGAGAATTTCTGGTGAATAAAATTCTCCACCTCATTACCCAAGTAACTAATCTAATCAACCAGTCCAGCAAGTGGGCTAATTTCTGGTGTGTGAGCTTCTGCCTCAGCCCACCCACTCTCCCCGACACCCTTTCCTTCTTCCCAAGTAACAAATGATTGCTAGCAGTTCATTCATTCAACTGATACTCCAAGCCAGGCACTCAGATTATCAGGGAAATGGGCTTTTGGGGACAGTGATCTATCTCCTTGTCTGAAACCAAAACCTTTATCTTTCTCGGAAACAAGAATAAGTGTATCATTCTGTCAGTCGGACTGCCTGGACCCTAAGGATGCCTTGGAGGGTAAATATCCGAGGAGCAGTCACTAAAACTTCTGTTTCCACCGTCCACACATACCCATTCATTCTCCAAGGTGCTCTATATTCTGACTCCCAGTAATGAAGGATGTCATCCATTCTGCTTTTCCTAGCTTCCACCCCTAATTCTTCCTCCCTGCTGCTGCTGCATCTATTTTCTTAAAGTTCACTTCTGGTGGGATCACATTCTTGCACTAAAGAAATCGTTAGCTCCCTAATCTACAATCCCACTCCTAGGTATTTACCCTCCCCACTAAAAAATGAAAGCATATATCCCTCCAAAGAGAAACTTTTTTCCTCTTTTTTTTACGAACAATTTGTTTACAGTTGTTTATAAACTCACATGGATACAACTCACATGTCTGTCAACAGAAGCATGGATAAACAAAATGTGGTATAGTCATGACTTTTAGCATTAAAAAACAATGAACTGGGCTTCCCTGGTGGCGCAGTCATTGAGAGTCCACCTGCCGATGCGGGGGACACGGGTTCGTGCCCCAGTCCGGGAAGATCCCACATGCCGCGGAGCGGCTGGGCCCGTGAGCCATGGCCACTGAGCCTGCGCGTCCGGAGCCTGTGCTCCGCAACGGGAGAGGCCCCAACAGTGAGAGGCCCGCGTACCGCAAAAACAAAAAACAAAACAAAATAAAACCAATGAACTACTGACACACCAACAACAGGAATGAATTTCAAAATATTATTTTGAGCAGAAGAAGCCAGACACAAAAGCGTGTCCATATCGCGTGGTTCCATTTACATGAAGTTTAAGAAAACACAAAACTAAGTTATGATGGTAGAAATCAGTACCGTGGTTGCTTACGGAGTAGGGCTTAGCTAGAAGGGACAACAGAGAACTTTCTAAGGTGATGAAAACATCTGTATTTGGAGGAATTAGTAAGATAAGTATATACATTTGTCAGAACTCACTGAATTGTACACTTAAGACCTGTGCATTTCACTATATGCAAATTGTACCTCAATTAAAATAATTAGTAGCTCCCTACTCTCTATTTAATTATGTACAAATTCATCTGCCCAGTCCATACAGACGCAAAGTAGATTAGTGGCTGCCAGGGGCCGGAGGAGGGGAGGATGGGGGTGGCTGCTAGTAGGTGTGGGAGCTCTTTTTGGGGTGATGAAAATGTTCTGAAATTAGATACCGTTCATGGTTGTGCAACTCTGTGAATATACTAAAACCCCTGATTGCACACTTTAAAAGGACGAATTTTATAACATGTGAATTATTTCAATAAAAAAATGTATCTACCCAGGATTCCAGACAGTCATGAAATGGTTCTAAACTAGCTTTCTAGGTCAAACCCACTCATTGGTGGTCCCTGAGCATCCCGCCCCTCTACCTTTCCTCACATCGTTCCCTCTTCCCAGAATCCCAACACACCCAACATCTCCACTTGTGAAATTCTACCCATCACTCACGGCCCATCTCAAAAACTTTGGCTTTCCTAGTTCTCCCTGCAGGAAATGGCCACTCTCTCCTCTGAACTGCTGGTAATTGGTAGAGCTGTCTCGCGGGAAGATCTCACTGTTTTCTGCCTTGCCTTATATCTATTTGTGCATTTGTCTGGTCCTTCTGACTCCATTACAAGACGAGTGAGGACAAGAACTGGGCCCTGCTCTTCCTTGTATCCCTGACAGCACATCGATGTTGCACAATACATGCTTGATGAATGGAATTAACTAAGATGAGTGACTCTACCTTTATCTATGTCAAGTTAGGAAGAAAATGACATCAACCCAGTGGCAGGTTTTGTGAGGCTGTGAGGTGATTACTTCCTCCTGGGTTTTCTCAGCCTTTGCGATATCCCAGGATCATCTGAGGGAACTATTACCTGCCATACTCCAGACTCACCTCCAAGGTTCTGCTTTCCAACTGGAGTGAGACCCAGAAGAATCCCAGGTGATTCTGCGGCAGTTGACCCACAGACCACATTTGGGGAAACGCTGACTTTGAATTGTATATCTGCAAAGGAATAAAAAGAATGATTTTACTTAATTTATTTTCTCTAGCTGTTTTATCAGCTAAATTCTTAAGTTTCTTATGGGAACATCCTCCTACTGGGAACAGAAGGGGCTACATTTTTCGGAAGTCTTTCAAATAGCCCTTAAAAAGGTGGCATTATTCGTGACTTGTGGGTAATATGCTGTGGTACCTTCTTGGCCATGCTGGCGCTACCTGCAGCCCAATCACACTGGTACCGCAAACGTTGGGGCAAGTGGTAACCTCCAACTTCCCTGGTTTCACAGTCCCACCTTGCCTGCAACTTGGCTTTGGGCACTTTGTTATTCCACAGGAAAACTCCCTGGATGGGGTGGGATGGGTTGTGGACGGGGTGTGTGTTTCTCCACACTGAGTTCTGAACGTAGGCTCTGAAGAGTAGAAAATCTTCATATCACATAGGCAAAAAGGATAATTCCCCCAGAAACCACTCCAATACTCATCTTGAAATTTTAAAATGCGTTTCCCAAAGCCAACGCAATCTAAGGATCTAAGAAATATAATGACTCACTTGGATTTTAAACCTAAAAATCACAGACACGAGGGTCCCCTCTCACAGTAGTCATATTTGCAAAAGGAGATAAAATGTGTGTTCAACAAACCCTTGACCTAGACAGAAGGCCTAGCACACCTCCTGGCACGGTAGAGAGCTCTGAGAGATGCAGACACTCCAGCTGAAGTACAAAGAGCTGAAAGAGCAGAGAGCCGTGTCTGTCCTGTGCTCATTTTCCTTTCATTGTGTCCCTCGCTTGATCCATCAGTGGCTCCATCAGTGCCTACAGGACTCCCAAGAGCAAAGCAAAGGCTGATGTTCCAGCAATGAATCACCTGGTTCCTGAGTGAGTCTCTGGTTTTCTTCAGATCCCAATGGCTGTAGTTCTCCGATTTTCCCCTCCCCTTTTACCAGTTTCCCCTCCCCTTTTACCAGTACCTCCGGGCAGGGATTCGCATATAAATCCCCGGCCAGGGAGCACTCTGAATTGGGTGCTTGGTGGGGAGTGAGCTGGGTTCAGGGTGCAGCACCAATTGCTTTGGTTCTGAGATGAGTGTTGCATCCCTCCACCCACCCACTCAAGTGTCACTGCAACAGTAGCACTAAGGGTGTGGGAGCAGACCTCAGCTAATTGTACATCTTCCCACCTCACGTCACAGATTGCATTTGATTGTGCCCAAGGAGGACACACTTGCTGGCTGTGCGTTGATGCCTGGGTAGTGTTTATTTGCCCTGCAATCTGGAATGGCCCCTGTGCTAGCCATTCAGAGCTGACCAGTCTCCCAAGAGGTCTAGGCTGGTGGGTCCTGGACATCTTGTTGCACCAGAGTTAAGGGCAATGAGAGAGGTCAACAGAAAAGAAGGGAAAGGCGATTAAGAAGCAATTCCTTACTTGGCCTGGCTGTTTCTCCCCCTACCCTTCCCACACTCTCACCCCTAATCAGCCCTAGATGTACATCCCCAGGGTAAAGAGGATGTGGGAAACACCGTCTGAGAGCGTTGCTGAGGCGAACTTGGGAGAGCTCTGCAGCCATGAGTTTCAGAGACATTCTGTGGCCTGGGAGGCCCAGAGATCAGAACAAGAAAACCTCAGGGCTCAGGAAGTTTGGGCCCACTCTGGGGTGACCTTGGACATACTGAGTGCCTAGAACCCCTGACCTAGAGCCGCTGCTATTCTAGAAAAGACCTAACTAGAACAAGCCCATGGGCACAATGGCTTCATTCTCCGGGTTCACCCCAGTGGCATTCATCATTCAGCAGCTGCGGCTCCTGGTAGAGGCCGGGGCCCTTTAGGTAGGCTGAGAGTTATCTCTCCAGCCACGAACAGCTGTGGGTCCTTAGGCCGTTACTCAAACTTCCTGTGCTTGATCTGGAAAATGGAATATCTCCCTGATGAAATGAGGCATGTCAGAGGTTCAGTACTGTGCCTGGTGCTAAGTAAGCGTTCAATTCGTAGCTGCTATTTCTCTTGTTATTATTCCTACTTCACAATATTATTAAAAACAGTCTGACAGTCATTTGAAATCCATCTCCGCTTGTCCCCATGTCCCTCAGGCACTGATGCCGGCGTTAATGGAGTAGCCTTAGCAAAGGAGCCGGCAACTCAGGAACTCGTGGCCCCTCTAGTGGTGTGACGTCGGAATCTTCGGCCGTGGGAGGAAAGGTTTCCTCTCCAGGCTAACTTTGCATAGAAAAGAAGGGAGAAGTGAAGAACAAAATTGTTTACTTTTGCTTTGCTGTGCAGAAAATGAGGTTTACTGAGCCAGGAGGAGGTTGTTTTCAGAAGTTTGGTGGGTTTTCCAGGTCTGGAGGGTTATGAATGAAGGCAGTGATATGACCTGTTGGCACTCTTTCTGCCCACACACAGCCCTAGACTTTACGAAGACAAGCTTTTCCGAGCCCCCCAGACCCTCAGGAGGGACGCATGTCACCTGTGCCTGCCCCACATCTTCTCCGGCAGGTCAAGGCTGGTCAGCAGGCCAAGGACACAGTCACAGGACTCAGCTCCAGGAAATCAGGAAATAACTCAAACCAGCCTCTGACCCAGATTCGGCAATTCCAAGTTAAATTCCCTAAACATTTGTAAAGACTTAAGGAAGGAAAGCAGCGAACAACCTTATTTTTTCCTGAAATATTGGGATGAAAATTGGAGGCATGTATAAACAAAGAACAGTATTTGTAGACCTTCCCTTGGGATCACAGAAGTTATAAACCTGAGAGATGAGAGACTGGTGCAAGCTCTCAGTGATACCCCTTCACCTCCCAAGATAGAGCTCAAGCTCCTTAGCCTATGGCTTATCAAGCATGACCTCCCTCCACTCCAGCCTCGGGGAGAGACTGGATAGCGAGCTAGGACGTCGGGACGGGAGACCTGACAGTATTCATCAGACTCTAGTTTTCAAGCAAAACTCAGGCCCAGAAAAGCTTTAGCCCAAGAGAAGGGATGGCCGCTGGTAGATCACTGCAGGCTGATTCAGGACGAGGCCTGTAGAAGAGCTGGAATCTTAGGACTTGGGAATTACTAACTACGTGTTTACATCTTATCAAAAGAGAGCCAGATCTTAGGTTTTGTTTTTAATCCTACCACTTATTATCAATGTGAACTTGGGTGAGTTACGTAGGACGCCCAAACCCTATTTTCTTCACCTGTAGTAATACTTACCTTACCTACCTCATGGTTTTGTGAGATTAAATGCGGTTTGTAAATGTGAAACACTACACAAATATAAGTGGATTGTGATGATTATCTCCATAATTCTGGATCCTTGGAAGAAACAATGACAAAGTGATTGATCATTTTCAAGATCCTTAGAAAAAGGAGGAAAAATCCAAAATAGCTTTTAAAAATAGGTGAACTTGAGCTTCCCTGGTGGCGCAGTGGTTGAGGGTCCGCCTGCCGATGCAGGGGACTCGGGTTCGTGCCCCGGTCCGGGAGGATCCCACATGCCGCGGAGCGGCTGGGCCCGTGAGCCATGGCCGCTGGGCTTGCGCGTCCGGAGCCTGTGCCCCACAACAGGAGAGGCCACAGCAGTGAGAGGTCCACGTACCGTACCGCAAAAAAAAAAAAAAAAAAAAAAAAGGTGAACTTGATAATATAGAAGAAAAAATTAGCATACTCAGGCTAGGAAAGGTTTACTGAAGTGGGAGTTTCAGACACCATGTGTATTAATCAGGGTTCTCCAGAGAAACAAAACAGTGTGTACATGTATGTATGTATATCTCCTAGCCTCAGAGAGAGAGAGAGTTTAAGGCACTGGCTCATGTGATTATGGGGGGCTAGCAAGTCTGAAATCTTCAGGGCAGGCTGGAGACCCAGGGAAGAGTTGATGTTGCAGCTCAAGTTCAAGGCAATCTGAAAGCAGATGGCCCTCCTCCTGAGAGACCTCAGCCTTTTCTTCGAAGGCCTTCAACTGATTGGATGAGGCCCACCCACATTATGGAGGATAATCTGCCTTATTCAAAGTCTACTGATTTAAATGTTAATCACATCTTAAAGAATACCTTCACAGCAACATGTAGACTGGTGTTTGACCAAATATCTGGGCAACATGGCCCAGCCAAGCTGACACATAAAATTTACTATCACGCCAAGTAATCCAGCACTGCCATTCAAATAGTTAGGCAAGTTCTAAAAAACCATAGCAGTTGTAGAGACCAGACAAATAACAAGGAAACAAATGGGGTAATCTCAGGACTTCATCAAGAGCTGAAGGGAAAGTGAAAAAGCATTAAAAACTAGAAGAAATTAGGCCAGATCACTCAAGATGTTTATAAAGAAATAGCACAAGTGTGTAAGAATGGAAATGAGGAATACTACACCTGAAAGGAGGGTGAAACCAGCAAGGAATGCAGAAGGTACCAAAACAAACAAAGACACCCACCAAACCCAGGCCATAACATTCTGCACCCAAATCCTTTGCCCAGCTCCCCAGGCCTCTTGCTTGGGGTCCAAGTATTACAGAAACTGCTTCCATAGCAGCAGAGCCAGGCCACGACCAAGAGCTGTTGGAGGGGAGGCCTAAGCCGGTCTCCACTAGGGGAAGGAATGTTGGAGAGGACCATGAAAGGCAGAGGTGGTCATTAGTCTCTTGGGTCTAACGTTTTAAAAATATCAGGTGTGATCTGTAGACCAATGAAGACTCAACTGTATTAGAAAAATTAAAACTGGATGAGACCAGGGGCCTAAAAAGTTTCCTGAGAATCTGTAAACACTGGCTGGATACAAGGGAGCCAGCTCTAATGACAAGCAGAGTCTTTGAGCTCCCAGATTTTTTTTTTTAAGACTATGGAGGACAAAAGTTCCTTTCGAGTGGAAATATGAGCAAATGTTGTATTCGTCTTTAAACAGATGGGGGCTGGGAGGTGGAGATGAATTAATATAGTACTTATAGACCAGATAGCACGGATAACTAGGGAAATTTGATTGAATCATTCATTAATCTCTGTATCAAAGAGCACGAAACACCTGGAAGCAACCAATAGAGCTTTTTGAAATGTCCAAGGAAAAGAAGGTTCAAGTGCAACTTGCTTTTTATTGGGCACACCCACCCACCACAGTCACACCATCCCTTAGCCCAGAACTCCTGGATTTATGTTATCCTCCAGCCTGATCCTCCAGAGGGCTAGGACCACAGAATCCAAGAATCCAAGTAGGACATGGTTTCTGCCCGCCAAGAGTACTAAGTGAGGGAGACCAAAGCACATATTAATCAAAGAAAAAGTTGATTGCAGTTAAAACACAAGGGAGAATTCAGACTTAAGCAATAACTCTCAACCAGCAGGATGACAACATTGGAATTTCCTCTGGGGGAGAACGGAAGAGTTTCTGCCTTTAGATGTAGAGATGAGACTAAATATAAACAGCCAGCCCTCTTGGGTGGTTAGACCTTCACCTGCCCCGGAATAGAGTCTGGGGCAGGTAAAATGGCGAGGACCCTTCCACTGTATCATTCTAAGACACCCTCATTTCAAAGTTGCTAAAAATAGAAGCATAGCGTCTGGTATGTAACAATATACAATATTGCAGCTGTGTCTTTATGATGAATAATAATACTTTGGAGTTATATGATGAGGCAATCACTTTGCAAACGCAATCTCATTAACCCTCACAATATTCTGATTAGGTAGGCAGGTGGCAAGTGATCTGAACTCAGTTTGCAATCGAAGCAACCAAGACACAGAGAAGCTCAGAAACTTCCCAGGGAACACATGGTTTCTGTGTCAGAGTTGGGAACGTCGCCCAGATCTCCCTTCCCCAAACCTGGGGCTCAGAGCAGTGGTCCAGAATGCTTCTAAATCTCAGGAGCAGAGCAAACACAAAACGGGTGCCGCCCTGGATGGAGTCTCTAGGAAAACACTGCTGATTTCTCGTCAATGGATGCCAGTGCCACCCCGAGATAAAAAGTTTAGTGTTTCTTTTGTCTATCCTTTCTCTCCGGCAATTAATTAACCTCTTCCTCCCTCCAAAATCCAACCCGTCTTGACACAAACCAAAGAAATTCTAAAACCACACCAAAACCTCTTTATGACTTCTTTCCTGGTGCCGTTAACTGTCTTCTGAGCTTTTGTTTTCATTCATGGGTCCAATGTAATCACAGATCGATTGTTTAAGAAAAAGTCACTGTTTATAAGTCTTCAAACACTCAGACAGGCACCCCTTCTCAATGGCTTGGTCCTCTGAGTCCTGATTTTATTCATTTCTTTGTTAATAGAGAAAAAAAAAAAAAGATTCCTTTGCTTTTCTAAACAAGCTGTCTTTCCCTCAGACTAGAGGAACAGGTTTGGTGATGCTGATATAAAATCACAGGAAAATGACACCATTAGTCAGGAAACATTTGTCAGCCAAGAGTAAAGGAGCTTTCCCAGCCTCTGGGGAAAAGCCTATGTTTGTTTATACGGGAATCCTGAGATTATAGGGGAACTCGGGTTTTGTGTTTTTGGGGGTAAGTTTGCCTGGCTCCCTTTGAGACATGACACACGGCCACATCTTCAAATTGTTAATTATGTACTGCCCCCTAGGGATTTTCGTTTTGCTGGTGGCAACCTGCTTCAAATCCTACAGGAAATATTTATCAGCCGGCTTCAGCCAGTATTTGCCTCATAGAAAGCTGTACCTTTTCGTGACCTCGTTGTACTGAGTCCAACCCTTTCCCTAGCAAATTGCATTCATACACTTTACTTTTTGGATTGTCCATTTCCCCCTCCCTCTTTTGCCTTTATTTTATTTCCCTGGGATGGCTTCATTTGCATAATCTGGGGTAGAAAGATCTCTCTCTTTCAAAGCTCTGCTTTTCCCACCTCTTCTACATTTCCCCTGTGGTTTTGTAAACATCTCTGAATGTGGGGAAAAGAGGAAGAGCAAACTGGGAACTAGAGACACTTACACATATGCACTTACATATTTATCTGTACCTACTGATGGAGGAGTTCTCCATACTCTGCAATGTGCTCTATGAAATCCCATTTAAATAAAAACTTTTATCAGAAAAATGAAATAGCTTTATGATTGAATAGCACTTTGCTTCTAATTACCAGCCATCGAGGGTGATGAAATGACCAAGACGACATTCTTCCCCAGGAAGACATCCTTGCCCTTTAGTTTAAAGTTGGAGGAAAATATTTCAGCACAGTATTCCTTCACAGAAGTTCTCTCAGACTGGGTAATGGTCTTTACCTGTAATTAATGACATTTTGGTATCTTATAAGAATGTTGCAAATATGCATGTTTTTAGTGTTTGTGTAGTTTTGTTTTGTTTTTAATAATGGATGAGACAGCCCTGGTAGGAATCTTTCTTCATGCATTATATATTTTTTAAAACACACACACACACACACACGAATCACGAACCCAACTTTAGCAGATATATGCATGATCAAAACAGTTCAGAAATATAAGATCTGAAAATGAGAAAGGGCAGCAGGTTTTTGAATAGGCTTCATCAGTGGAGGGGAGAGGTCAGCTGTGGAGATTAGTTAGAGGAGCTATTACGTCTCCTCTGACACCCACAGTACAAGCCGCGTAACATAATCAGCTGCAATCAGCAAAACTGCTGTTTATTACAAAACGTTTTTCCCTTTTAATATTTCATATTGTTATGTAAAATAGTGTAGTGTAGGGACACACACATTTCACCAGGGACAAATTGTACAAATTGTCAGCAATAATAATTTGTGGCTCTTCTCATGACATCTTCTGAAGTTAAAAACTGTGGAGCGATACCTCTCCAGAGCTATTTTCTCTAATGTGGTTAATGGTTTGCACTGGAGTTGACCAGTCACTCTCTGTACGATGTTGCCACCATTTACCAGTGTGAGAAAATGTTTGTGTGTGACCATACATCAATCAGACGAGTCTGAAATTCGGGGCCGTGAAGCTTGGTACTGCTCACCCTTCCCCAACTGATCCGAGCCCTCCATTATGGTGTGTCTCCTACGGATTTCCTGGTCTGTCTTAACCACCAAAGTCATTCTTTTTTCAAAACATTTTCATTTAAATAGGGATTCCCTGGTGGCGCAGTGGTTGAGAGTCCGCCTGCCGATGCAGGGGACACGGGTTCGTGCCCCGGTCCGGGAAGATCCCACATGCCACGGAGCGGCTGGGCCCGTGAGCCATGGCCGCTGAGCTTGCGCATCCGGAGCCTGTGCTCTGCAGCGGGAGAGGCCACAACAGTGCGAGGCCCGCGTACCGCCAAAAAAAAAAAAAAAAAAAAAATTCATTTAAATAGAACCAATTATGAGGTGCACAGTAGGCATCCATGTAGAATTCCTTTGTGAACACACTGGGTTTTGGGATAAGAGAAATGTCCTAACTGTCCAATAGGACAGATCACGGTGGCCTAGATGAGAGGACACTTGGATATCATCCTTATACGTCTCTAAGGAGAATGAGCAGGTACAGAGACAGTCACTGCTGTTTCCCATTCCAGCCCACTAAGGATTCCATACAAGATGCCCCCAGGCCCTGGAAGCTGTCTCCTCAAGCTTATCCCTGGCCACGCCTCCCACCTACCCAGAACCAGCCTAGCTGTTCACGGGAATGCTGGACTGAGAGGAAGCACTGGGAGCCAGACACATACAGGATTTTATTTTATTTTATTTCATTTTATTTATTTTTTTGTGGTACGCGGGCCTCTCACTGTTGTGGCCTCTCCCGTTACGGAGCAACAGGCTCCGGACGCGCAGGCTCAGCAGCCATGGCTCACGGGCCCAGCCGCCCCGCGGCATGTGGGATCTTCCCAGACCGGGGCACGAACTCGTGTCCCCTGCATCGGCAGGCGGACTCCCAACCACTGCGCCACCAGGGAAGCCCCAGGATTTTATCTTTACTAGCGTGCTAATACATAAAACGTAAAAGAAACGTTGTCCCTTTCCAAGTGGTCATGTTAGCAGGCTAAATGATAACACTTATTCAAACGAACAATGATGCTGCTATTTCTCACATTTTTGGTCCGTCTTGTTTATAAACCACTCGAAGCGATGTTTCACTACTTTATATTCATGTTTTCTTTTGAACCCCAGCTTAATCATCTATTTTCTTCATCATGGCTCCAAGTAAATGGACATTCCTCAACTTTGTACACCTTTCCATTAAAATCATTCTTTTGGATGTGTACTTATGGATCTATTTCTCCAATGTAATAAACTCCCTGAGGTCAGGAAATTTTCATTTTCACCTCTACATGCATCACTGTCTGGACGTGTCAGCACATAGTAAGCACTCCTTGGATGCTTCCTGAATAAATGAGTGAAAGCTTTCTAGAAATTAAATTCATTCTTAGAGGACAAAGATGTGCCTCCGTCAGGGCTCTGGACCCTGAAGATTATTTTAATACAGTTCAATTACTTGAACATTTCTGGAACAATGGAAACTTCTCAGGAATTAGTCTTTATGGGGACAGGATATCATTAAAATGTAAAAACTCTGTTGGATTCTCAAAACCCCAGTCATCAGACTTTCCAGACCACTGCTGTCCAATGGAAATACAATGCAAGCCACTTATGTAATTTACATTTTCTAAAAGCCAAATTTTAAAAAGATGAAACAGGTGAAATTAATTTTGATTGAATAGTAATAATATACTAACCTAATATATCCCCAATTTTTATTTCAACATATAATCAACCTAAAAATTATTATTTTTATTTTTATTTTTTCTGCGGTATGCGGGCCCCTCACTGCTGTGGCCTCTCCCGCTGCGGAGCACAGGCTCCGGACGCGCAGGCTCAGCGGCCATGGCTCACGGGCCCAGCCGCTCCGCGGCACGTGGGATCTTCCCGGACCGGGGCACGAACCCGTGTCCCCTGCATCGGCAGGCGGACCCCCAACCACTGCGCCACCAGGGAAGCCCTAAAAATTATTAATAAAATATTTCACATGCTTTTTTTTTCTTGTTGTCCCAAGTCTTTCAAACGTGGCTGTATTTTACACTTACAGCACGTCTCCATTGGCACTGGCCACATTGCAAGTGCTCTGTAGCCACAGGTGGTAGTAGCTACCATATTGGATAGTGCAGTCTTAGACCGGCCTCGTACTCCTTTTGACCTGCGCCTTCTTGGGACTGAAGTGGGCAGCAACAGGCAATGATTGGATGTACCCCGCATGGTCACTTCAACACTTGCCCTTTTCTCCCCAGTTGAAACAAAGGCTAGCAATGGGATTTTGTTCAAATTAGAAGCTCAAAAGCTCATGAAACACATCAGCTTTCACATTATCCATGCTAATCACATTTTTATTCCTTGGGCTAGTTGTTCTTTTGCTGTTTTTCCTTATTTTCGCCCCAATCCAGCTCGTGGAGACACATGTGGTTTCGACTAGAATGGCAGCAGTAGAGTCGATGGGACTTCGTGAACTGGATGTGAGAAAAAGAGAGGTGTCGAGGATGCTTCCCGGGTGTTTTCCTTGCTCAGCCATGTTAGATGGTGGGACTGGCATAATCATCCAGGTCAGAGTGTGGATAGAGAAGCAGGTATTGTTCATTTCAGAGCCTGGGAGCATTCTAACACTACAGGCTGGAAGAGCAGGGGGGGCCAACAAGAGGGCCTGAGAGAAAGGAGCTGTCTGAGAGTCAGAGGCCAATCAAGGGGAGGGGGCAATGGGGGATCCCAGAAGCCTAGAGTAGACAGGAGTGGTCAGCTCCTAGAGATCAGACTTGTGGATGCAAAAATGTGAAACACACAAAATGGATCGAGAAGACAGGTTTCGGCAGTGAGCAGAGAAGCAGGATCGTCTGAGGACAGGTGGCAGGTCACACTGAACCAACCGGCCTGGACAAGTGCAAGGGCTGGGTCAGAAGAGACCTGGGGTTAAAACCCAATGAAGTCAGCACTGGAACATAGACAAAAGAAGGCTCCATATAGGCCTTGAGAGCCTCTGTGTTCCTCATTAGCCCGGAAAAAGCTACACTTCCACCATGTTTTCCTTCTGCGCAGAGAAGGACCAGTGACACCCCCTGCCACCAAGGGTCTTGCAGAGTTGAAGTGTGTGGAGGATTAGCCAACTGAAATTTAGCATAACCTGAGACCTAGACTTCTCAGCATGAGCCTTGCCTAGGAAATTTGATGATAGAAATTCTCGCTAATATAATTGACTTAATTGACCTAAACATTAGGTCAATTATATTAACCAATTCTCTTCCATAGAGAATTGGTCAAATAAGGTATGAAACATTCAAATAATGCAATCGTAAGCACCCATTAAAAAGAATAAGAACTGTACATAGACAGAGGTATATGCACAGCTCATTTTTAAGTGGATAAAGCAAGGTTCGTAACAGTGTATAAAGTATGCTTACTTTTATGGGGGGAAGAGGGGGCTATATAGATATGCATATTATGTACCCACATAAATGCACCTTGTATATGCACAAGAATTTTCTGGAAGGATTATAAAAGAGCCGTTAACAGTAGTTCCTCTGGAGGAGAAACTAGAAAGGAATTTAGGATGAGGTAGACATTGGCCTTTTGCATGTAATTTTTAGTGTTGCTCGATTTCTTTTGACCAGGGGCAGGAATTTTTTTTTTTAATTAAAAAAGTATTTTAGGGCTACCCTGGTGGCGCAGTGGTTGAGAGTCCGCCTGCCGATGCAGGGGACATGGGTTCGTGCCCCGGTCCGGGAGGATCCCACATGCCGCGGGGCGGCTGGGCCCGTGAGCCATGGCTGCTGAGCCTGCGCGTCCGGAGCCTGTGCTCCGCAACGGGAGAGGCCACAGCGGTGAGAGGCCCGCGTACCACAAAAAAAACCAAAACCAAAACCAAAACCAAAACAAAACAAAAGTATTTTAACCAACATTTTACTTATACTGTCTATATTAAACACTATTAAATCTTGTGGAGAAAGGACTACATGCATTTGTGACCAGTGTGATACATTCTTTCGTTCAATCATTTTTCCAAATTTCAAATTTGAGGACATTGGAAGACTGCATTGATTAGGGGTCCACTTTTCTCAATATTAAATCTTTTCCTTTCAGTAATTCTACTCAGTGTCCAGAAATCAAGTTCATAAGGCTGGCTGACAGTGAGGCACAGCTGTGGCTCTGAACTTTAAAACATCTAAAGTCCAAAAAGCAGAGCAAGTGTGAAAGGCGAGATTTGGGCCAGTCACAGACTCACCTCTAAGGTTTCCGGTTGGCTTTATCACCATCACTTGCATATTATACCACCAGGTGAGACACAGGATTACCCCCAGGGAGATGCCAGGAGGCTGTCTATCAGGAAGGAGACGATGCTTACTGCTCTGTAACTCCTAATTAAACTGACTGCATCAGGCAGGATGAAGGATAATAGGATTACAGTCTTCTTTGGAGAGATGAGAGAAACGGCTGCAGGCGAGGCTCTCCAGGCCCTGTATGAGGGCTACACACTATAGGAGTTTAGAGGTGGTAGAAATCACTTTTAATCTGTGTGATTAGTGAAGATGGAATTTGAACTGGGTCTTAATGTATATGAAGTAAAATATTATTTTAAAGTGTAACCCCAGGTAATCTTTACTACCCCGCAATTCTTGCAGCTTTGCGATCCTCCATGCATTGGAGCTGAAGTAATCTTTCTTTTAGAGAAGGGCAGAACCCAGCTTTGTAGGAAGGACAATATTTCTTCCTTCCTGTTTCAGACACAAAAGTTGTGAAAGCCCCGGCTTTCGTTTGTGAGAGCCAACCTTTGCTGAAGGAAAAAAGGACTGGTGGATTTCAAGGACCCGAAGTTAGAGGACCAGAGTTTCTATAATAACCCACGAGGGGAGGGGGGGGAGGGGGGGAAGTGCCTAAAATCCTGGAAGGAGAAAAGCCCTTTCAAGAAGGATGGGGCTGGTGGAGGGGGGGTGGCTGTGGAGAGAAGAGAGACATTTGGAGGAGACAGGCCTCGTGTTAAAGCACTAATTAGACCAGTGAGGAAGGACCCAGAGTCTCTTAGTCTTGGCCCCTTGGTTTGAGGGAGCGCAAATGATAGAAACCCAAGAGATGCAAACCTGGAGATGCAAAAGTCCCCTCATGATCCCACGAGGGGCGTGGAAGGCTTGAGAAATTGGAGGGACCAGAGAATTCCTGGAGTTAGCATGAAAAGTTGGCAGATCTTGTCCACAAAGGCTTCAGCAGCAACTTCAAATGTCAGCTGTGGATGTCACTGAAAATTTCTGAGCAGGGAGTAACATGGGGAATGTTGTACTTCAGGGACGTTGGTCTTGTAGTTGGCTTGGCTTGTTGTACACACTTATGAGGCAGGGACTCGAAAAGTTCAGCCCTTACACAGAACGACAGTTACTACAAGCAGGAGGCAGTCTTTCACAGAATTACAAGGTTGCGCTATTCCAAAGGAAGTCAGAATTTTTCTTGTGGAGTACTGTATTTTAAGTGGTGTTTGCTTGTTTTTTAACCTAGAGCTGAGAAAAGAGAAGAGCGATGGTCTTCCCCCTCCAGCAGCTGTTCTGTGATCACTGCAGGTCTCCGTCCTGCCCGCTTGGGGGCAGTCACCTCTGGTGATATGTATCTGGTTTCATAGAGTTGATCAGAGCCTAGAGTCACTCATTACTAACGAGCATGTACATCTTCATCTTCACCTGCATGTAGCATTTCTCACCCTATAATACATGCCTTTGTCATTCTGTACCGTCCAATACGGCCAGGATGGAAAACAAGACAGAAACACACTAATAAGCTCGGGGAAATGGTCATTGCCCTCTGTTCTTAAATTCGTTGATCTGGAAATTCAGTGTGAACTGAGTTATTCTAGTAAGTGATGAATCCACTTCACTATGGAGGGGGACAAATTCTTCCAAGTAGACTCTGCTGTTGAACTTCTTTTAACTCATCCTGAGTATCCTTTCCTTTGACCTACATTTCTAAACTTTGGCTAAAATTCCTTCTTAGTGGAGAGTCTCATGGACTCATCTCCATTATTTTTTATGAGATGAATATGTTTAAATGGTGGTTTTGACCAGCCCAGCTGAGAAAATAGAACTGTTTCATTCCTCCTTCCTCCAACATTATGGTGGCGTTATTCTCCATCTTGAAAGATCACCCAACCATAAAGATGC
This sequence comes from Phocoena phocoena, assembly GCF_963924675.1. Classification (NCBI taxonomy): domain Eukaryota; kingdom Metazoa; phylum Chordata; class Mammalia; order Artiodactyla; family Phocoenidae; genus Phocoena; species Phocoena phocoena. The sequence continues at coordinate 55,956,090 of NC_089225.1, read as the reverse complement.
AGATGAAAACCACAGCATATGCCTATCCAGATGCTTTTTCAACTCTGTACTAAGTGTTCCACCAATACATGTGCATCCCATGCTTCTTTTAAATTTTATTTATAGAAAAGAAAAAACACTTACCCCATTATATATTATGCATTGTATCTCAGATGGACATTAAAGAAGATTACAGTAATTTACTGCCCTTGGTGTATTGGGTTTTTTTTCCCCCCGTATTGGCTAGGAGATAAGATAGCCATATAGGGCCAGCAAGAGCCTGACACATCGGCTCATATAGTTTTAAAAGCATATTTGCCTGAATAGGAAGTCAAAATCCCCTCCTAATGAATTTCCATCCTGAAAATTATCTTCCATGTCAGGAAAGAGACCACAAGGAATAAGCATCTTCCTTCTCTGATTTGCATTGTGGAAAGAAAAGGAAAATAGCACAGATGCATTCGGTATTGTACAAAGAGCATATATGGGCATTTCAGTCCCTAATATCACACTAGTTTCTGATGCTAATGTAAAATATGTTCTTTTTGCATTTATAATCATGAAGAGCAGATGGCAAAGACAGTTTAAAGTAGTACTGTATGTCTATTAAAGTAATGTGTGCTCCCGAAAACTGGAGTTTAATTGCTTATAAACACATACATTAGAAAGAATCATGATTCTAAGGGCCATTTGCTTTGCCAGGACAATAGTTAGACAGAGTTCCCTCTAACAGGCTTTGGCTGCAAGACTTTTTGTGGCAGCAGATGCTCCACTACGTTCTCTCTCTCTCTCTCTTCAAGAGGCTTAATTGACAAGAATGTTGGGATTGGCACAAAAGAACTCTGCTTTCTTAAAACAAAGGAATCCTTCTCAAAATGAAACTCAAATAGAGAAATTAAGGGAAATGTGGACTGGGGGAGAACCGATAAGGGAAGAGCTGAGTATATAAGCTGCTCCATTCTTTCTTTCTTTTTTTTTTTTTTTTTTGACTACCCTGTCTCCAGCAAACCATCAACAAAGGCGTTTTGTAATTTTCCGTGATTAATATTGATTGTACAGTCACCGTGCTTTCTAAAAGTAAAACCTGCCCGAGAGGAGAGTTTCCACTTCTTAATTCCAACGGGCTTCGCTGCTCAGTCACGGGGAGAGGGAGATGAAGGCTTCTGCACCACCCGCGCGGCCCTCTCGGAAAGGGAGTGCTCCGGAGGAAGGATGCTTGATCGTTGAAGCAGGCGACACGGTCAGGGGGATCAGAATCCACTCGGAACACCACAAAAGGAAACAGATACTGTTTGCAAACAGGAGGAGGAGAAAGGGAGGAGGCGGCAGTGGAGAAAGGCAGACTGAGAGCCAAGGGCCCTAAAAAGGTAGCAAGTTTTAGAAAACACTCATTTGACTAATTTGCCCAATATGATAAAGAAAGGATGGTTTTACTTTCAAATGCAGAAGTGGTGATTGATTAGGTGGGCATTATATTTGCAGCATGTGGAATGAATAATGGTTGTGAATGGATATGGAAAATATCTCACCAAGAAGAAAACAAAAATCCGTAAGTCGTACAAGGCAGAGCACAAAAATACCAACATACCAACATTCAGAGAGAGTTTAAATAGTAACAGACTGGATCTTGGAAGTGCTCCAAAGAAACAGGGAACAGAAAGAGAGCTACGCACAAGATAATGGTTTCTAGACAATAGGCAATGAGAGAGGGTCTGCACAGGCTTGCGGATGTGGCATTAGCTCTTTAATTATTATAATTACCTAAGTTTAAGGTCAAATCACCTGTGCATTGCTGATAAAATGAATGATTTCTTTTAAAATAGTAGAAGTAGTGCTTAAATTACCTAGGATGTTACAGGAATGGTTAATCCATGTGGGTGAGATATAACAAAATTATCCCCATCTTGTACAGCAACGACCCTGAGAAAGAATGGCCTGAAATCCTACTACATCTGCAGTCTTCTAACATTAAACCTGGACATACATTCCAGTTCTGAAAGAGGGATCTCTCTGCTTGAAGGCAGCCTTTCCCACTACTGAAGACATAAACTCTTCTGGCAATTAAAAGAAGTTTCCTTGGGCTTCCCTGGTGGCACAGTGGTTAAGAATCCGCCTGCCAATGCAGGGGACATGGGTTCGAGCCCTGGTCCGGGAAGATCCCACATGCCGCGGAGCAACTAAGCCTGTGCGCCACAACTACTGAGCCTGCGCTCTAGAGCCTGCGAGCCACAACTACTGAAGCCCATGCGCCTAGAGCCCGTGCTCCGCAACAAGAGAAGCCACCGCAGTGGGAAGCCCGCGCACCACAACGAAGAGTAACCCCCTGCTCACTGCAACTAGAGAAAGCCCACGTGCAGCAATGAAGACCCAACACAGCCAAAAATAAATTTTTTAAAAAAGAAGAAGAAGTTGCCTTGTAATAGGATTTACCCCAGGTAAGATGCAGTCAGTTTTGGAAACTAGAACTCAAGTTTTGCAATCTTTGATCAGTCATCAAATTGCAGCCTGAATCCAGAAACAAAGAGACTGGATGTAGAGGATTCGCAAAATACGTGCATTTTGGACACTCCTGAATGGTGAAATTCCATAAAATGTTAAATGGTGAGATGAAAGACTCTACTCTTTGACCAGAAATAACTCAAAGATTTCATGATTTAATTTTTCATCAGCATGAATTCCAAATACTTGAGAACAAATCCTTAAAGTGTCTGATCCAAAAACTCTAGGAAAAAGCTACCCGGTTGTCTTTCAGGTAGGACCTAGCTAGATCTTAGAATCAATGAGGGAGTAGCCCAGACATCTGCATTTTTCAAATGCTTCACAGGTGATTGTGATGTGCATCAGGCTTGAGAATCGTTGCTGTATGCAGGATCAGTCTTTAAATGGTTTTAAGACTTGGTTGGTCTATATTTTTTCAGTAGATCACTAGTTAAAACCTAGTATTGGGAATTCCCTGGTGGTCCAGTGGTTAGGATTCCACGCTTTCACTGCTGAGGGCATGGGTTCGATCCCTGGTCGGGGAACTAAGATCCCACAAGCTGCACGGCAAAAAAAAAAAAAAAAAAATTTGAGATGGGGCAAGACTGGTGTTAGGGAGGATCATTGGGGTGCTACTATCACGGTCCATGTGAATGTTTTGTTGAGGGTCTAAACCAGGGCAGTGGAAGCTGAAGAGGGAGATGGAGGCTCATGGGTAGAGAGGCAGAATCAAGGCATATTCAGCATCGCTCAGTGATTGAATGTGGAGTATGGACTAAAAAACAAGTCTAAAATAGCCATCAGATTTCTACCTTGCGTGACGGGTTGGATGGTGAAGCCTATGACTAAGCAGGTTCTAACACCAGTTCTCTGACACCAGCTGGAGGTTCTACAGTTCAATGCAGTTCTGACACCGGCTATCCAGAGTTAGAGCACACCCGGAAAGTTAAAGGCTCAGCCTCCCAAGACTGCTTGGCTTGGACACCAGCCACAAGTGGAGTCCCCAGGTGACCCACACTTCTGTCTAACTTGGCTACAAATGTGAGAGTTCCCACAACCCCCCATTCATGTTCAGTAATCTGCTAAAATGACTCAGAACTCACTGAAAGTAAGGTACTTAACGACTGTTTTAAGGGATACAAATGAACAGTCAGATGAAGTGGCACATAGGGTATATGTGGAAAGATCCTGAGTGTAGGAGCCTCTGCCCCCGTGGAGCTGGGGTGCACCATCCTCCTGGTACAGCGGTATGTTCACCAACCAGGAAGCTGCCCCCAGTCTCCTCATTTCAGAGTTTTTCTGAGTTTCTGGGGTTTCATTAGGTAGGCATGATTGGTTAAATGATTGGCCACTCAATCTCCAGCACCTCTTCTTTCCCTGGAGGTGGCGGGGTGAGGAGTCCTGAAAGTTCCAGCCCTCTACTCATGTGCTCTTTCTGGTGTAGCCAGCCCCTCTTTTGAAACTACCCCAGGGCCCACCAGGACTCACCTTGTTAGCATAAACTCAGGCGTGGTTGAAAGGGGCTCATTAGGTATAACAAAAGATGCTCCCATCACTCAGGAAATTCCAAGAGTTTTTGAAGCTGTGTCAGGAAGGGGAGAAAAACCGAATATGTATTTTTGTTCTATCACACTAAGGAATGATAACATAAAATAAGTTCTCAGAGGAAGGTCGCTAGCTCCATTTTGTACATGATGAGCTTAAGGACGACTCAGATAGATACATCCAGTGGGCAGTTGGATGTGCGGGAAGAAACTCGGGGAGACGTCAGGAGGCAGAAGTTCAGAAGTCACTGAATCGAAATGGTCCTATGAGGACTCCAAGCGTATGTGTCAGATATGGTGACAAAAACACATTATATATACGTGGACTTCAAGTTAAGCTGTGTCCAATACAATCCATGATGAGGACAGATAAGTTTGTGTCATGCCAGTCCTCACACACGGAAATGAGATTTTTTGTTGTTGTTGTTGTTGTGGTACGTTGGCCTCTCACTGTTGCGGCCTCTCCCGTTGCGGAGCACAGGCTCTGGACGCGCAGGATCAGCGGCCATGGCTCACGGGTCCAGCCGCTCCGCGGCACGTGGGATCTTCCCGGACCGGGGCACGAATCCGTGTCCCCTGCATCGGCAGGCGGACTCCCAACCACTGCGCCACCAGGGAAGCCCGGTAATGAGATTTTGTACTCTAAATCGGGGGCCAGAAAACGTTTTCTGTAAAGGGACAGGGAGTAAATACCCTAGGCTTTGCAGGTCATACAGTCTCTGTCCCATGTGCTCAACTCAGCCTTTGTAATGCAAAAGCGGTCAGAAAATAATAGCAATCAAATGAGTGTGGCTTGTTTTAATAAAAACTTTACTTATAGACACTGACTTTTGAATTATAATTTTCACATGCCACAAAATATTCTTCCTCTGATTCTTTTCCAACTATGAAAAAATATAAAAACCACTCTTAGCGTGTGGGCTGTATAAAAACAATTGGGTCTAGGGGCTGTACTTGGCCATCCCCTGCTCTAAACCGACATGCTGTGTGACTCCCAAAGAGGAGTACTAAATGTGAGGACCCAAGGGCGAGGCTTTGGTTCCCGGAAGAGATGCATGTTCGTTCCTTGGTTGAAGAATCAGAACTGACCCGGGAAAGTGGGAGCCTGCTGTTTGAAGGGGTGTTTCATCCGCATTGGTGCTTGTACCTCGCCCTGCAGTGTGTGAAGAAGCCTTCCCTCGGCTTTCTGCCACCACAGGCTTCTGGATTTCTCCCACCTCCTGGAGGCTCCCTCTCAGCTTTCTTTGTCAGTTCCTGTCTGAGCTCCCTTCTGGTGCTGAAATGCTCAGCAGTTAGTGTTTGCTCCCCCCTTGGGTACACTCACTTCCTAGTTGAGTTTATCCAGTCCTGTGAGGTTGGACATCTTCCAGATTCTGACAACAACCAGATCTCCATCTTCATCCTGACCTCGCCCCAGAACTCCAAAATTGTATATCCAACCGCCCACCCACCCATCTGCACGGGTGCGTCTGGCAGGCCTTTCTCACTTCCCCTCCTCCGTAAATTGTAGGACCATTCATTCACTCAGTCGCTTAAACCCCATGTCCTGTCTTTCTTTCCCTCTCATATCCAGGCCATCCGTTAAGTCCTGTTAAGATAATTTCCAGAACACATTCTAGATCTGTCCATTCTCCCCATCTCCTCCCTTCTTCCCACTCGGTCCCAAAGTCTAGGCCACCTATGCCTCTCCTGGCCTGCAGCCATAGGCTCCAGACAGATCTTCCTGCAATCACTCTGCCCTCTACCATCCAGTTTTTAAATATCAACTCCAGTGACGTAAAGAAATTAATTAATAGACTTTATTTTTTTGAGGAGTTTTAGGCTTACAGAAAAATTGAGAAGTACAGAGAATTCCCCTATACCTCCTCACCACCACCACCACCATCCCTGACTCAGTGTCCCCTATTATTATTAATATCTTGCATTAGTATGGTACGATTGTTACAACTGATGAACGAATATTGATACATTACTATCAACTAAAGTCCATACTTTACATTAAGGTTCACTCATATCACATAGTCTGTGGGTTTTGATAGATGTGTAATGATGTATATTACCATTACAATACCATACAGAATAATTTCACTGCCCTAAAAATCCCTGTAAATAAATACTCATCCCTCCCTCACTTCCCTGAACCCTTTGCAACCACTGATCTTCTTTTTTTTTTTTTTTTTTTTCTGTACGCGGGCCTCTCACTGTCGTGGCCTCTCCCATTGTGGAGCACAGGCTCCGGACGCGCAGGCTCAGCGGCCATGGCTCACGGGCCCAGCCGCTCCGCGGCATGTGGGATCCTCCCGGACCAGGGCACGAACCCGTGTCCCCCGCATCGGCAGGCGGACTCTCAACCACTGCGCCACCAGGGAAGCCCCCACTGATCTTTTTACTGCCTCCATAGTTTGGTCTTTTCTAGCATGTCACGTAGTGGGAATCATACAGCATGTTGCTCTCTCAGACTGGCTTCGTTCACTTAGCTGTACGTACTTAAGGTTTCTCTATGTCTTTTCATGACTTGATAGCTCATTCCTTTTTATCACTGAATAGTATTTCATTGTAAGAACATATACAGTTTGCTAATCCATTCACCTGTGGAAGAACATCATCGTTGCTTTCAAATTCCAGCGACTTTTTAACATAGAAGCCAGAACATGTTGCACCCAAACACTCCCTCCTCTGACTTTTTAATGCTCTAATGATTTGGCCCCTGCCTGCCCTTCTCGGCTCCCTCCCATTGTACTCCTTTCACTTTGTCATTCTCTCTGTTCTTGCCTGAGAGCCTTTGTACCAGCTGCTCCCTCCACTGGGATGCGCTTCCCTTGGATATCCACATGGGCCACTTCTCATTCAGATCTCAGCAAGGTTTTTGGGGCAGAATAACAGGACTAACTGGGCGGTCCCAAAGAACGGGAGAGAGGAAACGGCAAATGGATGATCAAGTTTAAAAATCATGTAAAAAGAGCTGATTTGGCTAAAATTTCTGAAAGCAATTAAAAGTTAGAGTCCTACAAATGTTTTGAATAAGCAAAACATCGTCTGAATAAGTTTTAATCTCCTAAAGAGATTCTTTTCAAGGACAACTTTCATTAAAAGGGAAATCAAATTTGTTTAAAATTTTATACCCACATATTTCATTCAATCTTTAAATAAAGCTGATAAAAGGGGGAAAAAATCATTGTTCAAGGGATGGTTGCAATCTTCGATCTTAAGAAAAGGTATAGGACTTATGATTTTTAACTCTGTGGATTTAGGTTCAAACTCTGCATTACGGACCTTTGTATCTCCTCCCAGCTGTAAGATTCTGCTGTTCTGCATGTGGCCGTCATTCAAGCCATCTGCCTTTGCGAAAATGTGGTAACAGATCAAAGGATAAAATATTCCTTGCATTGCCTGATAGGACGGCACTCAAGGTGGAGGAAGACTCTGTTTAAAAAAAAGAAAAACAATAAAAAAAACCCTGTCATCAGCTCTTCCTGGAATTTACTTGCCCAAGTCTCTGTTAGACAGAATTAGCTTGTCTACTTTGTCATCGCTAAATAAACCTAATATTCCTCCCCAAGCTCAGAATATCTTCTTACCAATGTTAGAATGGAATTTCTTTCCTATATTGGCTATATTTAAAAACTACTCCTTTTTAAAATCCATTCTGTTTTATTAAAGTATTGAATGCTACATGTAGCTTTCTATAAAAATTTGTGAATTGTAAGTTCTACTTTCTTACCAGTTCTTTCCTGTAACTCACATTATTATCTTTTCTACAAACCAAGAGCGTCATTTCTTCACCCTGTGTATAAAGCTCTTTGCTCTTTTTTCTCAATAAAACTTTCAGGCAGTGCAGTTTTGCCCACTTCTTCCTTTTCAGGGTTTGTTAACTGCTCTTGAGGCACTGAAAGCTTTTTCCTTTCTATTTTACTTGCCTGGTACTCAGATACCAAGGAGAAGCTCTTTTACCTTCTACTCTTCCACTTCAATCAGAATGATGGGCGTGCTTACTCGGAGGTGCTCAGCTCCTTTGGTGTGGCTGAGAGCTAATTTCTTGCTTTTATCCAGAACTGCACCATAGGAACCTTGAGCTTTTTACTGCAACCCCAGCTCCTTTACCACTTTCAGGGGTCCCCAGATGAGCACCTCACTTCAAATGCCAACAAAAATGCTGCTTCCCCCTTCCCCAACTAGCAGGAACGCACACCACCGTGATTCAATCAAAGGAAATGTTTATGATTAGGACTCATCACATTGATCAAAATGAGCTTGTCTCAGATAAACTCACAATAGCCTAAAGTGATCACGAGACTTTGCCATATCAGACACTGAAAAGCTCATATGTGGGGAATTTGAAGAAATTTTTGAAGGTGGATTTGCTTCTTAGAAGCCATTCCCTGTCGACATTTTATCTACAAATATGCTGTGATAACAGTGTCTGGTTAATTAATGAACATCTTTTATTGTGGTATAATTGGAGGATCAGAGGGGGGGAAAGTCCTCAATTTCATTTTTTGGTTTGTTTTTGGTCACTGTGATTCATATGAATGAGAAGTTATCTAATTCTGCTAATTAATAATTAGTATGGAGGCTGTAATCATTTCTTTTTACTTATACAGATTACAAATCTTAAAACAGGAAAGAAAAAAAGGAGAGAGGCTTTTAGTTAAATATGGCAGAATTAGAACATGCATTTGTCTCCTCTTCCTTCCCAAATGTCCCTAAAATAACACTAAAGAAATAAAAGGTATTACCATACATGGACAGAGAGGAGACAAAAGTGAAAGAGATTTCAGCAAGTTACTTGAAGATGACAATTGGGTTGGAGAGCTGGTAATCGACTTAGCAGAGCTGAGGAAGTAACAGCAAAAGTGCTGCAGAGAGATTACCAGAAGCAGTGATCCAACTTCCTGCCTCCCCCCAGCGCTATGGGAGAGTTGGGGTTCATGTTGGAGAAACTAAAGTGGCTTCAGATCCAGGCCCTAGGGTCAGTGGCAGATAGGAGTGAGGCTTGAGCTCAGACAGAGGGATGAAGTAAAAATCCATGTACAGAGTTGTGGGACACAGCCCCCCAGTCTTGTCCTACTCCATGAATGCCAGCAGTCAAGTCTCTCAGACAGGAGACTGGAGGACTGACTTCTATTTTTTAAAAAAAACTGAAAACAAAACTGAACGGTCTCTGAGAAAAGATCTCAGAATCTGACATTTAGGACTCTCCAAGTAGAAAGGGTGGCTTAAAGCACAACCCCCGGGCTTCCCTGGTGGCGCAGTGGTTAAGAATCCGCCTGCCTAATGCAGGAGACACGGGTTTGAGCCCTGGTCTGGGAAGATCCCACATGCCGCGGAGCAACTAAGCCTGTGCACCACAACTACTGAGCCTGCGCTCTAGAGTCCATGTGCCACAACTACTGAGCCAGTGCGCCTAGAGCCCATGCTCCACAACAAGAGAAGCCACCGCAATGAGAAGCCCACGCACTGCAACGAAGAGTAGCCCCCACTCGCCACAACTAGAGAAAGCCCGCGGGCAGCAACAAAGACACAACGCAGCCAAAAATAAATAAATAACACAACCACCCTATGGTGACACTCACCATGCAGAAAGGCCGCCCCCTACCCCCCACTTACACACACACAGACTTTCCAAACTGTTGTCCAGTGCTTCAGTCTTTAATATAAATAAAGGATCAGCAAACACTTGAAGAAAATCTTCAGCATGCAGGATAGAGACCAAACATAAGCAAATGGAAAAAAGAAGCCGGAGACAATACAGGGGACAGAGGAGAAGAAGGAATCTTTTTTTTTTTTTTTGTATTAGTTTTTTGAAATTTTGAATTTTTTTTTTATACAGCAGGTTCTTATTAGTCATCAATTTTATACACATCAGTGTATACATGTCAATCCCAATCGCCCAATTCATCACACCACCATCCCTACCACCCAGCAGCTTTCCCCCCTTGGTGTCCACACGTTTGTTCTCTACATCTGTGTCTCAACTTCTGCCCTGCAAACCAGTTCATCTGTACCATTTTTCTAGGTTCCACATACATGCGTTAATATACGATATTTGTTTTTCTCTTTCTGACTTACTTCACTCTGTATGACAGTCTCTAGATCCATGCACGTCTCAACAAATGACCCAATTTCGTTCCTTTTTATGGCTGCGTAATGTTACATCATATATATGTACCACATCTTCTTTATCCATTCATCTGTCGATGAGCATTTAGGTTATTTCCATGACCTGGCTATTGTAAATAATTCTGCAGTGAACATTGGGGTGCATGTGTCTTTTGGAATTATGGTTTTCTCTGGGTATATGCCCAGTAGTGGGATTGCTGGATCATATGGTAATTCTATTTTTAGTTTTTTAAGGAACCTCCATACTGTTCTCCATAGTGGCTGTATCAATTTTCATCCCCACCAACAGTGCAAGAGGGTTCCCTTTTCTCCACACCCTCTCCAGCATTTGTTGTTTGTAGATTTTCTGATGATGCCCATTCTAACTGGTGTGAGGTGACACCTCATGGTAGTTTTGATTTGAATTTCTCTAATAATTAGTGATGTTGAGCAGCTTTTCATGTGCTTCGTAGCCATCTGTATGTCTTCTTTGGAGAAATGTCTATTTAGGTCTTCTGCCCATTCTTGGATTGGGTTGTTTGTTTCTTTAATATTGAGCTGCATGAGCTGTTTATATATTTTGGAGTTAATGCTTTGTCCGTTGATTCGTTTGCAAATATTTCCTCCCATTCTGAGGGTTGTCTTTTTGTCTTGTTTATGGTTTCCTTTGCTGTGCAAAGGATTTTAAGTTTCATTAGGTCCCATTTGTTTTTGTTTTTATTTCCATTACTCTAGGAGATGGATCAAAAAAGATCTTGCTGTGATTTATGTCAAAGAGTGTTCTTCCTTTGTTTTCCTTTAAGAATTTTATACTGTCCAGTCTTACATTTAGGTCTCCAATCCACGTTGAGTTTGTTTTTGTGTATGGTGTAGGGACTGTTCTAATTTCATTCTTTTACATGTAGCTGTCCAGTTTTCCCAGCACCACTTACTGAAGAGACTGTTTTTTCTCCATTGTATATCCTTGCCTCCTTTGTCATAGATTAGTTGACCATAGGTGCGTGGGTATATCTCTGGGCTTTCTATCTTGTTCCATTGATCTATGTTTCTGTTTTTGTGCCAGTACCATATTGTCTTGATTACTGTAGCTTTGTAGTACAGTCTGAAGTCAGGGAGTCTGATTCCTCCAGCTCTGTTTTTTTCCCTCAAGACTGCTTTTGCTATTCAGGGTCTTTTGTGTCTCCATACAAATTTTAAGATTTTTCTGTTCTAGTTCTGTAAAAAATGCCATTGGTAATTTGACAGGGATTGCATTGAATCTGTAGATTGCTTTGGGTAGTATAGTCATTTTCACAATATTGATTCTTCCAATCCAAGAACATGGTATATCTCTCCATCTGTTGGTATCATCTTTAATCTCTTTCATCAGTGTCTTATAGCTTTCTGCATACAGGTCTTTTGTCTCCCTAGGTAGGTTTATTCCTAGGTATTTTATTCCTTTTATTGCAATGGTAAATGGGAGTGTTTCCTTAATTTCTCTTTCAGATTTTTCATCATTAGTGTATAGGAATGCAAGAGATTTCTGTGCATTAACTTTGTATCCTGCAACTTTACCAAACTCATTGATTAACTCTGGTAGTTTTCTGGTGGCATTTTTAGGATTCTCTATGTATAGTATCACATCATCTGCAAACAGTGACAGTTTTACTTCTTCTTTTCCAATTTGTATTCCTTTTATTTCTTTTTCTTCTCTGCCGTGGCTAGGACTTGCAAAACTATGTTCAATAATAGTGGTGAGAGTGGATATCTTTGCCTTGTTCCTGATCTTAGAGGACATGCTTTCAGTTTTTCACCATTGAGAATGATATTTGCTGTGGGTTTGTCATATATGGCCTTTATTATGTTGAGGTAGGTTCCCTCTATGCCCACTTTCTGGAAAGTTTTTATCATAAATGGGTGTTGAATTTTGTCAAAAGCTTTCTCTGCATCTATTGAGATGATCATATGGTTTTTATTCTTCAGTTTGTTAATATGGTGTATCACATTGATTGATTTGCATATATTGAAGAATCCTTGCATCCCTGGGATAAATCTCACTTGATCATGGTGTATGATCCTTTTAATGTGTTGTTGGATTCTGTTTGCTAGCATTTTGTTGAGGATTTTCGCATCTATATTCATGAGTGATATTGGTCTGTAATTTTCTTTTTTTGTAGTATCTTTGTCTGGTTTTGGTATCAGGGTGATAGTGACCTCATAGAATGAGTTTGGGAGTGTTCCTTCCTCTGCAATTTTTTGGAAGAGTTTGAGAAGGATGGGTGTTAGCTCGTCTCTAAATGTTTGATAGAATTCACCTGTGAAGCCATCTGGTCCTGGACCTTTGTTTGTTGGTAGATTTTTAATCACAGTTTCAATTTTATTACTTGTGATTGGTCTGTTCATATTTTCTATTTCTTCCTGGTTCAGTCTTGGAAGCTTATACCTTTCTAAGAATTTGTCCATTTTTTCCAGGTTGTCCATTTTATTGGCATAGAGTTGCTTGTAGTAGTCTCTAAGGATGCTTTGTATTTCTGCAGTGTCTGTTGTAACTTCTCCTTTTTCATTTCTAATTTTATTGACTTGAGTCCTCTCCCTCTTTTTCTTGATGAGTCTGGCTAATGGTTTGTCAATTTTGTTTATCTTCTCAAAGAACCAGCTTTTAGTTTTATTGATCTTTGCTATTGTTTTCTTTGTTTCTACTTCATTTATTTCTGCTCTGATCTTTATGATTTCTTTCCTTCTGCTAACTTTGGGTTTTGTTTGTTCTTCTTTCTCCAGTTCTTTAGGTGTACGGTTAGATTGTTTACTTGAGATTTTTCTTGTTTCTTGAGGTAGGCTTGTATAGCTATAAACTTCCCTCTTAGAGCTGCTTTTGCTGCATCCCATAGGTTTTGGATCATCGTGTTTCCCTTGCCATTTTTCTCTAGGTATTTTTTGATTTCTTCTTTGATTTTTTCAGTGATCTCTTGGTTATTTAGTAACGTATTGTTTAGCCTTCATGTGTTTGTATTTTTTACGTTTTTTTCCCTGTAATTCATTTCTAATCTCATAGTGTTGTGGTCAGAAACGATGCTTGATATGATTTCAATTTTCTTAAATTTACTGAGGCTTGATTTGTGACCCAAGATGTGATCTATCCTGGAGAATGTTCTGTGCACACTTGAGAAGAAAGTGTAATCTGCTGTTTTTGGATGGAATGTCCTATAAATATCAATTACATCTATCTGGTCTATTGTGTCATTTAAAGCTTCTGCTTCCTTATTTATTTTCATTTTGGGTGATCTGTCCATTGGTGTAAGTGAGGTGTTAAAGTCCCCCACTATTATTGTGTTACCGTTGATTTCCTCTTTTATAGCTGTTAGCAGTTGCCTTATGTATTGAGGTGCTCCTATGTTGGGTGCATATATTTTTACAATTGTTATATCTTCTTCTTGGATCGATCCCTTGATCATTATGCAGTGTCCTTCCTTGTCTCTTGTAACATTCTTTATTTTAAAGTCTATTTTATCTGATATGAGTATTGCTACTCCAGCTTTCTTTTGATTTCCATTTGCATGGAATATCTTTTTCCATCCCCTCACTTTCAGTCTGTATGTGTCCTTAGATCTGAAGTGGTTGTCTTGTAGACAGCATATATATGGGTCTTATTTTTGTATCCATTCAGCAAGCCTGTGTCTTTTGGTTGGAGCATTTAATCCATTCACGTTTAAGGTACTTATCAATATGTATGTTCCTATGACCATTTTCTTAATTGTTTTGGGTTTGTTTTTGTAGGTCCTTTTCTTCTCTTGTGTTTGCTACTTAGGGAAATTCCTTTAGCATTTGTTGTAGAGCTGGTTTGGTGGTGCTGAATTCTCTTAGCTTTTGCTTGTCTGTTAACCTTTTGATTTCTCCATCAAATCTGAAAGAGATCCTTGTCAGGTAGAGTAATCTTGGTTGTAGGTTCTTCCCTTTCATCACTTTAAGTATATCATGCCACTCCCTTCTGGCTTGAAACGTTTCTGCTGAGAACTCAGCTGTTAACCTTATGGGAGTTCCCTTGTATGTTATTTGTCATTTTTCCCTTGATGCTTTCAATAAATTTTCTTTGTCCTTAATTTTTGCCAATTTGATTACTATGTGTCTCAGCGTGTTTCTCCTTGGGTTTATCCTGTATGGGACTCTGTGCTTCCTGGCCTTGGGTGGCTATTTCCTTTCCCATATTAGGGAAGTTTTCGACTATAATCTCTTCAAATATTTTCTCTGGCTCTTTCTCTCTCCCTTCTCCTTCTGGGACCCCTATAATGCGAATGTTGTTGCATTTAATGTTGTCCCAGAGGTCTCTTAGGCTGTCTTCATTTCTTTTCATTCTTTTTTCTTTATTCTGTTCCACAGCAGTGAATTCCACCATTCTGTCTTCTAGGTCACTTATCCGTTCTTCTGCCTCCATTATTCTGCTATTGATTCCTTCTAGTGTAGTTTTTATTTCAGTTATTGTATTGTTCATCTCTGTTTGTTTGTTCTTTAATTCTTCTAGGTCTTTGTTAAACATTTCTTGCATCTTCTCGATCTTTGCCTCCATTCTTTTTCCAAGGTCCTGGATCATCTTCATTATCATTATTCTGAATTCTTTTTCTGGAAGTTTGCCTATCTCCACTTCATTTAACTGTTTTTCTGGGGTTTTATCTTGTTCCTTCATCTGGTATATAGCCCTCTGCCTTTTTATCTTGTCTGTCTTTCTGTGAATGTGGTTTTTGTTCCACAGGCTGCAGGATTGTAGTTTTTCTTGCTGCTGCTGTCTGCCCTCTGGTGGATGAGGCTATCTAAGAGGCTTGTGTAAGTTTCCTGATGGGAGGGGCTGGTGGTGGGTAGAGCTGACTGTTGCTCTGGTGGGCAGAGCTCAGTAAAACTTTAATCTGCTTGACTGCTGATGGGTGGGGCTGGGTTCCCTCCCTGTTGGTTGTTTGGCCTGAGGCAACCCAACACTGGAGCCTACCTGGGTTCTTTGGTGGGGCTAATGACAGACCCTGGGAGGGCTCACGCCAAGGAGTACTTCCCAGAACTTCTGCTGCCAGTGTCCTTGTCTCCACGGTGAGCCACAGCGCCGCCCCCCCCTCCCCCCTCCCCCCCGCCGCCACCTCTACAGGAGACCTTCCAACACTAGCAGGTAGGTCTGGTTCAGTCTCCCCTGGGGTCACTGCTCCTTCCCCTGGGTCCCGATGCACACACTACTTTGTGTGTGCCCTCCAAGCGTGGAGTCTCTGTTTCCCCCAGTCCTGTCGAAGTGCTGCAATCAAATCCTACTACTCTTCAAAGTCTGATTCTCCAGGAATTCTTCCTCCCCTTGCTGGACCCCGAGGTTGGGAAGCCTGACGTGGAGCTCAGAACCTTCACTCCAGTGGGTGGACTTCTGTGGTATAAGTGTTCTCCAGTCTGTGAGTCACCCACCCAGCAGTTATGGGATTTGATTTTACTGTGATTTCGCCTCTCCTACTGTCTCATTGTGGCTTCTCCTTTATCTTTGGATGTGGGGTATCTTTTTTGGTGAGTTCCAGTGTCTTACTGTCGATGACTGTCCAATAGCTATTTGTGATTCTGGTGTTCTCATAGGAGGGAGTGAGAGCATGTCCTTCTACTCTGCCATCTTGGTTCCTCTTCTCCCAAAGGAATCTTAACCAAAGAAAAGAAACCAATGTCTGATCAAGATGATGTATTCATAAAACAAATGCAGGATACTGTGAGAAAAAATATAGAGGACAAGAAAGACCTATTAGAAATTAAAAATATAGTACCTGGAATTAAAATATTTAGGAGAAGCTTTGTTTTATAAAATTAATTTCTTCTAGAAACCTAAATAAAAAATATAGGTATGGAGGATAGCAGAGAAATGATTTTGCAAAATGAAATTGAAAATCAGTCTCTAAGCTCTTAACATGATTAATAAAGTTCCTGGAAACAGAGAATAGAGAAAATGGAGACAACAAAATTTTCAAAGAAATGATATATGAAAAATTTCCAGAACTTAAAGACATGAGTCTCCAGATCAAAAGGAACCACCAAGTGCTTAGCATGATGAATGAATGAAGAACACAATTGTCAAAGCCACATCGTTGTAAAATGTCAGAACGTAGGAGACTCAAAGAAGTCCCTAAAAGCTTCTAAATAGAAAAAAGTCACATACAAAGATATGGGAATCAAATGCTATCACCTTCTATGTTCTGATGAAAAATGACTTTTCAAACTAGAGTTCTATATTTACCAAAATATCAATCAAGCAAGACAGGAGAGTGTATTAGTCTGGCTGCCAGACAAAACACCATAGACTTGGTGGCTTCAACAACAGAAATATATTTTCTCACAGTCTGAAGGGTAGAAGTCCAAGATCAAGATGCCAGCAGGATTGGCATCTGGTGACAGCTCTCCCTCTGTTTACAGGCAGCCGCCACCTTGCTGGGTGCTCACATGCTCTCTTCTTTGTGACTACACAGAGAAAATGAGGGCAATTGAGCTCTCTGGTGTCTTTTCTTATAAGGATACTAATCCTACTGGACCAGGGCCCCACCCTTATGACCTCAACTTAATTACTTCTCTATTCCAAATATAGCTACACTGGACTTCAACATATGCATCTGATGAGGAAACACATACATTCAGTCTATAGTAGGTAGCAGAGGCTATTTCCAAATGTGCATGCTCAAATGATTAATCTATTTCTCATCCTATCTTAGGAAGCTTCTGAAGGATATGCTCCAGAAAAATGAGAAAGGCCCAGAAAGAGGATTGGGATCCAAAAAAAGGGACCTGATATTGGAGACATCCCAGGACAATTGATATGCACAAAGTTAAAGAACACTAACCAGTCCATCTTGGAGCAGGAAGGATTGTGGGGAAATTAGGAAACTATTGACTCTATTATAAACAAAAAATTTACATTAAAAAAGGAAATGTAAATATAGTATATCATTTGGTTCAGCAGTGATAATCTGCATATAGTCATAATAATGGAAATACTGACCCTTGCTTTAGCCAAAAATTGTGATACAACCATGTTTGCCACAGAGGGTGGGAGGGATGCTCTGTCTGGATGGCAGCAGTGGTGTAATAGAGCTAGGTCCTCAAACACTATCACAGGAAGGCAAAAGATAATGTCTCTCCTATTATTAATTTATTTTACAAATACTTACATGCCAGTGTTAGTCACTTTTCTTTTTTTTTAATTATATTTTTTCTTTTTCTTTTTTTTAACATTTTTATTGGAGTATAATTGCTTTACAATGGTGTTTCAGTTTCTGCTTTATAACAAAGTGAATCAGTTATACATATACATATGTTCCCATATCTCTTGCATCTCCCTCCCTCCCACCCTTCCTATCCCACCCCTCTAGGTGGTCACAAACCACCTAGCTGATATCCCTGTGCTATGCGGCTGCTTCCCACTAGCTATCTATTTTACGTTTGGTAGTGTATATATGTCCATGCCACTCTCACACTTTAATTAATTTTTATTGGAGTATAGTTGATTTACAATGTTGTGAGGCACTTTTCTAAGGATTAATTCATATGAGATTGGGACTGTTGTTATCCTTATTTTATAGAATAGGAAACTGAGACACAGAGAGCTCAAGTACTTTGCCCAAGGTCACACAGCTAGTTCGTTCAGAGTCAGGATTCTAAAACAGGCAGTCTGGCTCAAAAGTGCTACTCTTGTCATTAAAATGGATACATGACGATATAGCTGTATAAGCATATTATTTAGAAATATGGAGGTGTATTCCAGAAGAAACAGTTAAAAGAGTTGAAAGTATTAGGCTCTGAGAAATAGGACTGAAGGTGGGGACAGGCTGGGCAAGGGATCCGTTTTTATTACAAGATTTTAAAAAGTTAATTGATTTTTTAAAACTATTGGCATGTATTTTTTAAAGAAAAATAAAAGTTAATTTTTTAAAAAATGAAAAAGAGAAGCAAAAGAAAAATAGCATCTTTTTTCACCATCACTTTCCTCCTCCATCCCTTCTCTCCACAACCATATTAAGTGGCTCTGGATCCTACTGTATGCTTGGCATTAAGGACTGGTTTACAAGGTCAAGTCTGAACCCCTGGTGATGGTGTGCCTGGCTCTGCAAGACCTCCTGCTTTGCCAGGCTTGTCCTTCCCATTCCCAGTTCCTCAAGAAGCTGCACTGGGCTGGTGAGCCAGTCAAGATTTACTTTTGCCAGCACATCTGAGTTCATTCTGTAATGGTCAAATAAAAATGGAGCAATGCCACAGGAGATAAATCTCAAAGTCCACCCAAAGAAAGATTCTTTTTCCACTAGTAGCACACTGAGACACATGTGGAAAGAGGGAGCAGCTCTCTTTCATGCCTACCTGAAATGTCAGGGAACGTAACATCATGAAATGCCAAGGTCTCAAATGCTTTCAGGATTCATCTGGTCCAACTCATGACATAATTAGTGTAGCACAGAGACTGAAGGAATGGCTTGTATCTCCCCAACTTTGGTGTCCAATGTCTCACTTAACTTCTCTTCTCCTAACTCTTACAGAAACTTCAAAATCAACATGTCCGAACCCTCTTGCACTGTCCTCTGTCTCAGTAAGTGGCACCTCCATGCATCCAGCTGTAGAAACCAAAGCCAGCACCACCCTAGACCAAGCTTTCATCTTCTCTTGCCAGGATGACTGTAGTGACTTTTTTAACCGGTCTCCTATGTACACTGAGCCCCATCCCACACAGAAAATTCCATCAAAAGGCAGAGTTGAACACATTTCACATCCTACAATTAAAATTTTTCAGTGGCTTTCAATGCTCTTGAATAAAGACCAAACTCTTTCACGTGGCCTAGGAGGTTCTGCATGGTCTAGCCACTCAGGTACCTGTAGCTTCGTCTTGCACCATGGTCCCCTTCAGTCTCTGTCTGGCCACCTTACCCTCCTCTTAGTCCACCTTACTGCTCATCATCTAGTAAACAGTGGGCTTTCAATAAATAATTCTTGAATGCATGGAATCACGCAGCTATGGGTTCAAAACCTGGTATGTCTCTGAACACACGAAACTCCCCAAACCTCAGTTTCCTCATCTATAGAGTGGAGATAATAATAACACTTACCCAAGGGTTTTTAATCAGGATTCAACAAGATATTGACAATAAAGAAATTATCATAGTGCCTGGCACAAAGTAAGAACCCAGAAATTTTTAGCTATCTAATATTCTGCAGAATACCATCCAAATATTCCTGTTTCCATTAGTAACTGGTCATGCATGTTATTTATTAATTAATCTGAACCTTTAAAAGCTTCATTAACATTTTGAGTCTGTACAAATTCTGGGGATAATAAACTTTATGATTTTATTATCCTCAGTGCAAAATAGTTGAGTGATGCCAAAAGTGTGCTGCAGCTGGCTCGTCCCAGCTCACAAGAGCTGACTGTCAAATTTTCAGGAGGTTTGTGAGCTGCTTGTTAAATGGTTTTTATTAAGAATTAAACTGTATAAACTTACATTTGAAAGAATTATATTTAAAATAAGGTAATAAATGTAGTAAATACTCAAAATGCATCATATTCTAATTATTTTGCTACATTTCGTTATTAACTCTGTTCTTGGAGTTATTTATGACTGTTGTATCTATATAGTGAAAATACTATCTAATGATGCACTACTGTATATCTCTTCCCATCTCTACATTCAGTTACATCACTGAACTGGTAGCTTGAAATTGGCTACATTGGGAGTATTTACACCATGGAAATCAGCAACCACTATAAAATGAAGCTTTCCCTCTCCCCACCCTGAAAGCTGGTTTTTAAACATTTATCAGTACACCAGTGAGTCATGCCTGATTATGTAGACATCAGACAAAGATGAAGACCTCAACATAAATGCCAGTGATCTTTTAGCAAAGTCAAAAGCTCTCATAAAGTCCTTTAACTAAAGATCATTTCCTTTACTCTGTTAATGAATCCACTAGATCCTTCCTCAGGGAATACTGACTTTAAGTTTATATACAATTCTTATTAAGTTTGGGTCTCAGGCTTGTTAGTCTACAGAAACAAATGCGGCGGGCACACTGTTATGAGGGATACTTGACAGCTAAGATCTTGACAGTAAACAGTTTGATGACAAAGGAGGAGAAATAAAAGCAATGAAAACCTAGAGAGGAACAAGTAAAGCCCAGTAGTGTGAGGTCACTAGTATAGGAGAGCCCTGAGACAGTCACTATAATACAGCATAGAATAAGAGTTAAGGATCTTAGGGTGACAAAGAGCCCTCAAGAAGAGGTTTGCTGTCTTCCATATACTGTTTAAGAAAGAATAGTGTGTAATATTTCAACAAAAGGGGCTGGGGAAACTGGATATCCACATGCAAAAGAATGGATTTGGATCCTTACTTTCTGGCATATAGAAAAATTAACTCAAAATGGATCTAAAGACCTAAACATAAGAGCTAAAACTATAAAATTCTCAGAAGAAAAGAAGAGAAAATCTTCATCACTTTGGATTAGGCAACGATTTCTTGGATATGACACTGAAAGCAAAGGCCAACAACAATAACAAAAAAAAATGGATTTCATAAAAATTAAAAACCTTTGGGCATCAAAGGACACTATCAAGAAAGTGAAAAGGCCAGGGAGATCAGCTCGGTGCTTTGTGACCACCTAGAGGGGTAGGATAGGGAGGGTGGGGGGAGACTCAAGAGGGAGGAGATATGTATATGTATAGCTGATTCACTTTGTTATGAAGCAGAAATTAACACACCATTGTAAAGTAATTATACTCCAATAAAGATGTTAAAAAAAAAAAAAAGAAAGTGAAAAGGCAACCCATGGAACGGGAGACAGTGTTTGCAAACTATATATCTGATAAGGAATTGCTATCCAGAATATATAATGAACTACAACTCAACAACAACAAAAATAAACAACCCACTTCAAAAATTGGCAAAGGACTTGAATAGACATTTCTCCAGAAAAGAGATGCAAATGGCTAATAAGCACCTGAAAAGATGCTCAAGATGACTTATCATTAACAAAACGCAAATCAAAACCACAAGATCGGGGCTTCCCTGGTGGCGCAGTGGTTGAGAGTCCGCCTGCTGATGCAGGGGACATGGGTTCGTGCCCCGGTCCGGGAAGATCCCACATACCGCGGAGCGGCTGGGGCCGTGAGCCATGGCCGCTAAGCCTGCGTGTCCAGAGCCTGTGCTCCACAACGGGAGAGGCCACAACAGTGAGAGGCCTGCGTACCGCAAAAAAAAAAGAAAAGAAAAAAAAAGAAAACCACAAGATACCATTTCACATCCATTAGAATGGCTATTATTTAAAAAAAAAAACCAGAAAATAAGAAGTGTTGGTGAGGATGTAGAGAAATTGGAATCCTTGTGCATTACTGGTGAGAATGTAGAATGGCATAAACACAATGGAAAACAGTATGGCAGTTTCTCAAAAAATTAAACATAGAATTATCATATGATCCAGCAATACCATTTCCTGGGATACACCGAAAAGAACTGAAAGCAGGAACTAGAGAACAGATATTTTTACACCCATGTTCATAGCAGAATTATTTACAATAGCCAAAAGGTGGAAACAACTTAAATGCACATAGAAGAATGGATAAGCAAAAATGTGGTATATGTGTACAATGTAATATTATTCAGCCTGCTACAACGTGGATGAACCTTAAAAACATGCTTAGTGAAATAAGGTAGACACAAAAGGACAAATGCTTTATGATTCCACTTAGTTGAGGTGCATAGAATAGTCAAATCCATGGAGACAGCAAGTAGAATAGTGGGTACCAGAGGCTTGGGGAGGGGTAAATAAGGAGTTATTAGACAATACCTGGGTACAGTGTTTCAGTTTAGAATGATGAAAAAGTTCTCAAGATAGTGGTAAATGTTGAACAACAATATGTTATGTCCTTAATGCCACTGAATTGTACATTTAAAAATGGTTAAAATGGTAAATTTTATGTGATGTATATTTTACCACCACAAAAGTGCTTTATAAAGATAAAAAAATCTAAAAATGGCTATTACATCTACTTTATTAAAAATGGTTATTTAATGTACTTTAAAAAAAATGTACAACCTAAAGAGAGCAAGCTCCAGGTCTCCAGAATAATCCCATGTATGGAACATTGCAGTCTGATAGGAATGGGACCTGAGATGTGAGATTTATTCGTTATCAATGTTTCAGTAAACAACAACAATGACATCCTCTATTGCTATAATTTCAAACTCTGATCAATAATAAAGATGAATACAGTCACTGAAAGTGTTTGTGGAGGGAGAGAGAGGAAGAGGAGAATTAGACTGGAGGGGTGGGACAGTGGGTGGTTTCTCTCAGGAAAGTTTAAAAAAGTGAAGATAAAAGCAGGCAAGGAGTCCTTAATAATAAGAAAAGACGTGAACTGCAGTGTGACAGGAGACCAAAAACGATCCATGGGGTGGGTTCACAAACTGTTGGCTTTTGCAGGTGTTGCTATAGGATACCACTTTGGTTTTTTGTTTTGTTTTGTTTTTTAATTTATTTATTTTTGGCTGTGTTGGGTCTTCGTTTCTGTGCGAGGGCTTTCTCTAGTTGCGGTACGCGGGGGCCACTCTTCATCGCGGTGCGCGGACCTTTCACTGTCGTGGCCTCTCTTGTTGGGGAGCACAGGCTCCAGACGCGCAGGCTCAGTAGTTGTGGCTCACAGGCTCTAGAGCGCAGGCTCAGTAGTTGTGACGCACGGGCCCAGTTGCCCCAAGGCATGTGGGATCTTCCTGGACCAGGGCTCAAACCCGTGTCTCCTGCATTGGCAGGCGGATTCTTAACCACTGCGCCACCAGGGAAGCCCAGGATACCACTTTGGAACCCTTAACCAATGCGTTCCCCTAGGCCCGACTCTGCCCCTCCCACATTTGAGTTTTGCCCTGGGCTCAAAGGAGATTCTGGGAGCATTTTTTTGGGTTTTGTATTTCCATAACCCATATACTGAAGGGAACACAAAGAGATCAAGGTTTCAGTCTCAGCATTTCAGAGTTGAAGGAGAGGGGGTCACCCCCCACCCACCACCTCTTACCCCAACAGCATGGAGACCAGAAAGGATTTGCCCCAGCTGCACTGAGGGATCAAAGGTGGAGGGAAGAGGAGCCTTAGGAATACGGATGTCGGTGGCCCTGGAGAGGGTCGTCCTGCAGCAACCATGAGGGCAGGGCCTGTAGGGTGAGTTTAGGGCAGGCAGGCCCTTGGCTTGGCAGAGATGTCTGCCTGTGGTAGCAGAAACCCTAGACTGAGAATAAATGCCTGAGATTACATTTCTGCTGCTTCAGTAAAATGGTGATGCAAAACAAATTAAGTTATAGAAAAAATCAAGAAAGCGACATTTTTTCCATATGCAAGTATGTGTACTGAGATTTGAGCTTTGTACAGTTTGGGGAGTCCAGGAAATCCCGAAAATGGTCCAGGAAAGCATGCACAGTGAGGATAGTGGAGCTAGTAGAAACTCTAAAATTTAGTGAGCAAGCAACAGAAATATCTACGAAGGAGATATAGACCCCAAAATGTAGGAGAGAGTATTGGCCTGGAACACAATGACCTGCATATTATCAGGAGGCTTGCAACCTGGTTGTGCCAGAGTCGTGAATGTGCTATCACTGTCATGGCCTTAGAGTGTAATCCTCTTCTCTGACTCACCCTGGTTCACAATCAGTCCTGTCTTCTCTGCCAAGAAAATCCAAGCCCGCTAGTTTCCATTTTGGGGTCCCTGATTTGGGTGACATAAGGGCACAGGGCTTTTCAGATCATGCTTGACGTGTTTCGTAAGCACCTTTTCCACCTGGTCCGTGATGGTTCCTGTTGCCCGTGCAGTGCATCTTCATCACAATCTCACCTCTTTCATATCCCCGACTGAGTAACCACGAAGCTGTGACCTTACCGCCTCCTTTCAACCTGTCCTCAGGATTAGGATCAATACCGGCTGCTCGGCTTTTATTCCAGTGATGGATAGCTTTGGAAAGTCTTATCTGAGCTGGTCTGCTGTCTCCATCTGATACTCCAAACTGACCTTCAGCCTAAGAGTCTTTAAAAAATGTCCATATTTTAAGGAAACACGGATGATCCTCTGTTTCAAACAAGAAGGAAAATCTTTTGATCAAAGTGGGAACAAAGATGGAATTTGGTTCTGTTTTGTTTCAAGGAGTCCTTGAAGAGCTGTTAATAGATTGTCTTTCTTTCCTTTGATTTTGTTGATGTTCCAAATCTGGAAGGACCTGGCTGCGGGGAAGGCAGTAGGCAGTAGCCTCCTGGGGCTTGAACTAGGGCTATAAACAGAACTTCTAAATATCTTTAAAAATTTTTTCTCATCAAATGATTTTCTGCTTTTCTTCCAGGTTCAGGAAATACTGACATTTCAAGAAATAGCTGAGATTTCATTCAGACACTCAAATTAGGCCTCACGCTGAAATTCTAAAGCTCTTCTCATGGTTGCTCATCCTTGTGGGTCCTTGTGAGCTTTGTGCTTGAGCGTTCAGCCTCAAGGAGGGAAAGAAATGTCATCGATTCCACTCAGATTCACTCCATCTTTCGCAGGTGGCTTTGGAGTTGTGCTTAGAGTTAGTTGTCTCCTCCCACATTGGTTCAGTTTCAGGCCTGTCTTTCTAAATCTGTCCATTCGATTTAAATGTTAAAACACTTATCAAAGACCTAAGATATGCAATGTATAGAGCCAGCAGGAGGAAGCTAGAGAACAACAGCAACAAAAAAAAGAGTGGTGGTGGTGAACTTTTGACTTTGGGACCTTGACATCAAGGAACTTACCAAGGACAAGATAGATGACAAGTATGAAAAGAACTGTAATGGACACCAAGGGCAAGAGCGGTGGGGAGGGAGGAATTGGGAGACTGGGATTGACACGTATAGATTATTGATACTATGTATAAAATAGACAATTGATGGGAACATACTGTACAGCACAGGGAGCTCTACAAGAAAAAATAAATAAAAAGGAAATTAGGGGCTTCCCTGGTGGTGCAGTGGTTGAGAGTCCGTCTGCCGATGCAGGGGACACGGGTTCGTGCCCCGGTCCGGGAAGATCCCACATGCCGCAGAGCGGCTGGGCCCGTGAGCCATGGCCGCTGAGCCTGCGCTCCGCAACGGGAGAGGCCACAACAGTGAGAAGCCCATCAAAGAGAAAATAATGAATATCTGTATGAATTTTAAAGTAGACGAGAAAGTTTTCAACTAAGGGGCCTTTAGAAAAGAATCCATGATACCATGGGGCTTCATTTGAGCTTAACCTGGAAGAATGTGTAAGATTTCAAGCACTGATACAGAGTTGACAGGACAGTTTGTTGGTTTAGAAAATAAAGAACATCAGTCTATCTCAAAAGAGCTACAGGGCTTCCCCGGTGGTGCAGTGGATAAGAATCTGCCTGCCAATTCAGGGAACACGGGTTCAATCCCTGCTCCGGGAAGATCCCACATGCCGCGGAGCAACTAAGCCCGTGCGCCACAGCTACTGAGCTTGCGCTCTAGAGCCCGCAAGCCACAACTACTGACGCCCATGCGCCTAGAGCCCGTGCTGTGCAACAAGAGAAGCCACCGCAATGAGAAGCCCGCGCACCACAACGAAGAGTAGCCCCTGCTCGCCACAACGAGACAAAGCCCGCATGCAGCAACGAAGACCCAACACAGCCAATAAATAAATAAAAAGAGAAAAAAACCTCTATTAAAAAAAAAAAAGAGCTAGGCATTAGTACCAGTTTTAAACTAATTTATACTGTTTTCCTTTAGTTCTGCTTTAATTTCTTCTTTTTTTTTTTTTTTTTTTTTTGCGGTACGCGGGCCTCTCACTGTTGTGGCCTCTCCCATTGCGGAGCACAGGCTCCGGACGCGCAGGCTCAGCGGCCATGGCTCACGGGCCCAGCCGCTCCGCAGCATGTGGGATCTTCCCAGACCGGGGCACGAACCCGTGTCCCCTGCATCGGCAGGCGGACTCTTAACCACTGCACCACCAGGGAAGCCCTAGTTCTGCTTTAAAAGAATAGATATATTCCTGGAAACCCAACTGTAAAGCAAATTTCTGCAACAGTACTTTGAATGCTATTTCCCCCCAGTGGCTTATGTATTCAAACCAGAAAGGCACTATGGGGGGGAGGTGGATGGGGGAGGTGGAACATGATAATTAACTTTAAAAATTTGAGGATTTGAAAATTTTAATAAAAATATTATTCAAGAATTGTGAGAGATTACAAAGTTAAGTCAGTCAAAATATCTGCTTTAAGATATATGCAGACTAGCTTGCGAGTCCACAAATAACCATGTAGCAGGCTCCTTCCCTTGGGGATGGCTGCTTTGAAAGCCTCGTGTGACAAGAAAAGCTAGAGAGGGCTTCCCTGGTGGCGCAGTGGTTGAGAATCCACCTGCCAATGCAGGGGACACGGGTTCAAGCCCTGGTCCAGGAAGATCCCACATGCTGCGGAGCAACTAAGCCCGTGCGCCACAACTACTGAGCCTGAGCTCTAGAGCCTGCGAGCCACAACTACTGAGCCCGTGAGCCACAACTACTGAAGCCCATGCACCTAGAGCCCATGCTCCGCAACAAGAGAAGCGATGGCAATGGGAAGCCCGCGCACCACAACGAAGACCCAACACAGCCAAAAATAAATAAATAAATTTATTTAAAAAACGGAAAGAAAAGGTAGAGAGTGAGTTAGAGCAGGAGCAGTTAGAGACGTGGGGGCAGAAATATAATACCACGAAAGAGAAGGAAAACAAGCTTCTTGGGTAGAGGTGCGGCAGCCATGGTACATTCTGTGACTAAGTCAGGGTGGATAAGTTCTAAGCAAAGACCTGTTGGGTTTTAGGCTTAGGAAATATCTATGACCCTGCAGAATGCAAGAGAAATGATTATGGGACAAAAGGATGTCAGAAGAGAAAACAGTGAGACAGCCAGGGCAAGCTGCCATGTCAAGAAGCTTGGCAGTGAAGGAAGTGGGAGCAGAGAAAGCCAGGGATGCCAAAAGCTATCGACCAGCCTGAGTGGGGAGATGAGTAAAGCCGGAAATGGACACGGTGAAAGGGAATTGAGGGTCTGGAGGTCAAGATGGACCTCAAGATGGACCTCAAGAGCTAAGAGAGGCAGGGCTGGAGAGGTCGCCAAGGTATTCCGAATGTGTGACAGGCCACCTCAGCAAGACAAAATAATAATCCCTATTTCCCCCAACACGCTTCTAGTTCTAGTTGAAAATATAATAGGGAAGTTAAGTCCTCAAAATAAATCCCCTCCAACACAACAAAAACAGAATAATAAAATAACGGCCCATTCAGTATTAGAAGTGGAACCACAATGAGTGGTTTAAGGCATTGTTTTGGGGATTAGATCTTGCCTGATCATTGCAGCGTGGTAAGCAGTTACGTGAGTCTGCTGTCCCTGTGTCCGATGGGGGACCTGAAGTTAGCAGGCCAGCTATCAGAGCGGGACAATGACATCAAGTGGGAGAGAGGCGAGGACAGAAGGGGTTTTGGAGGAGGAGAGGGAACCCATGCCAGTCTCTCAGTGCCTTAAAGCCTCCGACTCCTACAGTGGGGTAGCCTTCAGGGAACTGGCACAGGTCACCAGGAGCTACCCATGCACCTGCCCAGGAGGCAAGGAAGCTGAAGGAGCATTTCCATGGGCGCAGGAGGAGCTGGGGGCTGGGCAGCTGCCCCACTCCACAAGGGGAGCCAACAGATTCACAGTAAAGTGTGTGAGCTTCAGCAAGCCTCACCTTATCATTACACTGGCAGACTTTATGTTGCTCTCACTTTCTGCCTCTTTCGTGTATTTAAGAAATTGTTTTTGAAGGAAAAGCAATAATAGAGACTAAATAAATAAATAGAAAAGCAGCTTGAGACTGCCCAGCCACCTCTGGGTAAAGCCATATCTTTGTAGACCTGGGGACTAGTGAGACCGGTGGCTCTTTGGAAAATGTCTTCTGAAACAGCCTCTTTTGGAAAACTAGAAAAGTAAGCCCCCCTAATGGCTTTGAAAGAACCAAGTAATCTTGATGTCATTAATAAGACAAGCTCAAAGGTAAACACACGTTTTCAAGACACATTTCCATCTTCATCACCCTCTCTTGTGCACCTTGGAGATTCTGGTCCCTTCTCCCCAGATTTAAGAATCACAGCTCTAAAGCAATAGTTCCCAAAGCAGTGCTCAGTTAGACAACATCATCTGAATAGTCAGATTTTAAAAATGCAGGTGATTCAGTAGATCTGAATGGGTCTGAAAATCTGTCCCAGATCAATAGATACTATTTAAAGTGGATAAATCAAGAAATAAAAGCAAGATTTATAACATAGCCAAATAGGTTAAAATATTGCAATACTTCATTGCTAGTTGCCAAAGAGCCATTTTCACAACCTTCTCTTCCTCTGTATAGCAGGTTGACTGGTGGCCCCCCAAAAGATATGTCCACATGCTAACCCCCAGAACCTGTGACCTTATTTGGGAAAGGGGTCTCTTGCAGAAATAAGTGAATTAAGAATCTCGAGATGATATCATCCTGGATTATCTGGATGGGCCCTAAATTCAGTGACAAGTGTCAGACACAGAGAAGAAGGCCATGTGAGGACAGCAGCAGAGATGGGAGTGATGCAGCCACAAGCCAAGGAACGTCTGGAGCCACCAGAAGGTGGAAGGAGCAAGGAAGGATTCTACTCCAGATCCTTGGGAGGGGGTAAGGCCTCAGTGACACCTTGGTTTCAGACCTCTGGCCTCCAGAACTGTGAAGCACTATTTTAACCCATCAAGTTTGTGGCAGTTTTTTTACAGCAGCTACAGGAAACTAATATACCCCGTTCAGATCTCCCCATAACCCTGCAAATAAAAGTTAATCCCTGATGCAGCAGGGGTTTCCAGGAAATTGTTCCAGTACCATGGACGGGCAGCAGTTTTGATGGGTTGGTGGATATGCCTTACCACTTGTTAAATATTTTGAAGAACACCGTGAATAAAAGTGCAAGCATATTGGGCTTCCCTGGTGGCGCAGTGGTTGAGAGTCCGCCTGCCGATGCAGGGGACACGGGTTCGTTCCCCGGTCCGGGAGGATCCCACATGCCGCGGAGCGGCTGGGCTCGTGAGCCATGGCCGCTGAGCCTGCACGTCCGGAGCCTGTGCTCCACAATGGGAGAGGCTGCAAGAGTGAGAGGCCCGCGTATCGCAAAAAAAAAAAAAAAAAAAAAAAAAAAAAGCAAGCATGTTATTGAATATTATGGAGGTAAATACCAGACAAAGAATATAAAACAGAAATTATTTTTAAAAATTATTAGGAGATAAGGCCAGGCAGGAAGAGACACCTATCTTTTCATTTCGTTCCCTTCTGTAATATTTGAAATTTTATTTTCCATGTCCATACATGATTTTTTTAAATCACTAAGAGAAAAGAAAATATCAGGCAATTCTGACATACAGACATGTTTTAGAATGTATGTACTACTGCTGTGTAGCACAGGGAACTCTACTTAGTGCTCTGTGGTGACCTCAGTGGGAAGGAAATCCAAACAAGAGGGGACATATGTATACATATGGCTGATTCACTTCACTGTACAGTAGAAACTAACACAACATTGTAAAACAACTATACCCCAATTTTAAAAAAGAAAAAAGAATGTCTGCACTAGAGAACAGCTCAAAGAGTCACATGAGAGTCAGCCCAAGACAAAACTGGGAAACGGATAAGGTAATTCTGGGAGTTTCTAATCTAGACAATTCTGAGAGTCAAGGAAGAAAGCTGAAGTGTTTGAAAAGAGCCTCCACCAGAGCTTACGCGTTTCTGAGCTTCATCGTAATTTGAAGCCTTTATCGCTCCTGAGACGGCCATA
The DNA here is from genome assembly GCF_963924675.1 of Phocoena phocoena. Lineage (NCBI taxonomy): Eukaryota > Metazoa > Chordata > Mammalia > Artiodactyla > Phocoenidae > Phocoena > Phocoena phocoena. The sequence goes on along the minus strand of NC_089225.1, from coordinate 55,926,184 downwards.
TTTCAGCCAGGTCTGTAGTCTGTGTTGGGAAGGACCATCCATCCATGAGTATAGACACTGCCTTGCATATTATTAGTACACCACTGCTTGCCTAACTCGAGATATTTATGATGAGGAGTGATTATTACATATATAAAATCACACTAACATTTTATATGAAAAGAAAATCACCCCGAGAAGGAGAAAAGTCCATGGTGCCTATGGACGGCCCCCACTACCATCCATTAAGAGTTCTGGTTGCAAAACATTGATTTTATAATAGCAATAAAGTTTACAAACAGCAAAAATATGAGCTTGTTTACTCCTGGAAGAATTTGTTATTTGTGCAAACTATTAGTCAAATATAGAGGCTGTGATATACATTGCAAAACTATTTATGAGCCAGAAAGACCTCAAGGAGAGATTCAATAGAAATGATTTTGCAAAATCTAAGGGTTTCTTAATCCTTAGATTAAAAAGCCAGGCTCCATACCCCAAGCAAAAGTTGAGCCCAGTCAGGATCTTCGTGATCAGACAGAAATGGAAGGAAGGTTTATTTTAAGGGCTCTTTTACCGTTGGCTGTGTTGTTTGTACCAACAGAAACTTCCAGGCTGTGGGATACCTGCAGCTTAAACCCAAGTCTAACAAGCCGTCCCAGACCTACTGAATCACAGGCTGCTGTGATCAGAATTTAAGGGTCCTTAAATTCTATTGCCTGATGAAACTGCCCAGTAGGTCCTGCCAGGCAGCATGCATGTTGCTTTTTTAGGGTCTTTTGTGCATCTCTTCCACTGGTCTACACTCAGTACAGAGGCCACAGCTCTCCTCCACTTCTCGGTACTAGCCTGGTTCCTAGCTGGTTACCAGTCTTTCTAACTGTGGCTTCTCACTGAGGAGCTAAACGTACTTAGTATGAGACAGATCCATTTTCCTTTTCCCTTTACATAATCTGCTGTGACTCCCCTAAAATACATTGTCCAGATTCTAACTATGGATTTCCTTCCTCCATAACATTGTGCAGGAAGTTCAAAAAAAGCAATGATGCCGTTATTTCAACCTGTCAGAACCATTTCAACACTCTATAGGTAGACACTAGAGGGTCTTCATGGATCCATAAACAAACTAGAGTGCTTCCCTAAGACTCTAGTGATGGTAGTGAGCTTGTTATTTGTTTTCCCTCACCTCCCACTCTCCAAGCATTCATCTCCTTTCCTCCCTTGCTCCTCCTAGGGCCGCCAAATTTCTAGCTGTGTAATTTGGATGGCCTTGATCCTTCCCCAGGTGGAACTATTTGGCCTTAATCACGTCTCTCCTCTGATTGGTTCAGAGGTGAGCATGCGACACAAGTTAGTCTAAGCATAACGAAGCTCTGATAGGGAGGAAAGGCTGATGCTTTCTCCCCGTAGATGAGAATTAAGACCCATCTAACCCTAGTTGTTGCTGCCAACCATTCCGCAGCGATGAGGAGAACCAGCCTTAAAAGAAGCTGACACAGGGCTTCCTTGGTGGCGCAGCGGTTGAGAGTCCGCCTGCTGATGCGGGGGACACGGGTTCGTGCCCCGGTCCGGGAAGATCCTACATGCCGCGGAGCGGCTGGGCCCGTGAGCCACGGCCACTGAGCCTGCGCGTCCAGAGCCTGTGCTCCGCAACGGGAGAGACCACAACAGTGAGAGGCCCGCGTACCGCAAAAAAAAAAAAAAAAAAAAGAAGCTGACACAGCGCAAGGAGGAGGAGAGAGAAAAAACAGACAGGATGACACGGGTGACATTGTTGAGCTTCCGGATCAATTCTCGCATAAAATTCTCCCTGCCTCTGGATTTTTCTGCCAATAAATTCCTTTCCATTTTTTAAGCTGATTTGAGTTAGATTTCTCTTATATACAACTAAAAGCTAATGGATACAGTGACCAAGACAAAATTGTGTCACCCCATAGATGTTTAGCTACTTTCCATGCAAATCCCTAGATTTCATCTCCAACAGTACAAAACGAAATGTTGGGGCCACTCCTAAATAACCCTAGGGACCTTAGAACACTTCCAGGAACCTATGCACACAATTTTAGGCTGGGATTTGAATTCTAGAGTCCTTGGTATTTACTGAACAATGTCGCAACTATGTGGAGGGGAGGAGACACCAGAACACCCCAGCTTCCCTAGGGTCATTGGACCTAACGATGTATTCTGGCCACTGCCAAGAAGAGGGCTTGGTCACACAAGGGTTTGGCCAGAATCAGGACAACTTCCTACACAAACTTGAATTTGCCCGTCTGCTTCTAGAGGCACTGAGTGAGCATTTACAGGTCAGCTGGTTAAAACAATTCATGATACAGAGTTCCTTAGTTTTACACTGAGGTATCTGTGAGAAGAGCCACCGAGAGATCCAAGAAAACATTCCTACAGGGTCAGTCTGTGCACACAAGATATTTTTTAAGTCTTTTAAATGAGTGTCAGGTATATTGCCTTAATAATAAATTTATTTATTTATGCCTTACTTCCAAAAATGATTTGAGGTGGCTTTAATAGTACGTAGGATAAATAAGTTTAAGTAAATAGATGAAATCAAACAATATAAAAATAATGATAGGAAAATAAAATAAATATAGGGTAAAGTTAATATATAAAATGACTTCATAACATCCTATGCAGTTGCTTTAGGTTGACAACAAATTTGCCTCTGACCTCTCAAATTAACCAAAGCAAAGAAAGAAACTTACCACAAAGTCCAGCAGATTTTTTTTTAAAAAAAGAAACAAAAATAATTACATAGGAAAGAATAGTTTTCCTGAGAAAACTTTCTCCTGCAGTAATTTATTAAAGGGACACTGTGCTACAGAGAGCCTCTAAGAACAAATTCTGGAAAACATGTCAACGTAGCTGATGGTATAACCTCAAAGCCCTGTTCAGCAAAAGCAGCTCTAGGGGACAAATCACACACTCTTTAGTCGGAGCACATAGCTCTTTAATTATCTGCCTTGGTCCAATCAGGCAATTTACAATGTCTGTTTAAACTTTAGGACCCCAAGCTGTAAGTGTCCTCCCCATGGGCATCTTGTATCCACGTGGAGGAACCACCTATGAGGAAAGCAGACATGAGAGATGGAGAGAGACACGGATGGCTTTGATTGAACACCTGGACTATTCAGTTCTATCAGCCAATCAATTCCATTTTTGCTTAAACAGCTGGAGTTGGGTTCATTTCACTCTACTATGTTCCCATGCTCTTGAGGGATGATGCATGCTCTCATCAAAGTCAAAGGCTAAGTCCAGGAGGAAAGAGACATAGGGGAGCAGATACTCTTCCTACAGGTAAGAGCAGGTAAGGACCATGTTAATTCTAATACCGACCACTCCCTCCATACACTACGACCAAGGAGCGAAATGGCAACAAGATTTATATTTGCAGGACCCTTCTCATCTCTGGTTGATGTATGGAACCAACTGATCCTATATAGGAACTGAATCTATGTTATTTGAGTAACCAGCTGTTGGAGAACAGATGGTGTGTCTGAGCATGACATAGTTTCCTCGTCTAAAAGCTCCCCTCTTTGCAACTGCTTTGTCCCCTGCAGCAGTTCTGACTTGTTCCAGGTAATCTACATTTATCAATGAATACGAACATTGTAAAAATAAGGCAATTATACTTCCATGACAGAGCTAAATATTATGTCACTATATGAAGGAAATGGCATTGTTAGTCCTTTCTTCAGATATGATTTGCTTTATAAAAGCTGCATTTCAAGGTATTGGAACCCAGCAGGGATTCTTTGTCAACAATCTGCCATTTCTAGCTAAATTAAGTAATCATTGGGTTGCTATATTTAGAAAGCGTATGCAGGCTACAGAACGTATAGAGAGCTCTAAATGGTGGGTTTATCTTCAGGGGACACCATTACATAGGAGCAGAGGAGCAGCTGCTTTTAAGAGAAAACAGATTTTCTATTAAAACCACAGAACGAAAAGAACACTATAAAGAAGTTACTTCTCCCAGAAAATCCAGGTGTGATCAGGTGCCTATGAAAACAGTGTAGAATATCTTGTAGTTTTTCTTAAAGAGTTTTAAATTATTTCTCTTCCCTACCTCTATCCTAAACAAGAGCTTTAAAAGAGCCCCGTCAGGGACTTCCCTGGTGGTGCAGTGGTTAAGAATCCACCTGCCAATGCAGGGGACACGGGTTCGAGCTCTGGTCTGGGAAGATCCTACATGCCATGGAGCAAATAAGCCCGTGCACCACAACTACTGAACCAGTGTGCCACAACTACTGAGCCAGCGTGCCACAACTACTGAAGCCCACGCACCAAGAGCCCATGTTCCACAACAAGAGAAGCCACCACAATGAGAAGCCCACGCACCGCAACGAAGAGTGGCCCCTGCTCGCCACAACTAGAGAAAGCCGGCACACAGCAACCAAGACTCGATGCAGGCAAAAAAATAAAAATAAATGAATAAATAAAAGAGCCCCCTCAGATTGTTTCAGAATCCCTCCTTCTATAGCAGGCGCTCTGTGCTCACAGACCAGGATTCATTATTTTAAACCATTACCATGATTTTGGAAACAGTGATGGCAGCTCCTGTTTATTGTGCACTTACTATGTCTTTGGAATAATAGGCATTGTACATGTATTATTTCATTAAGTAAATGAGATGAAATTATATGGATAAATGTGTGTTTGTGTATGCCTATTGTGCTTTGGATATTTATACAAGGTATATATTTTTATTTTATAAATAAGGAAACCACAGCTCAGAGTTATAAGTAATTTGTCAAATATAGAAAGTAAGAGACAAAGATGGGTCTGGCTATTCTGAGTCCACTCTGGCTACCACACCACGGCTGCCTCCTAAACAATTAAACCTTCTATTGTACTTGCCCTGTAACATTAATCCATGTCCTTCTCCTGGATTTCCAAACTCTTCTCATCTTCCTTCTATTCCTGCCCAAGGAAAAAGGGCTAAAATGTATCAACTGCTTTCATGAGATGACCTTTGTTCTCTGGAAACAAAACAAAACATAGAATTCCAATAAAAATTAGTGAAAAGGGGCTTCCCTGGTGGCGCAGTGGTTGAGAGTCCACCGACCGGGGTTCGTGCCCCGGTCCGGGAAGATCCCACATGCCACGGAGCGGCTGGGCCCGTGAGCCATGGCCGCTGGGCCTGCGCGTCCGGAGCCTGTGCTCCGTAGCAGGAGGGGCCACGGCAGTGAGAGGCCCACGTACCGCAAAAAAAAAAAAAAAAAATTAGTGAAAAGGACAAGAAGAATGGCAGGTGACATGAGACCTTTAGTATCCTTTGCCTGACCTCCTGCAGCACTGCCCCGATAATTCTCTGGTCCCTGATGCGCCTGAAGATGGGTTTAGTTCATATCTGCACTCTGGCCCACTGCTGCTGGAAAAAACCCACAGAACCTTGCTGTTTATAAGAACTCCTTGCAGGAGGGAGTGAGGAGCATGTTAGGCAGCCAAGGGTGGGCCTAAAGACCACTGCACATCACTTTTTCCCATTAAATGTCCAGGCTTTCTTCTCTACCTGAGATCTACTCTGTGGTCAGCAAGAATCTGAATATGACATGCTGTGAGGTAGGAGAGAGAGAAAGAGAGAAAAAGAGGGAAAGAGAGAAAGAGAAAGAGAGTTGTCCTGCTTGGAGTTCATTGAGCTTCTTTTGCCTAAGGGTTCAGAATTTTAATCAAATTTGGAGTTTTTTAGCCATTATTTATTCAAATAAATTATTGTTCCCTTCTTTCCTCTCCTCTTCTTCTGGCACTCTAATTGCATATATGCTAAACTGCTTAATATTATCCCACAAGTCACTGCTGCTCTGTTCTTTGATTTCTTCAGTGATTTTTCTCTATATATTTCATTTTGTATAAATTCTGTTCCTATATTTTCAAGTTCACTGATCTTTTCTTTGTCAGTGCCTGGTCTTCTGTTAATTACACACATTAAATTTTTCTTTTTAGATATTGTATTTTTCATCTCTAAAAATTTCCTTTGGTTCTTTTTTATCTTCCATTTTTCTCATTATGTTCATGCTTTTCTTTAACTACTTGAACATATTTATAATAGCCGTCTTAACATCCTTTTCTGCTGATTCTATCTGTAGGACTAACCCGTGTCTATTGACTGATTTTATCCTGGCTATGGGTTACGTTTCCCTGCTATGTGGCATGTCTGATGATTTTTTAAATTGGATTATGGACATTATGAATGTTATGTTGTTGAATGTCTGGATTTTTTTTTTCTTTTTGGCCAGACTCAATATTTGAGGTTCATTTATCTACTTGTTTGTTTGTTTTGTTATTTTCAGGGAGTGCTTTTATTTTTATTTTTTTTAACTAAATTTTTAAAATTAATTTTTGTTGGAATGAATGTCTGGATTTTTGTTTGTTTTCCTTTAAAGAGCACCAGACTTTGTTTTGGTGAGCAAATTACTTGCTTTTCAGCTTGATCATTTCTAGACCTGTTTTCTTAGCTTTTCTATCACACATCTTGTGTAGTTTTATTCCAGAGGTTGTTCAGCCTTTCTATTAAGGTGTGACCCCCTCTGATCTCCACTGCATGTCCTGGGTGACCAGTGAGGACTCTCTACTCTGGCTGGCTGGAGTATAAACATCTTCCTGCCCTTGTGAACTTACAAGACCTGGATTGCATTTTCCCTTGTCTCGGAGGTTTTACCCCTTTCATGTACAAACCTGATAATCCGCAAGATTCCAGGGGCCCTCCATGAAGATTTATGTAGCTTTATTTCTGCACAGTGCCTTCTTCAGAACTATGATCTGCGACTTCCACACTCCTCAGCCTCCCTGATCTCCTTCTCCTCAATTCAGCAAGCTCACTGTGCTCTGCTTGGGATTCCCCTTCCCGCACTGCGGTCTAGAAATCGCCTCCAAGTGGAAGCCGATACTGGGCCTCATCTTGCTTCACTCCCACCTCTCAGGAATCACAGCCCCAAGCTGCCTCTGTACAACGTCTGAAAATAGTTGTTTCATCAACTGCCCAGTTTTCAACTTATTTATGGTGGAGAGGTAAATCTGGTCCCAGTGCCTCCTCCTGAAGTAAAACAGAAGTTCAAGGAATTTTTAAAATGTGCAAGTCATCATAACATTTCCCAAATTGCCACACAACACCTTACAGAGTACCTGTTCATGGCTTTAGGAATTAGTCTTCCTTTGGAAAACTTTGCTTTGAAGAACGTGATTCCTAGAGGAGGGCTAGGAGTATGCAGGGTGTCAGAGAGGATTTGGGCTAGTCTTTGGATTTATGATGACTTAATTTTTTTGAATTATGCTTTGTTACTACTTACTGTTAAGTATCCATGTTGACTGGAAAATTTAGTTACCAGAAGAAAAGACACTGCAAAATTCCTCCCAATATTTAAGCCCCAAATTAATATAATTAATCCATGTCCTAGTCACTACACTAAAGCTCCAGTTACTTGACTGGCAAAAAGTTTGTAATTTTTAGGGGTTCTTCTCCACACATATGTGAAAGAATCCTCAGGGATACTTGCATGTGTGAGCCAGCTGTCCCAGACTCATCAGTGGGTGGGTCACATCACTCCCCCGGAGGTGGAGGGTGGAAGACTGTGTCATATGCGTCACAGTCAGTACCTCCAGTTAGAGGGGTCTGGAGCCTCCATGGCACCCAAGGCTCCTTACTGGCCCACAAGCTGACTTCCCTTTCAGACCTCTGCCTTCCTTTGGTCAGTATTTTCAATACTGCATTAATGACAATTTTTAAGCAAGAAAATACAACTCAAAAGCAATAAAAGAGTTCCTTGAGGGTCAGGCAGAATCTCCAGATATAGACAAGGAGAGGCTGAAACATGATCTGCTGAAGCCATTGGCAACTTTGGTTCAATTTTAATAAGTATTTGTTAAGCGTCGTATGTGCACAATAAAATATTTTTAAGAAGTCTCAGTAGCTCATCTCCTCCAGTTATGTGAGAACCAACACGAAGCAAACAGGCCAGCATTGCACGAGATACTTTGTTATCCCTGGCCAGAACTCCCATGTCTTTTTTTTTTTCTGTAATATCTTCATTCCTGGGATTTGTTAATTGATACTATGTTTTGTAGAAGGTTTGAGGGTAGGATCTGTTCAAATTACCAAATATTAACACATGGATGAACTTCTCAAGTTTACGTCACTCCAGTAGCAATGTGACTTGTAAGAGGAGATGAAAGGGAAGCAGAGGAAAGGGGAAACAATTTAGTAAGAGAACAAGTGCAGATCAATGAAATGAAGGAAAAACCGCAGGGATGTAAGGAGAGATGTAAGGCAGTGAAATAAAATTCAAGGTTCATGGACATGTATGTAAGCGTGTGCGTGTGTGTGTGTGTGTGTGTGAGGGAGAGAGAGAGAGAGAGAGAGAGAAATATAAAGCTGAAGTCATCTAGGTGTTTCCATAAGAAAACAAAACAAACTAAAAAATATTTCTCCACTGCACTGGTAGCCTTACATTTCCCAACTTCTTCTTAAGTAGAAAAATACTGAGAATTCCCTGGTGGTCCAGTGGTTAGGACTTGGTGATTTCAATTCCTAACAACAACAGTACAGTGTGCTGCATGGCTAAAAACCAAATCCATATGACCTGGCTTTCTCAGTTACATAGATCTCATGTCTCTGAGGATTAAAATACTCATATTATGCAATAGTACCACTTCACTAGAAAATCTGAAAGAACAGATTACTCATGCTTCAAATTAAAAGTATGAGAGAATTTACTAGGGGGTTAATGAGCGTACACAATATACTGCTTCTTATATTTAACCCTGACTCTGTTGAAGGCATTGTTTTCTGCTCACACAGGTACACGTGATTTGAGACCACTCATCTTTGACCTGTCACGTGAAACCAACGTTCGGTTTGGAACTGTAGCTGCTTTTAACAGAACCTGTTATTTGCAGTTTTGCCTCACCGTACGTGGACTCCATAATGCCTTTGTTTGGTGTTTGTCCCCTCATCTCTAGTTGCCACTCACTATACCGTCTTCTTTTTACTTTTTCTTTTACCACTTTCCAAAATGCAATATTTAATAGCTAAACTACGTAGCACAAATACGTGCCTCATTGTGTGCATACAGCAAGGCTTCCCACCTGATAGGTGCTACCCTGCCGAACGGTGACTGTTCATGCCTCTGCTTTGACACCTGATTCGTGCGTGTCCTCTGAGTGAAGATGTGATGCCCAGCATACCATTCACAGACCTAACTATCTGCCCTACCAGTTAGTAGAACTGATGTACGGTTTATGTGTGTTGATGAAACCGCTGCAGAAGCCAATTCCAGATGCCCATACTAACCTTGTCAAGCAGTGTCTTGTTCCTGTGTGATGAGATAATTCGGTATTTCTGATATAATATTGATTATTTATAGGGTTTTCATCATAACTGATGTCAATGATCCTCATACTTCTAAAAGACCACATGAGGTGCTTGTTAATAATGCAAATTCTGGGATCCCACTCTCAGAGATTCTAGCTAACAGGCCTTGTATATGGCCCAAGAATCTGCATTTTCACAAACACTTCCAGGATACAGGTGGTGCCTGGATTGTACTTTGAGACACACTGATCTATACAACCTCAGACAAGTGCACCATTGGACTTGACCTATAACCTATTTTTTAAAAGCGCATTCTGCATTTTACAGGTGGGTAAACAAGATATTGCACTCTTGAGTTTATCAAGATTATCAATAATTGAGTCAAGCATCACTTCAATTTTACTAGCTGACATTCTGTCCAGCTCAACTTTGAAATACTGTTACCCTAAAGAGGGTCCCCAGCACTTTTATCAAGGTTCGACCTTTTATTAAGGTTCGACCTTGATAAAGCAATACGCAGCACAGGTAGCATGCATGCCCTAGAATGAGAAGGCCCGTTCCAGCTAAGTCAGGAGACACCTGAGCAGAGCAAGAAATGGATTTGTTTTCCCATCTAAACCAAATCTGCAACTTTGTCCCATTTTATTTGTAACAAAACATAACCATTGAGGCTTCATCAAATCTGTCAAATGTTAGCCAAAGATACACTTGACATGGAGTGAAAGTATCAGGAATTTTTAAACATTTAACTCCTAGTGTGTATTAGTATGAAACCAAGTTGAGCAGAACCCATTAATGTCACAGTGATCGGTTACCAATGGAAATAAATAATTCATGATGAAGGGAATTAGTCTAATTAGCAGGCAGTTTGAGTCCTTTGATAAAACCCAGCTCTAATTCCGTGAAGGGCAGGAAGTGCTGTCATCAGTCAGCCCTGAAAAGATTAGCATCTATTATGAATGAGGTTCGACACCCTAGCGAAGTCATGTGTGTCCTGGAGACAAACTTAATATGTTCCAGAATGGGACACAGTTTGTCTCACCAACACTTCACGATTCCTACCAGGCTATTGTATGTAATAACAAGCAAAGATCAGCGCTCCATCCTGTCACTCGCCTCGCTGTCCATCATTCCGACTACTGTGCAAATATATTCTCCATGCAAAATAGGGAGTGTGACCTGAATACTGGTAAAATTGCACAAGATGTCAAAGAAAATATGTGTTACTTTCTCGCTCACCAAAACAAACACTCAGAACCCAATGTCAGTCCTGAAACTGACGGTTTTGAAGATGGTGGGCAATATAGGATGTCAGGCTTGGTGTATACACATTTCATCTTAAAAACTGTTGTCAGGCCTTCTGGGAAATTTGCTTCCCTACTTATCTCTCTCTAGATATTGAAGTTACAAGATCAATCATAGGCTTCCAGCTTCTGCAACTGCAAATAAATGGAGATGAAGGCCCTAAGCAAAGTAGCTGCTGGAATTCCAAACTAATAATATGAGGGAAAAACAAGGAAAAAAATGTGGGGTTTTTTTGTTTTCTTTTTTATTACAGTGCACAGATGGCTTGGATCACTGGAATGGTTCAGTTCTAGGAAGATTTAGGTAGTTTCTGAATCGTATGTGGCCTGATGTATCTAAAAGACGTTGACTGTTCCACACTCTGCAAGCCCCACATTATTTTGCAGCCCACAAGCTGACGCGGCATCAGCTGTGTTTCCATTTTTACTTATGAGCCTTTTGAAATTACATGTTTCCATTTTGCAATTTGATGTAATAATGAAGAAACTCCAAATCTGTAAGTTATTGTATTGCTTGTTTTTATTGTGTAAAATTAATTGCTTCATTTATTTATGTCATTAAGAAGGGGGGTACCATTTTGCACATTTTATCATTTGCTGTAATAATTAACATGCCAATAACATTACAGACGCCTTGGAAATAGGACGGATCAAGCCCGAAAGTCTGAACAGCATGTAACATGGCAGCCCCTGTAGTTAGAATGGCTCTTCCCAAAAGTGTGGTCAAGAATGCTACATCACGTGAGTCTTACTAATCCTGAGGAGCACATACTGACTTGTGGAAATGGGTATGTTTCAGTCTATACAAGAAGTGGCTTTTATAGAAGCAAAAGAGTATCGTTCTCAAAAATTGTAATCCAGTTGTCCAAACACAGTTGAAACAGGCATTGAGACTGTAGATTTAACAAGGGCTGCACAAACTCGGTGCTGACAACTTACTTAGATTTGAAAAGATACCTTGGTAAATACTTGGTACAGATTCTTTAAAACTAGCTGTTACTAATAGGGATTAAAGATTGGCTATTTTGGTGGCTATTTCCCTGGTGGCGCAGTGGTTGAGAATCTGCCTGCCAATGCAGGGGACACGGGTTCGAGCCCTGGTCTGGGAAGATCCCTCATGCCGCGGGGCAACTGGGCCCGTGAGCCACAACTACTGAGCCTGTGCGTCTGGAGCCCGTGCTGAGCAACAAGAGAGGTCGCGATAGTGAGAGGCCCCGCGCACCGTGATGAGGAGTGGTCCCTGCTTGCCACAACTGGAGAAAGCCCTCGTACAGAAACAAAGACCCAACACAGCCATAAATAAATAACTAAATAAATATATATAAATTTAAATATAATGATAAATAAAGCTCTTCATTTGTGAAAAAAATTAAAAAAAAAAAAGATTGGCTATTTCTTTCCAACATATCCATAAACTAGAAAGCTAAATCAAAATCTCATAGCTTTGTATTTTACATATTCAGCATCAAAGCAGGTTTGCACAGGAGTTTGGAAAAACTCAAGATCTGCAAAATCTTTAGCATTTGGTGTATGCTTCCTATTATGACCAGTTACGTATACATGTATCTCTTGAAGGCAGGAACCATTTCCTACTCCTCCTGTTATCTTCTACTCCTCCTACAAGTCTCAAGTAGAGAGAAAACAATATAGTTGGTGTGGAGTTGGCTGAATGAATGGACAGAGACTACAGGCCAAGATGCAGTCACCCAATCAGATGTTCCTCCAGATTCCTAGTCAGAGAAGATGACAAAATAAACCACAGAAAGATAACAATCCACACATATCTTAGAACACACCTGTTGCCCAAAGTCTGATGAGATATTGTAATGACTGGTCCTTGCAGCTCCAAGACCCGATGGTCTGCAGCTCGTTTTAAGTCCTGGCTGCAGAGTTCCATTCTGACAGTGTCTGTCCCCTAAGCTTGAGGTCTCCTGCTCAACACTCCCCTTGTGTTCTCCTGGGAGCTCTGACTCCAGGAGAAGAAAAGCCTTCCAACCGAGACCCTAACTACTCTCAAAGGTCCCTGAACGGAGACCCATAAAAGACTGCAGGTATTTTGATAGCATTCTGCAAGAAATTTCTTTTTTTGGGAACCCAGAACATTAATCCAAGTCTCATGCCTCCTTAGAATTCAGTTCTCTTTAGCTGGGTGATATTTAAGATAATATATACTAGGGCAGACAGTTCAAAGATCCTAGGAATGTTGGCTACTTGAATCTAGTAAAAATCACTAATTTAGATTAAGTGGAAAAACCCTGTCTGAATTAGTGGAGAATATTAAATACAGAATTTTTAAAATTACAGTTTTGTTCATTTCAAGTAGTATGAATGAGCCTGAATGAGCCAGCAGAACTCTGAAAATACCTGCGTTAACAACCCAGTTACACAGACATGGAATTAGGATGTCATTTGCTTGTGAATAATAACTCTAAATCAGTGGTTTTTAACTTAACGAGGTATATTGAAAGCTGTAGCCCTTCTTTCCAGAACAGCATACAAGTGTCCACACAAATGAAATTTAGGCACAATTTCTTTAAGAAATCTAAGGTATTCTTTGTCTTCTTAAGTATATTTAGGCAGTTATTTCTCAATGGGTCAAAAGTATATTTCAGTTCTAATACCTAAAGAAATTACTACCAATAATGAGTCACCCAAACCCAAATTGATCAGTTTTTAATTTTATCTCCCACTTTTCTATTTCTATAATTCTATTTGGCCCTCTGCTAAGAAGTTCCAAAGTCACAATATTTTACAAAGTGAGATTCCAAAGAGCAGAACACATGTAATAGTTTCTCATCAGTGGTGAGAGATGGAATGAGAGAGATTTTCAGAACTAATAATTTTCGCTTTTACATACAATGACAGATTTGGATAACTGCCTCCTCAATATCAATCTTCTCCTTCTTTCTGGTTAACATAACCCCAATTTTATTTGAGGGTTAAAAACAAACTCACCCTTGCAGGTTCCCTTGCAGCCAGAGTCAGTTATATTGAATTACAGCCAGGGGAAGTTTCTGGGAGGTAGCTCTGGAAATTACCTTAACAAGGACTCATTATCCTTGCCTATTTCATTCACCCTTTTGCCCTTTGCCTAGAATGCAAAGATGAAGTCTGGAGTTCTAGGACCCGTGTGACAGCCATGAGGAAAAAAGCCACACACAGGATGGCCGAGTGGAAATAGACATGGAGAGTGAGACAATGACACCAGTCCTGCACCGATGCATCTCTAGACTTCATGTGACATGACCAAAATAACTCCTCTCTTTTGTTTAAGCTGCTGTTTGATTGGGTTTTCTTTTATTTGCAGCGCATCTACATTCTAACCAACATATCTATATCTATGCAATCAGCCATGATGAAGCTGGGTTCCATGGGCTTCTAGAGCCGTGCTTCTCAAATTGTAATGTGCATATAAATCACCTGGGAATTTTGTTAAAATGCAGACTCTGACTCAGGAGGCTTGGGATGGGGCCCGAGAGCCTGCGTTCTAAGGTGTCAAGAGAGGCTGATTCTGCTGGTCTATGGATCACCCTTTGAGTAATAAGGCTCTAGAGGGTGTATAAATTGAATGCAAATGTCATCCATATGTGATTTCTTTTTAATGGTGAGAGGGCCTATTGTTTTCAACAGATTCTCAAAGAGATCAGTCAAACAAAAAGATGTAAAACAGATATTATACGGGATTAATTGACAACAAAAGAAAAGGGCCATGATGAGTATCAGATTCAATTTCTCATCCCTGCGGTCTTGGAGGGAAGAGCAGATACACGATGAACTGGCTATTCTCTACCAGTCCCTACCCAGCTCCTTCCTCACCCTTCTTTGCCCTTCTCTGGGCTCTCGGAGGAGGACCCTAGGAACTCCATCACCTGGACTTCCTTATCAAACAGTTCTGACTGGGTGATGCCCAGTGGAGGTACCAGCAGGAGGTCAAAGCCCTGGAGAAAAGAGAGGTAGATTTTTCCCTCCCCCATTTCCATCCTGGGAGTCAGATCTCCGGATCACACTTCTGGCGGTAACTATGATCCTCCCCCGCCCCTCTGGGAGGCCTCTGCCCTCACTGGGCTCTGGCAATGGTGTTCTTCTCTCATCTCCTCAACCCAAGGAGTAGTTCCTGTAGGCTCTGAGGGCTTCAATATCCCTTGCCTGCCCACACCTCCGAGGTAGTCCCTTCATATAAATCTCTTCACCTGAAACTTCTGGAATGGATTCCACTCCCTGCTGGACCCTGAATGACGTACACAGCAGCTGCCCTCTGGGTCACCAGCCCGGCGGCCACCTACCAGTTCCCAGTTTGGACTTCTCTCTCTAGAGCTCCAAACTGTTGGCCACTCTCACACCTCTCTGTCCTCAAGGTCGCCCTGCTATGGTTTGCTGAGCTCCGCAGTGGGAGGAGATGAGAAGCAAGCAGCAGCCTCATCCAGCCACTGACCCTGTCAGCCCGACCGTCTGCCTCCACCCAAACCCTAGCACCTATAAGATTAAAAAAACAAGGGACTTCCCTGGCGGTCCAGTGGTTAGGACTCTGCGCTTCCATTGCAGAGGCCCGGGTTCAATCCCTGGTCAGGGAACTAAGATCCTACAAGCTGTACAACCAAAACAAAAAAACCCAGATTCCTTAGCAGAGTATGAAGGTCCCTTTTCAGCCTCATTTTCAACTTCTACTCATGTCCTGCCTGGGTCCACACTGACCCATTTGTTGCTCCCTAAATACATCTTGCTACTTCAAGCCTCTAAACCTTTTCTCTTGCTGTTCCTTCTTCCCAGAAGGGGCCTCTCACTCTTTAGTTACCCAGAAAATTCCTACTTGGACTTGAAAATTCTGCCAAAGGTCACTCCCATGGACAGTTAGTTCGGTCATTCTGTCCATCCTCTGTACTTTCAGAACATTCTGTACGTGGTTCCTTCCACCCATCGCTCAGTATATTGTAATTTGTTTGTTTATAGGTCTGTGTTCTCTATCTGACTGAGCATGCTGAGGACGTGAACGACAGCTTATTCAACTCCACCTCCCGGGTATCTGACATGTGGCAGTGCCCTTTAAGTATGGGAGGAGGGAAAGGGGTAAAGAGAGATGGAGAAGCTTTGGGACCATTTGTGTCAATTTTATCAGCCTCTCTTCTACGGAAGCCGGAGTAGTAGTGCCCCACTTCCATCTTCCAAGGGTCTTTATGTTAAATTGTTTAAGTGCCTTGGACCTTGGAAAGATAGGAAGGGCTGAGACTAGATCCCAAAATAGTCACATTAAGCAGGACTCACTGTCAGGGCAAGATGCCGCTCAGTGATGAGAAGTAAACAAGAGGTATGATTAAATGCTCAGGGGCAACCCATTTATATCATTCCCCTGGAAATTCCTCAAATGACCTACAGTTTTTTCTGCTGTTTCCACAATAATTGGTTTTTTACATTGGTACAATATTTATCCTTCACAAGTCCCCTGATTTATAAAATATAAACTGATGAAGAGAGGGGAAAACTATGGGTACCATAGAAATTCATTTAGTATTCATAATGGTGCCCTAAAAGATAGCCCAAGAAGATGAAATAGCTTCAATAATTACCATCTTCTCTCCCTCCCCACCAATAACCCCGTGTCTTTATCCTTACTTTGCATACGCCCATGCTTGACCCATATGTGCCGTGTCTTTATGAGCCAAACATAAAAACTCAAATACTCATTCTGTATCTCTTTTGTTTCTCTCCCTGCTTCATCTCCCCGGTAAAATCTCCAACAACAATGAGGCAATGTGTTGCCGCGACTCAAGACACACCAAGTATCATTCACAGCTAAATCTGCATTACTTACAGGGAGAGCTTTTGTTCATCTTTATGAAGTGAGTGTAAGGGCCCTTAGTGATTCAGGCCCCACTGGTTGTTAACATTGTGGTGTTGTATCATCCTTCCTGTTGCGCACAGCAATGCCAGTGACATCTGTCTCAAAGCCAACTGTCAACGTCTTCTTTAGAACCTCTGTGTTCATCCTGCCGCCTTCACTTGCTTGCGGGCAAGTGTCAGAGTCCCCAGATGGCCATTCCCTAGAAAGTCTCTCACCAGGACCTATAAGTCGTTTATACGGACCACAAACACTTCCCAAACTTTAGAGTCTCGGAACTCCAGAATGGCGTCTATCGGTCTTGCCACAAGCTCATTGCTTACGTGTGGTCTTGGAAGAACTTTCCTTTCCATTTCTCTCCCCCTGAGAGCCATTAAAAGAGGACGAGGTGGCAGCGGTTTTCCAATTCTCAACCAACCTCCCTGACCACCAATTCAGTCTGAAGAGCATCCTGTCCTGTCTCTTGGGAATTTTTCACTCTCACCGTTTAGAAATAATCTTACTTTGATGTTAACATTGTGTTTGAAGAGTAGGGTTTTTCCATCATTCTAAATACAAAAAGGAACGAATTCTGCCAGGGAATTTATCTGGACTCAAAATGAAAGCAAAGCTTGTCACCCAGATTTGGGTCCTAGTTAGGAGCTATTGGAGGAGAGGAGCTGTGGGGCGAGAACGATGTGCTTTTCTTTTCCCTTTCGGTCGTTTCTTTTCTGCCTTATTATTGTGAAATGCACCGGGTGTGGCTGCTCTCCGCCCCTCAATAACACCTTTCCCTTTCTTTCTCAACATAATAGTACCTCTAATTTTTGATCGGCTCATGGCCACCTAGAGAAAAAAGGCTGTACTTCTCATCTTCTCTTGCAGGTAAAGTAGTGCATATGACTCACCTTTTGAAAATGCAGATTCTGATTCAGAGGGTCCAGGGCTGTGGCCTGGATTCTGCATTTCTGACTATCTGCCCGGTGACATCGGTGATGTGGATGCTGTAAGTCCATGGACACTGCTCTGAGCAGCAAGGCCCAGAGCACGTCGGCAATATCTTATTCGTGGATCCACTTCAGCTCATAACAACAGCAGAAATACAGCTGACCAATCCGAACTCAAATATGTTCTCACATCTTACACCTCCTCAGGAAGCTAAAGCGAATTAGAAATTGTTACTATTGGAGGTGGGAGAGAGTCTTCTTAGCAGATTAGAATCTTCAATGGATCCAGGACTCAGCTACCTATTTGCGATGCTCCAAATTTCTGAGTGTCTGGCATGGACAAACAGCCATCTCTCTGGGTAGTTCCATGTTACAGAGTCTGAAGGGAGAGTTAAAGTCAGGAACCGTGCGTTGCCGATTTCCCAGAAAGCAGACTGTGAAATGGACATCAGCAAGCAGTATGTTCTTGGCATCAACCCATGTGGATAGAGGAAGCAGGAGTGGGCAGCAGACATTGAGCTAGGATGCAGACACAAGGAAGTCCTTGTCACCAGGAGCCCTGAAGGTGGGATGACCCTTCGGAGTTGTCCCAAGTGGAACCAGGGAGCCAGGGCTTTCTATCCTTGTGCTGATCAGTACTGGATAGAGGGTGGCCCTGGCAAGAGCATGACCTTGAGCAAGAGCGTTTTCTTATGCAAGGAGATGACTGCTGGGACTGTCCAGAAGCTGATGGAATAGGGTTTTTATTTCTGAAGGGGGATCTGGGTGGATCATCACTCTGCCCACCACAGCCTGCTCTCTGGAGGCTCCCAAGGATCATAGGAAAGGCTTCCCCTGGTCTTCAGAGCTAGAAGTCTGTAGCTGACACCATAAATCACCCTCCAAACATCAAATGCTCACCCCTCTTCTTCCTTGCTTCAAAACCTCAATTTTATTCACCCACTGTCAAGCATTCACGGCCTTCAATGAGGATAGGCTCTACCTAGCCTCCATTTATGATAGTCTCATTCTCCTTACTAGTGATGATTTGGACCCAGTAAAAGGACATAATTATGGCCAATGAGGCTTGAAGGGAAGTCTGATGTGGGCTTCTGAAAAAAAAAGTTCCTCACTCTTAGGAATGTGAGAGAATGTCCCTCCTGTCTCTTCCTTGGATCAATGTTATTATGTCTACATGTGATGGCTGGAACTGCAGCAGCCATCTTGCAACCATGAAGGTAAAGGCCTAAAGACAAAAACCAGATGGCAGAATATAAAGATGGAAAAAAACCTGGACCTTCAACAGTGTCACTGAGCCAATCCATTATTCCACCCTGGAACTGCCTTTTCCGGACATCTCATTATGTGAGCTAAAAAATGACCTTACTTTTTAACCACTGCAGTTTTTTGTTTTTAATTATTATATACAGTTGAAATATCTTAACAAGTTCAATGCTCAATCAATACTTACTGAATGAATAATCGAATGAATGAATGTCAAAGGGCTCAACGACCTCATGTGAGGCAGAGTGGCACAAATTTTATCATTTTATAGTTTCATTCTGTTCTGTGTGGATTTGGAGCAAAGGGGTACAGGGCAGAGAAAGAGATGGAAAGAATACTTGCACTTTGGACAGAGGGAGTCTGATTGTTTATAGTGGGGCTGGATTTAGAAAATCTCTATAAAGGTGCATGGAAAAAATATGTCCCAGCTGTGGTCCAGCTGCTCCGGCAGGGGCGGTGTGCTGATGGAGGATGTGAGTCACACCTTGAGAAATAGAGCAACGATCAAACCTCATCTGGGAGAGCTGAGCACTTCATGTGAATTATATCTTAGAAATAGCCCTGCATTTGACAGTTGCTAAACCTCATGCCAGCTACTTTGTCTTTCATTCTATAATTAAACAGGATTCCTCTTCTTGGGTTTGGAACTTGCAAGAACTCCATCTTTTGACTAATTCACTTTCAGATCAGTGCTGTGTCTTGATGTATTACAGCGATAGGCTGTGCACGCATGTCATCCATCATAGCAGTCAGCTGTGCTCTCGGCACAGAGAAACCGAGCCAGCTGTTGTTCTGACACATCAGAGCAGTGCAGTACCCACGCCTAGGACATCCATGATCTAGTACTCCAAGATGGCACTGTCCAGAATAGAGATAGTCCTGGGGCGCATGGAGCATCACGCAGACTTGACAGAGACCTACTCGGGGCTGGGAAAGACTTTTCTGTTATTGAGTGGTTTGAAATAGATTGGTTTCCCAAGACCCAACTCAGTGGTTTTAATAAGGGGGTACAGAAGCATTCACATATATTGCTATTATTGATCAACTCAGGACATCAGTTTCTTAGAAATGTATTTCTGAAAAATCCAAGTCATCCCCGACAGCATTTTTTTTTTTTTTTTCCTTTGGTGGTACGCGCCTCTCACTGCTGTGGCCTCTCCCGTTGCGGAGCACAGGCTCCGGACGCTCAGGCTCAGCGGCCATGGCTCACGGGCCCAGCCACTCTGCGGCATGTGGGATCTTCCCGGACCGGGGCACGAACCCGTGTCCCCTGCATCGGCAGGCGGACTCTCAACCACTGCGCCACCAGGGAAGCCTCCCGACAGCATTTTATGTATCTTAATCTTTATTGTTGATGATTGGAATTGTCTTTACACAAGTCTTTCTTTCAACTCAGCAAATGATATAGGCTGCTGGTCCAACATCGGGGCACCAGTAGGAGATGTGTAAAAAGGAACTGTTTAAATATTGGCTGCTGAGAATTTGCTGAAATCATCTACTTCCAGTTTGCTTTCTGTTCCTCAAGTGAACACTTAACAATCAGTACCTGCACTGCCTTGGTGCTCAAGAGCACAAATGAAGTTACCTGAATCACTGACCCGAAACACCTAGGAAAGTAGAGCTGCCCCTCAGTCACGCTCTCCTATTTACCCAGCCTGACCAGGACTGGCCTGTCTGAAGAGGGAATTGACCCGGAAATGATAAGATTTGAAAACGAGTTATAAAAACTCCAAACCGTTGATAATCAGATAGTTTTCTCTCTCATTTCTAAAGAGGCCACATATATGTAAGCAATTCCTCGGTTCCTCCAGTATCTTTCAAAGCTATTTTGCTGGCTGTGACTCCAATGGCACAAGATGGACCCCTTTGTACCTAAATCTGCCCATCGGCAAAATATCAAAGATGTATTCACAACGGTAGTGGCCAAAAAGAGGTGACCGCTTAGAATTGGAGGAGGCAGCACTTTTGGTAATCTTACAGTCCTATCTATTTCTTCTTTTTTCATTGTGGAAAAATACACATAACATAACATTTACCAGCTTAACCATTTTTAAGTTCACGGTTCAATGATATTAAAAAATTCACAATGTCGTACAACCATCACCAACTCCAGAACTGTTTCGTCCTCCCCACCTGAAACTCTGTAGCCATTAAATACTCCCTCCACTGCAGCTCCCGGAAATCACCATTCTACTTTCCGTCTATGAATCTCACTGCTCCTAGTACCTCATAAAAGGGTAATCCTACAGTATTTGTCTTTTTTGTGACTGACTTACTGCACTTAGCATAAGGTCCTCAAGGTTCATCCATGCTGTAGCACGTGTCAGAACGTCCTTCCTTTCTGAGGCTGAGTAGCATTCCGTCGCACGTGTGTACCACGTTTCGCTTATCCATTCATCTGTCGATGGACGCTTGAGTTGCTTCCATGTTTTAGCTATTGTGAATAAACCTGCTATGAATGTGGGTGTACAAATGTCTCTTCAAGACATTTGTACATGCAAATGGAAATCAAAAGAAAGCTGGAGTAGCAATCCTCATATCAGATAAAATAGACTTTAAAATAAAGAATGTTACAAGAGACAAGGCAGGACACTACATAATAATCAAGGGATCAATCCAAGAAGAAGATATAACAATTATAAATATATATGCACCCAACATAGGAGCACCTCAATACATAAGGCGACTGCTAACAGCTAGAAAAGAGGAAATCGACAGTAACGCAATCATAGGGGGGACTTTAACTGAACTGCTTTCAGTTCCTTTGGGCATATACCCAGAAGTGGAATTACCAGATCACATGGTAATCCTCTTTTAAATTTTTGGAGGGACTGCCTTTCTGTTTTTCACAGCAGCTGTACCATTTTACACTCCCACCAACAGTGCACAGGGTTCCATTTTCCCCACATCTTCTCCACACTTGTGATTTTCTGTTTGTTTTTTTACAGTAGCCAACCTCATAGGTGTGAGGTGGTAATCTCGTAGTTTTGATTCACATTTCCCCAAGGATTAGAATCCTATCTATTTAACAACAAAGGTTTAATTTTGCATAAAAAGGAAAGCTAGCCAAATAGTACAGAAATGTTCGATTCAGAAATCCTTCATTCTTTGCTACTCTCTATATGGCCAAAAAATAGTGATGATGATGATTTCCATAAGTAGAACATCCATGATAAAATTTTTAGCACCTCGATGGAATTAAAATGTCCAGTCAGCAATTTTGTTTGAGGTTTATTCTCCCCATACCTGCCAGCTGGAATAAAGTCCCCCGTGTTTACACAAGCACAGAATTATCACCGTTCTTACCTCCCCACCAAGAAAAGAAGTATGGGAGCCCGGGGTATTTATTTTAGAAAAGCAGTGAAGGCTATATCTTTGACATAGCTATACTACGTGGGGTGAGCAGTCTGTCCCAGTTTGCCTGAGACGTTCCCAGGTTTAGCATGGCAAGTTCTTGTCCTAGAAACCCCTCAGTGCTGGGCAAACTAGGCCGGGTGGTCACCCTAGCGGTAGAGCCTCAGGAACGCACACTCGGGGACAGTATAATTAAGCCGTAAACCAGGCCATCTGTCTAACCCTAGACTATTTCCTCCTGTGCAAATAAGAAATAAAATGTCATGCAGAGAAAGATACAGCTGGAACTAGGTTAAAAAATGGGTTTGCAGTCAGCACAGCTCTTCACAAAGGGCCTTCACAGAGGCTCTGAGAGAGAAGAGAAAGGGATATAACATTTATTAAGCAGTGATTTTAGGCACTTTACCTAACACATTCATATAATTCTCACTACCCTGAGGTAAATGTTGTTAATACGATTTTTTGCAGAGCAGAGCGCTGAGACTGAGAGAGGTTGTGTAACTTTCCTAAGACCATGTAAGTAGCAAATTAGCGACTTGAACAAAGGCCTTCCTGCTCCCTATAGCAACCTTAGATGCAGATTGATGGATACAATTGTAGGAGGAACCGGGCCCCAAATAGACTGCTCTACTGCTTGTAATTCTCTCATCATAAAATATATATTCTTGGATTCAGAAAATCTTAATAGCCTCCAATTGAAAGGCAAAGGTCCCTATAAAGAGAACCTGAAGGGTTAAGAGTATTATAAGCTAACCTCTCTCTTAGTAGCTGATCTCCTTTTAGATGCTAAATGACAACCAGCTGAAAGCAGGGTGCTGCAGAGGTGCCTTGTGTATATGGGGTGTTGATAACAGAAAGGGAAGATGTCAAAGATCAACTTTGCTTCTCAAAGACAGAAGAAACCAATATTGAACGCTCTTCTTTTATTACATAACAAAAGGGCATGGATTACGACGTAAGAGTAGAGTTCCGGTTCCGGTTCTGTAACCACCCCTGGGTGACTCTGGCCAGCCTCTATCCCGCAGACATGAAGGGGTTGAGCTAAATGATGGCTATGAGCAGTCCCTTCTGGGCTAAGGCTGTATAGCTCCACAGAAATGTGGTAGAACCTTAGATTCCTCAGAAACCAATTCTCTAGTTCTCACCTCAACCTGAAAAGTTAGTGGGGTAGATACATGATGTACAACTTCCTTCTTAATCCTGGAAGCAGCAGGGTGACAGTGGAAAGAACCTAGATTTGAAGTTAGACCTGGGTTAAGATTCTTGCTCTGCCATTTGAAGCTGTAACTTTGGGGAAGTGACCTCTTTAAATAGTGTTATGCTCACCTGTAAAGTAGCAATAAACCAACCAACTCACTGTTTTGTCAGGAGCATTAAATGGGGGAACATATGCAAACCCACATCATAACGGTTCGCCCTGACAGCTCTCACGCTGCAGCTTAGCCCTCGGGAAGCAGTTCCCAGCTCTTCCTAGCAGGGCCCTGGGCCGCAGCCTCACTGTGTGAGAAACAGGCCCCTTGGAGCCCTCCACGTTGGCCTCCCCGTCTGGCCTCCATTCTGACCATCGGTTGTCCATAGCCCTGCTCTCCACGGCCTAGGCTATCACCACTACTTCTGCTCTGATGAGGGAGGCGTGGGAATGGCTCTCTCCCTAACACTTCTACTCCCAGTCTGGGCCGGCTCTCTCCCAATTGCCTAGGGCACTGCAGAGACCAGGCCATAAGTTTTGTCTGGGCTAAATTTACAGAAGTTTATGAAAAGGATTAATGAAAGGGAAGTTCCAACTCAGAGAACATTTCAACACCCCCCGGATCCACCCCGGGGTCTCTAAGAGGCCCTCTCACTGCCTCAACCCCACTTGATTCCCAATCGACCCACTAAGGCCAGAAAACTCCAGGCCTCTCCCTGCCTTTGGGCCTGGACCAAACTGAGCCCTGGCCTTATAGAGAAGACGGTTCGTCTTCCTGTGAACTACCTGAGGCTTCTCAGCCTTCTTGAGGATTCATTTTTAACCTCAGGATTAGCCTCTTTTCAGATGAATGGAGCAACCATTCCCTAGAGAGGAAACTCCTTCCACTCCCACAGGGGTGTGGTCCAGCCCTGAGCTACAGCCAACTTCTCTGTCTTTCCCAAAGTCCAGGCTAGTGGGCTACAGTTGGGTGCCTGTGGGATACCACCACACTTATCCCAGTTCCTTTCTATATTTTCCTCCTCAAATAATTTTTTTTAATTGTTGAATAAAATTTTACCCAGAGTCACATTATTACATGTGCAAATGATGACCCAAGGTCCGTCTTAGGTGAACATGCCCCTTCCCTTTACCCATTGCTAGAACATGTGTCTCTCCAAGCAGGTCAATGCTGGTGAGTACTGCAGTCAGGGAGCCCTGATCCACTGGGCATCTCTCCCCCAAAGGAGCCTTCAGAAAAGCCACAGAACTCACCCACTGCTCCCACATGCTGCCCCCTCAACCTACAAAGTGGGCAACACCCCACCCACACGGCTCAGACCCACCTTCGGACCCTTCCTAGCTCCAACCACTTCCTGTTCGTGGTCTGAACATAAGAGAACAGAAGCATACTCTCCTGCATTAAAATATTCCAGATTGGCTCTCAAGTAAAAGTTACCTTTGATTCAAAACTAACCATTCACTTCTGTGAGGTACCTTAAGTAGTCAAATTCATTGAGACAGAAAGTAGAATGGTGGTCGTTAGGGGCTGGAGGTGGCGGGGGGGGGGAGTAGTTCTTTTATGGTGGTTTAGTTTGGAAAGATGAAAAAGTTCTGGAGATAGATGGTGGTGATGGTTGCACAGCAATGTAAATGTACTTAATGACACTAAACAGTATACTTAAATATGGCTAAATGGTAAGTTATATGTATTTTACCACAATTTAAAAAATAATCTAACAGAAGAAAGATCTCAGATGTTTCCTGAGACTCTGCTATGGACTGAATGTTTGTGTCCTCCCAAAATTCATATGTTGAAATCTAATCCCTAATATGAAGCTATCAGGAGGTGGGGACTTTGGGAGATGGTGAGATCCTGAGGGTGGAGCCCCCATGAATGGGATTCATGCCCTTAGAAAAGAGACCTCGGAGAGCTTCCTCACCACTCCACCCTGTGAGGACACATCAAGAATATGGCCATCTAGGAGCCAGGAAACGTGTTCTCACCAGACATGGAGTCTTCTGATACCTTGATCTTGGACTTCCCAGCCTCCAGAACTATGAGACATAAATGTTAGTTGTTTAAGCCACCCAGTCTGTGGTGTTTTTCTTACAGCAGCCTGAATGGACAAACACAGACTCACTCCCTGATTTCATTTTAATGAGCAGCCCTTCTAACTCTGAATGCTAAGTGCAGGAAAAGCAGCAAAGGAAACAATGAATACAGCTCCTGCTCTGGAGTAGCTTAAAAGCTGGTGTAGAGAGAGTACTTCCTTGTAAAACAGGTAAGCAAATGCATGCAGGAAAAAGTGGGCACATAGTCCTGAAATGTGCGGTGTTTCCAACTTTGCACGTGGACCCAGCGTAAAGGAGGCAAAGGCAGTCTTGTGTGTGTTTCACAGGAAAATGGTTTCTCCATCAGAATGGAAAGAGGCCCTTAGTGCTTCCTTACGCTTCTGTTCGGAAGACAATACAGTGTAATCGTTAAAGCCCTAGCATCAACCTGCCTAAGTTAAAACACTGGCTATGTGTCCTTAAGCCATTAACCTAGTCTCTCTGTGCCTCAGTTTCCCATCTTTTAAATGGGAAAAATAATAGTATCTACCTCATACGATCATTGCATGAATCATGTGAACTGACTAGATCTCACTTAGCCAATAATAAGTAATCAATGTTATTGGCTATTATTCCTGGCTAGGCCACTGCACCCCTTTCCAAGTGAAGATCAAATTAAATTTGAGGTTTAGTGTTATAGGTCTGCTTTCTTAAGTTTCTTTTTTCCTTAGACTATCAAACTTTCTTCCCGAGCGGTGGTTTTGACAGACGCACATATCAAGAGACTTTACGCTCCTCAGGGTTACTTTGAAAATTTCCTGGAAAATCTTTTTTTTTCAGCCAAAGAGATTTTGATATACAAAGAATATCATTAATATGCAAATCAGCATACTGTAAAATTCACTTTGGTGCTGCAGAGGTACTATTTTTATAAATACAGAAACATAATTATGCATCCTCTAGAGGACTAAAAATAATTATACAAATTTACAACAAAGCCCAAGGCTGTGTTTCCTTTTAACTGACTGTTTCTAATATCATTTAAATCTTGTTAGAACTTAATTACCAAAGCTCTCTTGTAATAATTCAGGTGGAAGATTTAAAGTCTAAACTTGCCATTCAGAAAACAGAACCTCATCAGAGAAACAAAGACATGCAGGCACTGATTGCCCAAATAGGACAGTGAAAGCTTGGTCAGGATGGAGCCATGTGGGACCTGAGACGGGGAGGCTCATGAAGAGAAAACATTAATATTACATGAGCCATGTTAATTTTTTTAACCTACAATTCCTTAGAAAGACAAGATTACATATAATGATCACTACGGACTATAAACCCAATTAGCCATTTCTACCTCTTCTTTAGTTTTCCTCTGTACTTTCCTTATCTTTTTCAAATTAAGGTAAATATTATTTGGGGGCAGTATTTTTTTCATAACGACTTAATTATCCTTTCTAAAGTCAATCCAGAATATGTGTGTGTGTGTGTGTGTGTGTGTGTTTCATAGCTAAAGAGTGGCTTCTATTAGTGCAGAAAAGAACAACAAGCAAAGTCATGAGAAAGGGTCCAATTTAGACTGTCTCAAAAGCAATTATTTATTAGCATTTAGAGAAAAGGAGCCCCTTCTTATGAAATAAAAGACATAAGAAACTCAAACACTTGAAATTCAAACACATTTTCACTTACCACTAGTTAACAATAGTTTCTAGGACTTGGAGTTCCCTGGAAAATTAATTAGTCACGTTATGCTATACAGGATAATAAACTGTTTACGTGAGATGTCTCTGACATAGGTGTTATCCATTACGGCAGAAGCTGACCAATTAATTTTCCAAAGAGCTGTAGCAATTCCATTTATGAGATGTCTATACAATGTCGCAGTTCATTCTAGTCACTAAAAAAAAAATCAGTCAATTCAGTGAAAAAAATATTAATCAAAATGATTGTTTGACAGCATTTAGACAAATCAGCCAGTTGTTTGAATCTCTCATTTTTCAACCATTTATTTTGGCTTTGTGTAGGTATATAAATATGCATACATGTACTTATGGTAGACGGATCTTTTTTTCTGTTTCAGTGGTTTTCATCCTGCGGTAAGGTATATAGTACTAGAACTTTTGTATATAATATACTTGATGTGAGGGGAGGGGGAGTAAAAGGTGTTACTCTTGCTTCTTGGGTTCATGGACTCTTTATCATCCTCTTTGAATCGAGCCAAGGGAAGTAGCATTTTGACAGAGACAGAGTGAAGGTACCAACTTAGTGGGCAGATTTTTCTATTCTAACCCATCTTCTTTCACGGACACATGATCCTTTGAAAACTTATCCCCATTACTTCATTTCCTCCTCTTAACATAAAATTATGTCATTACTTGAATTCAAGTTATATTTAAAGCCATTTCTTCTTTTGGAAAATTCCAACCTTGAAATGTTTGAACTTTCTAGCCATGCTCTTGACTATCATTTGTAATTTGTCCAAGTGGGACCTCAAATAAATAAATAGACCCGTATATATTGCATATTTGCGAGAAGATCCATCCAGCAATAAAGTGAAGCACAAAGACTGAATCAGTCCCCACAGCATCTCTAAAGCTGCATAGCACAATTCAGGATGATAATTGAAGAAATCCAAGCATATAGTTTCCCTTAATCTCTTTTTATGAGTGATGGCAGACTATTATTCAAAATCTTGAGACTAGATATTTTGGCTTGGCTGCTGAAAAGGGAGAAACCTAAAATCTCTGTGTAGGAGGGTATCATACACAGGCCTTGTAGCCTGTGACCATCTTTCCTTTTGGCCAGTGTGGGAAATCATCTGTGATTTCTGCCCATTGTACGTGTCTATCGCGTTTGCCAGCTAATGTTTAGTAACAAGGGCTGTTTGTTCTTCTTAATAATTTGAACTTTCTCCATTTGTGTTTACCTTCACATCCAAACTAGCACAACTCTGCTCCGAGTTAATTCCCCAATTTCATTATGACCACAGTAGGGAAGGGGAAAAGGATCTGCATCCAAACCACCAGACAGAAAACAATGGGAACAGGCAGCAATCCAAGAGCTTGGGCATGATTTGCAGGAGGAAGCCAGCTCTGATTAATGCTATCAAAATGCTTGTCTTTCCTTTGATTGATATTCCAGGCCCTTGTTACAATTACTGATGCCGGTGACAACCATCATCAGACTCTTTATGGTTTGCTGTCGGTTGGGCGGGGGGGAGGGTAGGTGGCATGGACTTCACCAGAACATTTGCACACCTGCCTCAGTTTAACCTAAAACCCGTTATTTTGCAAACAAAATATATAAGCCCAACATAGCAATCATTGCTCTTCAATCAAAAACTCTTCAGTTCCCGGGCTTCCCTGGTGGCGCAGTGGTTCAGAATCCGCCTGCCAATGCAGGGGACACGGGTTCGAGCCCTGGTCCGGGAAGATCCCACATGCCGTGGGCCAACTAAGCCCGTGTGCCACAACTACTGAGCCTGCACTCTACAGCCCGTGAGCCACAACTACTGAAGCCCGCATGCCACAACTACTGAAGCCCGTGTGCCTAGAGCCCATGCTCCGCAACAAGAGAAGCCAACGCAATGAGAAGTCTATGCACCGCAACGAAGAGTAGCCTCCGCTCGCCACAACTAGAGAAAGCCCATGTGTAGCAGTGAGGACCCAACGCAGCCATAAATAAATAAATAAATAAATAAATAATTTTAAAAAAGCTTGAAGAAGAGAGTTACAGTTCAAAAGATAGTGATCATACTTGCTTTCTCAATGTATGTGCATGACTTGGAAGTAATCTGCAAAAATCCTGACATTTCACCTCTAAAGAGTTCAGCATCTATCTCCTAAGCCTAAGGACATTCTCCTACATGACCTGATAGAGTTCTTTAACTGAAAATTTTAGGGAAAAAAATAAAAGAATAGGATTTTTGGGAAATGACTGATACAATTTTAAAATAAGAACTCTAAACAATTAACTTTTGTGCCCAAGTGTATCAGCAAGACTCAATGGTGGGATTTTAATCGTTGTTCCCAGTTCCTCCTCACCAGAGATGAATGGAAATCCTTGGCATCTGTGAAATACTGTTGTCTGGTCCTGTCCTGAGGCCTCTATTTTTGTTTTCTTCTTTTTTTTTAACATCTTTGTTGGAGTATAATTGCTTTACAATGGTGTGCTAGTTTCTGCTTTATAACAAAGTGAATCAGTTATACATATACATATGTTCCCGTATCTCTTCCCTCTTGCGTCTCCCTCCCTCCCACCCTCCCTATCCCACCCCTCTAGGTGGTCACAAACTGAGGCCTCTATTAAATCAGGCTCCCTTGAAGCGCTCTTAGGCATCCAGTGCTGCTCTCAGCCCTGAGGTTCCCTTACACCACAGCCCTATTAGGATTTGAAGGAAATTCTCTGTCTCTGACTGCAGTGGCTTCAAGTCCAAGTAAAGGACATCTATTTATCAACTACACTTAAAGCATATGATTTGCTCTAATACTCTGTCTTAGTCTGTTTGGGCTGCTATAAAAGAATACCATACAGTGGGTGGCTTATAAACAACAAACGTTTATTTTTCACAGTTCTGGAGGCTGAGAAGTCCAAGATCAAGGAATCAGCAGATTTGACGCTGATGAGGGACCACTTCTTGGTTCGCGGTTGGCTGTCTTTTCACTACATCCTCAGATGGCGAAGGGGCGAGGGAGCTCTCTGGGGCCTCTTAAGGGCACTAATTCCATGCATGAAGGCTTTACCCTCTTGACCTAATCACCTCCCATATGCCCCACCTCCAAATACCATCACACTGGGTATTAAGTTTCAACATATGCATTTTGGGGAGATGAAACATTCAGTCTATAGCATGCTCTTTGCTAGACATTGCTGCCAGTTACTGCCCTAGGAAGGACTTCTTTTTCTGTTGCTTTGGGCTTGGAGCTTTCTTCTCTCTCTAAGCATTCTCTCTGAATGTATGTGCTCTACAGTTGCCTGGAAGAAGAACTTCCAGAGTGAAATCTGAGCTGAAATGGATGCCCTATGATTCTGAATAGAAGTGTTATTACCTTTCACGCAATGAGCACCTCCTGGCCCACACTCCCCATCCATAATTTCATTAGGGCAGCCAAGAGCCTTACCATTTAACCATTGCTCTCCCTATATCATGTGAGCCACACCATATGGTTGTTTTTTTTGTTTGTTTGTTTTGTTTTTTTGCGGTATGAGGGCCTCTCACTGTTGTGGCCTCCGGACGCGCAGGCTCAGCGGCCATGGCTCACAGGCCCAGCCACTCCGCGGTATGTGGGATCTTCCCGGACCGGGGCACGAATCCGTGTCCCCTGCATCGGCAGGCGGACTCTCAACCGCTGCGCCACCAGGGAAGCCCCCACCATATGTATTTATGTTCCTAACAACACAGACGTCAGCACAACAAAATATTTTTATATTTAATCAGATTACTATGTGCAGATTGGAGCTTTTGCTTGCATTTTGGCTCAGATGTTGGATCATTAAACACTAATTCATGGAAGACATATGCCCAAGATGATTTTCTTTCATGAATGGGATTGGTAAAAGGTATGTTTCATTTGCTGTAGGATCCCTCCCTAACTTGTTTGGGAACTTATCTGGAAAGCGAACATGGGAAATAGTTGTAGCAATGCTCAGGGAACAGGACTCCACGTCATTCCAAGAAACGTTCACTGAATGCCTACTGTGTGCCAGGCACTATCCTAGGCACTGAAGATACGAAGATGAACATTCGTCCCTGAGAAATCCATGGTTATTGGGAAAGACACTAATTTCTTAAACTGACTCACTTCAAGTCATTAAGCCATTTGTTCTATTTGAAGATGCAAGAAAGTAATACGGAAATGTTCATTACAGTCTTAGCGACAGCTCTTGAGATAATGCGTTATCTCATTCCATCCTCAAAACAACTCTTTTATGCATCACATGAGGTTGTGCATGTGGTTATTCAGCCAGACTATAGTGTGGGTTTGTATGTGGAAACATATGTGTCAGTGTTTCACTATGAATCACAGTGATTTTCATTCTCATAAAAAATAATAACAGATTAATGGCACAGGAAAATCATCTGCAACTTTTAGATCCACGCATTCCATAAAAGGGTGGATTTGGGGCAGCCAAAGCTTCCCAAGCAGGGTTTATGGTAATGACTCCTTGTGCCCTGACTTCTTACTCCACATTCCCAAATATAAGAATGATTTGGGGACTTCCCTGTGTGGCTCCGTGGTTAAGAATCTGCCTGCCAATGCAGGGGACACAGGTTCGAACCCTGGTCCGGGAAGATCCCACATGCCGCAGAGCAACTAAGCCTGCGAGCCACAACTACTGAGCCCACATGCCACAACTACTGAAACCCGCGTACCTAGAGCCTGTGCTCCACAATGAGAGAAGCTACCGCAGTGAGAAGCCCACGCACCGCAACAAAGAGTAGCCCCCACTCGCCGCAACTAGAGAAAGCCTGCGCGCAGCAACAAAGACCCAATGCAGCCAAAAATTAATTAATTAATTAATCAATTAATTTTAAAAAAAGAATGATTTGGCCATTTCCTGGAGTTCATAGAAGGCTCACCTCTTTCTTTTCCAGATTTCCCTAACATCTGTTCATTTTATCAGCAAAAGTTTGGTGTTTGTCAACACTTATTAGTATAGTCAGTGGGTTGAGATGAAAAGTAATTCATCAGTCTTTGGCCCACTTGCAGATAAACTTTATTCGGTCTTTGGCCTAGTTGCTGATAAATTTCCCTCAACTGTGATGACTATAGCATTATTATAATTAGCCATCCTAGAGAGATTTACCCTACTCTCCAGCACACTACCCATCCGGCTGTGACCAGCCCCACGCCAGTCTTCAATCATTTTGTCTTCTTGGCTGCTATAACATCTCCAGCCTCAGGCTGGACCTCTTGCCCTGTACTGCTCTGCACCAACCCCCAAATGCCTCACAGCCACCATCCCCACCCACACACCAGCAATCTGCCCCACAGCATGCACCTTCGCCTTGGTCACCAACAGATCATCCCTCACCATATAGCTATTCCGCAACCTAACCCCAAACCCAAACCCTCCTCTCCTCCCAAACCCTTCTGCTGTGCTCTTAGGAGCTGACTGTCACCAGCAAACTGACCTACATTTTCTTCCTCTTCTAAATGTATCTTCCTGCTAAAGGAAGCCAGGCTGTATCCTCAGGGTGCTACTTCCCGCTGCCCTCTCAGCTGAAGACTGTGTCTCTCCTATTCCTCAAGTACCTCAAGGCCAGGGGGAGGAGCAAACGTTCTCCTGGCTCCCCTTTGCAACGTCTCAGATGTCTGTCCTTCCTCATTCAAAAATCCTAGCTTTTTGGAAGCGAATCATCAAACTTTACCACCTCTGAAGTCATCTCCCTGCCTCCTGGTCAGTGGAGTCACAGGTGATGTCAACACACGGGGCACTACCTACCTCTCCACCACAATCCTATCATCAAAGCAGGAGTCATCCAACATCCTGATGCTCAGCACCCAGCCCTCCTTAGCTCCAAAGTTCTTTCCCTCCACCTCAGCTCAGTCACTTACTCACATCGTCATACCCTAGACCTTGTCATTGCCAGTAATTACAACCCTTGTCTCCCAGGCACCACACTCTCCTTATTTTCCTCCTACATTGCTGCACTTCTTCTCAGTAACCTTTGCTGGTTCTTCCTTATCTCACTGACTCTAAACATTGGAATGCCGCTCGGATTATTCAGCCTCTTCTCTCCTCTATCCACACACATTCTCTCAGGGATCTCATACAGTCTCATGGCTTGGGATAACTTCCAAATTTTTATCTTCTGGATAAAAGAGAACTGAATTAGAGTTCAGGATTCTGAACTCTAGTCCTATATACCCAACTGCTTGTTCCATATCTCAACACTGACATGGTCAAAACCAAAATCTGATCTTCAACCACACTGGATTCTTTCTCAGTTTTCTTCTCTGAGGAAATACCCATTCCAACCTTTCAATGGTTTAGTCCAAAATTCTTAGAGTCTCCCTTGACTCCTCTCTGTCTCTCACATCCCACATCCAGCCCACTAGCAAACCCTTTTTGTTCTACTTTTATGATATATCCATATTATGACCACTCTTCATCATCTCCAACACTACCACCCAGATCCAAGCCGCTACTATCTTTCACCGGGATTATTACCCTAGCTTCCCAGCTGTTCTCCCTCCCTCTGTCCTTGTCCCCTTCTGTATCCTCTCAACACAGCAGGCATAGCGATCCTTTTAAGGGTAAGTCTCATCTCTGCTCCAAACCATCCAATGGTTTCCTATCTTACTCAAGATAAAAGCCAAACCTTTGCAATGACCTACAAAGCCCTCCACATTCCGGTACAAGGAGGCTCCATGAGATCTGCCCCTCACCCCTCACCACCATTATCCCCTGCACCACAACTACTGAGCCTGCGCTCTAGAGGTCACGTGCCACAACTACTGAAGTCCATGTGCCTAGAGTCCGTGCTCCACAACAAGAGAAGCCACCGCAATGAGAAGCCCACGCACCACAACGAAGAGTAGCCCCCACTCACCGCAACTAGAGAAAGCCCGTGTGCAGCAATGAAGACCCAAACGCAGCCAAAAATTTTTTAAAATCTACAAACAATAAATGCTGGAGAGGGTGTGGAGAAAAGGGAACCCTCTCGCACTGTTGGTGGGAATGTAAATTGACACAGCCACTATGGAGAACAGTATGGAGGTTCCTTAAAAAACTAAAAATGGAAATACCATACCAGCAATCCCACTACTGGGCACATACCCTGAGAAAACCATAATCCAAGTCTTCTTAAACTCAACTAACTGCTTGCTATATCCCTGTACCCAAGCAGTTGAACGTTGATGGAGAAAATTTCACAATGATGCTATTAGGAACCATTTCAAATTTATGACCAAAATCTTCAACAAGCACTCAGCACTCTCTGACAACTAAACTTCCCTAGTAAATTCATCAACCGACTCCCAAGATGACTATTATGCACTTTCTCTTCAATTCTCAAATCGCCAACATCCCCTCCCCCTCAATTCTCAGCTGAAGACCTTGTCGTATATTTCATAGAGAAATATAGATGCCATCAGATGAAAACCATTTCAACTTCCCACCTTCCATTCCACACACTTACCTATATCTGTAGTCACATGCCCTGGTAAATGTATGCCCTGGATCCCATCTTGCTCTCCTTCTCTTGGATTTGGCTCCTAAAAGGATTTCCTTTTTTCATGCCCTCATGCAGCCTGTATCTCAGCCACATCATGCTCTGTGCCCTTCTCTGACTCCCATGCCTTGGCTTTGTGCCTTCTCTTCCATTACCAGGCATTTTTCTGCTCCTCTGCTCTACCTGAAAAACTCGTATTCTTTTTCAAGAGCAACACATTACCTCTTTTGTGAAAATATCTACAAATGTTAAGGACAGGATTTTTTTGTTCTTTTCGCTCTCCATAGCATTTCTTTTTTTAAATTATTCTATAATTTTATTTATTTTTGGCTGCGTTGGGTCTTCGCTGATGCACACAGACTTTCTCTAGTTGCGGAGAGCGGGGGCTACTAATCGTTGCGGTGCACAGGCTCTCATTGCGGTGGCTTCTCTTGTTGCAGAGCATGGGCTCTAGGCGTGTGGGCTTCAGTAGTTGTGGCACATGGGCTCAGTAGTTGTGGCTCGCGGGCTCTAGAGCACAGGCTCAGTAGTTGTGGTGCACGGGCTCAGTTGCTCTGCGGCATGTAGGATCTTCCCGGAACACGGCTCGAGCCCGTGTCTCCTGCATTGGCAGGCTGATTCTTAACCACTGCACCACCAGGAAAGCCCCTCCATAGCATTTCATATTTACCTCTGTTACTGCAACATGTTCATTGTAATTATTTGTGTAAACTTGATTATCATATTCAGTTTTCCACTCTACCCATTCCATACTTCAATGAGCCCCCCGAAGCACTTTGGATGCACAAGAGACTACACTGCTGTGGTCCTATGGGTCAACACATTATAGAGAACTACTTTTAATACTGGTCTTTTTTCAGCCCGGTGGGCATATGTCTGTGGGAACTGGCAAGAAGGAAAAGCTGAGTGACAGCCTCAAATTCTCCCTTTCTCTCATGATGCTTTGTTTGGTTTTTTTTTGCCAGAATATCCTCCTTTCCCTTGGTAAGTGATTACCCTACCGCCAAGCACTCCCCACACATCAGCCCCATAGGTTCCTCAATACTAGGATCTACACAGCTTATGCCAGTAGCTGAGGTCTTCAGCACACTTGCTGGTACTTCTGTCTCCCCACAACTAGTCCCTGAGAGCCAGAATCTTGTTCTTGGTGTCCACAGGTCTGTCTGAGCACTGCCATCTCACCTGGCACCTAGGAGCTCAGTGATTGAATAAACTGTTGATGATTTACAATATCTTTCAAAAGGCTTCTAGTTATTATCATTATAATACAATCAAATTGTTTTTCAACTCCCAACTTTTATGTAGGTATAAGGACTAGAGCAGTTTATACATGATCTTGGGATTTCCTTGAAAATATCACACAGTATATATATTTTCTCTAACTGGGATGGATTTAGCTTACAAACATACGCTTGTTATCCCCATTGTTGTGATATATGCATAATTGCTCTCCTCCAAGAATACTTAATCACAGTGGGTGAGGCTTTAAATAATATTACTTAATATATTAGGAATCTGACATCCATCAAAATAACATGGCACTGCCTTATTTATGAGGTCCTATTCAACTGCTATAGAAATGATACCAAGTATCAACAAAAAGGATATATTTGACTTTTCATAGAACTCTCCTCGAAACAGAAGCCTGATTTTACTCAGTATATATTATGTCTCGTATTAGATTGATAACATTTTATCAGCAGCACATACACTAGGAATCTAAGTTAAAAGATTAGACACACATTATAGCTTGAGAAATACATACAGTGTTTGAATTCCCTTTATCTCATCAGAGTTAGATTGAAGAGTCTTTTTATTCACCTTAATTAAGTTCTCTGGAATGTAGTTAAGTCAATGTTTTTTCCTAGAACATTACACAATACGGACAGTATCCTAAATATATTGTTTAAAATAAGACCCGAATGCTTTCTACACTCACTTGGATATGATATAGACAATATAGAAAAACTTGCTCTTGGGTGTGGTATAGTTTATATGATTAAATGCTTTATTCATACTCATACGTCAACCTATTAGTGTGCTGTTAATTCAAATGTTACTATGATGTATTTTATCCCCATTAGCACATTCATCACAGGTGGATGTGAAACTTAGACAAAGGTGTATGTTCTCATTAATGATGAGCAGCCTATTCATCTTACTAGAATGTAATTAATGTTAGTTACAAACCTTAATTTTTCACTGTTTGTCACGACACATATTTAGCATTTCTCCTGTCCTTTATCAACCGGCTCCCTCGTATCACACAGCCAATTCAAAACGACGTATATTTAACCAAATCTGGTGCTTCATTTTTCAAGTATTTTATACATGTATGTTTCTTAATGTTGGTGGTAGTTCCCACACTGAGAGACTTCATGTTGGCTGTAGTGACTGCAAAAACAATATTACAGGGACTGTTTGATCCATCCTATTTTTTAATGTATAAGATTAATGTCATTCACTTGCTGAATTAAATGTTTAAACTTATGAAAGAGATTTTCTTATATTCTGCACTACAGCAGCAACTGAATGGAATTGTTTGTTAGGTTTTGGCAAAAAAAAGAGCATTTTTTAAAAACACACTCATTAAATCAAAACTACAATGAGGTATCACCTCACACCAGTTAGAATGAGCATCATCAAAAAATCTACAAACAACAAATGCTGGAGAGGGTGTGGAGAAAAGGGAACCCTCTTGCACTGTTGGTGGGAATGTAAATTGATACAGCCACTCTGGAGAACAGTATGGAGGTTCCTTAAAAAACTAAAAATAGAATTACCATATGACCCAGCAATCCCACTACTGGGCATATACCCTGAGAAAACCATAATTCAAAAAGAGTCACCTATCACAATGTTCACTGCAGCACTATTTACAATAGCCAGGACATGGAAGCAACCTAAGTGTCCATCGACAGATGAATGGATAAGGAAGATGTGGCACATATAGACAATGGAATATTACTCAGTCATAAAAAGAAATGAAATTGAGTTCTTTGTAGTGAGGTGGATGGACCTAGAGACTGTCATACAGAGTGAAGTAAGTCAGAAAGAGAAAAATAAATACCATATACTAATACATATATATGGGATCTTAAAAAAAAAAAAAAAGTCATGAAGAACCTAGGAGCAGGACGGGAGTAAAGATGCAGACCTACTAGAGAATGGACTTGAGGACACGGGGAGGGGGAAGGGTAAGCTGTGACAAAGTGAGAGAGTGGCATGGACATATATACACTACCAAACGTAAAATAGATAGCTACTGGGAAGCAGCCGCATAGCACAGGGAGATCAGCTCAGTGCTTTGTGACCACCTAGAGGGGTGGGATAGGGAGGGGGGAGGGAGGGAGACGCAAGAAGGAAGAGATATGGGAACATATGTATATGTATAGCTGATTCACTTTGTTATAAAGCAGGAACTAACACACCATTGTAAAGCAATTATACTCCAATAAAGATGTTAAAAAAAACACACACGCATTTATAACTAAACACAAAAATACCTATGTATATCTACCGTTCTCTCCACCAGACCCTGTAAAATGTGCTATGTATATGACAACTCATTTAATCCTCATAACCATCCCTATGGGGTAGGTACTGTTAGTCTTCCTATTTCACAGCTGAGGAAATGGAAAGACAGAGAGGTTAAGTAACTTGCCCCAAACCACACAGCTAGTGGGTGATGGCTCAGGGATCCAAGCCCAGGCAGCTTAGCTTGTGCACTTACTCTTGCTGGGCTGCCGTTCATCTTCGTGGTGCCTGAGGAACTTCATTTAATGATAGTACATTGAATATGCATGATGTCTAAGCTAAGGCTCTGAATTTTATTATATTTAAAGATCACTTTTATCATTTTGCTTTAATATCACTCTAATGACATAAATGTGGGGCTACCCTGGTGGCGCAGTGGTTGAGAGTCCGCCTGCCGATGCAGGGGACGCGGGTTCGTGCCTCGGTCCGGGGAGATCCCACATGCCGCGGAGCGGCTGGGCCCGTGAGCCATGGCCGCTGGGCCTGCGCGTCCGGAGCCTGTGCTCCGCAACGGGAGAGGCAACAACAGTGAGAGGCCCGCGTACCGCAAAAAACTGAATAAATAAATAATGACATAAATGTGCTGAGTGAAATATCTATACACTATTTGTAAAACAGTAAACCTTAAGCTCTTGGAGGTCAGCGAAGGCAATTTAAATAACTCCCCATATCTAGACAAATACCTGCACACAATAACTGTTCAATGGATATTTTAGCAAATAAATGGATTTTTAAATTTAGGGTTCAAAAAACAATGAGCGATAAACTTGGGCTTTACACACATTACAATTTTGAGGCTCTACTAGTCAGGTATACCAAAGGTTTTCAGAGGAGAGTCAAGCATTTGGTTGTGTCTCCTCCACTCCAAATACCCAGCTTTAAAATTCATTCAAGCATTTGTATATGTCTCAGAATCTAGTTATTTGGTATTGAAATAGGTCTATTTCTTAATCCACAATTTAGGTTTTCAAAAACTGTAACTCTCTTTACTTTCCTATAACTAAACTATATTTCTATCTCCAAAGAAACTCACACCTTCATTTTGCTCTCTAATGAAAAATGTTTCCAAATTTATAATTAAATCAGGGTTTGCCTAATTGATTCAGGGTAAATTGGGTCCATTTAGGATCTCCCTTTCTCCCAGAGGAGGCTTGTCATCTCTGTTCCCAGGAGTACGTAGCATCATGGCATCCAGGGGAGGCATCTGGTCCTCAACCGGCATCTGCCCACCTTACCTCGGCATCTTCAGAAATGGATGTATCCTACCTGGTTCCCAGTTATCTTCATCTCCACGTGCTGGTATCTCCCGGGGTGGTGATAGTCCTACTGGGCCTCCAGCCACACAGCCCATATCCTTGGCTGGCCTCTCCTCACACCAGCTACAGGGGACCCCCAGGCCAGCCCACTCTTGTCATCACGCCCACGCCATGGTGGGCCATGCAGGGAAGTATTGCACCGCTCCAGTGTCCGCTCAGGCCCCGTTACCCACATGCTCCACAGCAGTAAAAGTGTAACCGTGGTCCGTGGGGCTCCACGGGCAGCTCTGTGCTGCTCCCCATGGGGTCCAGAGAACAGAAGGGAGCAGCGTTCCTCTACTCTCAGACCCGTCATCTATCTGAGGGCCTGTCACACACGTACATGTGCACACAGACTCACACACACTTCCATGTATTCTCTCAAACATTTCCTGTTTCATACCCTGACCTTGGCTTAGGTCTTGTGGCTAAGATTTTGAGCCTCACCACCCCTCCCCTGGGGTCTAAGAAAGCCCTCCTGTGTAAGGGCCTAAATGGGCGTGAGGAGATGCAGGACGGGGAAATGCCAGTCCCCGATACCCCGGTCACAGTACTATGTGGAAAAAGAGGAATCTGCGTCAGTAACTGAGTATGTCACCCAGCTCTTTAAACACTTCTCTCATAGCCCTGAAGTTGATTCTTAATCCTCCCTAGTGTTTATTAGCTACTGTATTGATATTCATCCATTCCTTTAAAACAGCTCTCTGCCTTTTCTTCTTTTCTCA
This sequence comes from Phocoena phocoena, assembly GCF_963924675.1. Lineage (NCBI taxonomy): Eukaryota > Metazoa > Chordata > Mammalia > Artiodactyla > Phocoenidae > Phocoena > Phocoena phocoena. The sequence continues at coordinate 55,886,251 of NC_089225.1, read as the reverse complement.
ATTTATTTTCCAAACAGTTATCCAATGCTGATTTTGTTTGAACATATGGAACTACTATAGACCGGATTAAAACACTGGTTCTCCCTTACCCTGGGGCATGCCTGGCCATATTGGCTGAAAAGCCTTTAAAAATGCCTGAGGACTGGGACTTCCCTGGTCCAGTGATTAAGACTCCACATTTCCAAAGAGGCAGGTACAGATTCAATCCCTGGTTGCGGAACTAAGATCCCACATGCTGCACCGCACGGCCAAAAAAATAAATAAATAATATAGAACTACCACATGATCCAGCAATCCCACTCCTGGGCATATATCCCCAAAAGATGAAAACTCTAATTTGAAAAGATATATGCACCCCAATGTTCATAGCAGCACTATTTACAAGAGCCAAGACATGGAAAAAACGCAAGGGCCCATTAACAGACAACCGGTTTAAGAAGATGCGGTATCTATACAATGGAAGGTTACTCAGCCATAAGAAAAGAATGACATATTGCCATTTGCAGCAACATGGATGGACCTAGAGATTATCATACTTAGAGAAATAAGACAGAGAAAGACAAATATCATATGATATCACTTATATGTGGAATCTAAAAAATAATACAAACGAATCTATATGCAAAACAGAAGCAGACTCACAGACATAGAAAACAAACTTGTGGTTACCAAAGGTGAAAGGGAGGTGGGGAGGGATAAATTAGGAGTATGGAATTAACAGATTAAAAAATACTACACATAAAATAAATAAGAAACACTGATTTACTGTATAGCACAGGGAACTATATTCAATATCCTGCAATAACTTATAATGAAAAATAGTCTGAAAAAATACATGTATATATTATTATATATATATATCTGAATCGCTTTGCTGTACACCTGAAACTAACACAATATTGTAAATCAACTATACTTCAATTAAAAAAAAAAAAAACCTAAGAAAATTTAAGCGACCTTCTGTATTTTTCCTTAGCTTTAATGCAGATTTGGATGTTGGTCCTGTCATATTGTAAGCATTTTAAATGAGGGGGGAGTTTTAGTAAATATCTTTATGATAAAATATTTCAAACCAAATTCACATTTAGCTATTCTCTGTGTCTCCATATATCTAGCACCCCCGAATACAGCGAATTCAAGAGCACTAAGAACGTCCTTACACAAGAATAAAGATGACGCGTGCCTGTCTTATCGGCCCACCAGCTACATAACCCCACACACCAATATCATTGCAGGTTCCCATGAGCTCATGAGAGGAATCAAAGACCACCAGAGAAAGTTACAAGCTTTTACAATGTTTGCTTTGTTATATGTGGACTTGACTTTTCCTTTTCCAATTGCGTTCAAAGGAAATTTCTGTTTCACTGGAAAATTATTCACCGCAGACCAATAAAGGCATTTTTGGTGGGTTTTTATTGTTTTGTTTTGTTTAAAATTTTTATTGGAGTATAATTGCTTTACAACGGTGTGTTAGTTTCTGCTGTGTAACAAAGTGAATCAGCTATATGTATACATATATCCCCGTATGTCCTCCCTCTTGCATCTCTCTCCCACCCTCCCTATCCCACCCCTCTAGGTGGACACAAAGCACCAAGCTGATCTCCCTGTGCTATGTGGCTGCTTCCCACTAGCTATGTATTTTACATTTGGTAGTGTATATATGTCCATGCCACTCTCTCACTTCATCCCAACTTACCCTTCCCCCTCCCCATGTCCTCAAGTCCATTCTCTACGCCTGCGTCTTTATTCATGTCCTGCCCCTAGGTTCTTCAGAACGTTTTTTTTTTTTTTTTAAGATCCCATATATATGTGTTAGCATACGGTATTTGTTTTTCTGTTTCTGACTTACTTCACTCTGTATGACAGTCTCTAGGACCAAGTCTTTGGTGCTTTTATTTTGGAGATGTCATCCTATTTATACCCTGAGAGACTGAAAAGTAGAAAATATTTTCATCTCTGTTTTAAGTAGGGGAGGCACCTATTAGTCGAATCACCTTTCCAACCTCAGGTCAGGAAGATGACAACGTGAAAACATCCATCTCTCTAATACCAGAGCGTGTCTTTGAATTTCTCCCTCTTCTGACACACAGAATAAAGTGGTGAGCCAGCCTGTCCCTGCCAACCTGCAAACCAGCCCGAGGTGTGATGCCACCTATTCTTGTTTAATTCACCCCCGACTGGAGGTTAACTGGACGGATGGCGGCAGCCTGAGACTTTGCTTGCAGCAGACCCCAACCTCCGGACAGCAGTGCCCTGAGAGGAAGCAGTGGTCCTTCCTCTGGTTTCCTGCCTTTCCCAGTATGAGCATCTGCCACGGTGGTGGTCTGCGAAGGCTGCTGCCAGGCCGATTGAGGGGAATCAATCTCTCTGCATGGAGCTTTAAACCAGTGTGTCTGCTACACACCAAACCCCTTCTTTCCCTGTCCCAGAAGAGGCTTCCCTGTCAGAACGAGGCTCTAAGCTTTGTGTAATCAAAAGCCTTTGATTAAATCGGACCCAGTCCTTCTACTTGCCATGGTATCCCGTGACCTGGGCAAGCAGCGGGGCTACAAAACAACCCAATCTGTTGCTAGGTGGGCTGACAAAGCCGGGCTAAACACACGGTGGTTTTCAAGCTACGTTACATCTCCAAGTTGCAAAGCTAGCTATAAAGCAAGCCAGGAAAGCATACCCAGAGGTGAAAATTTCTCACAGACAGAGGCCACTCTGCCTCTGAGAGGGCTGTTGTCCTTCCCACTGGGAGTTTTTAAGCCACTTAGGGACGGCGACCATTTGAACAGAAAATTGTTCCTGTTTCTAAATGATTTTTTTTTTTTTAAAGAAAGAAAGGAAAGGAAAGAAAAAGGACCCAGGAAAGATGCTGCTTTTCTGGCATCTAACCCATAAAACACACGTATGGTCACACAAAAAGAGACCGGTTTCTAAGAATTAACTCAAAGAGATACTTGCTTACTCTGCTCTTCACCTGCTGTTCGCTTCGTCCTCAGGCTTTGTTTTTTACCTACCAGTGCTAGGCATCCTCCCTCAGCCTCTTAGCCCTCAACATAGGACCCAGGAGAGTTCTCACTCCCACCTTTCTTTACTGGATCCCACATAACAGCCTCCTTGGAGCCAGAATGAGATCTGTGGGTACCCTGGGTAATCATTTGGGACCACTTTAAATAAGTATTCATTAAAGAATCTTCAGCATTCATGTAGTGGAAGAAAAGATGAGCCCTGAACAGGTGAAGAGCTTAAGAGGACACAAGGGACACAAGGGACAGCCCCCGAGTAAAGCCACAGCCTGGAGTTCAGCTGGTACTCCCCTCCTCAGGTGCACTGCAATTACCATGTATTGTTACTCAAGCACCCTCTCTGCACGGGAGATCTCTCCAAACCTTTCCCCTACCCTAAGGGTATAAAACAGCAAGAGATTCCTTCTAACTATGTGCATTATTCTCCCAGAAATGTACCGTAAATTCAGCGTTCTCCACCCCCTCACATTTCCATTATGTTTAAAAAGCCCTTATGAGCGGGTACCTCCAGGACCCCCCCTGCCTGGCTCAAGCCTGACTCTAGTTCCCATGATCTATCAGGACTTATCTGAGTACAGTGAGATCTGCCCCAAGGGGTGGATTCCACAGCAAAAAACTGAGGGATCCGAACAGCGGCTACTGAAGAGCAGACGCGCAGAGTGAACGAGGATCCGATGCAAGGGGATTAACAGGGTGAGAAGCCACCATCTACACCTGCCCCTGTCTGAAGGCTGGGATCAGCCTTGCGGACACGAGAGGGTCCTAAGGTGAGCTAGCACTCTCAGGGCCCATCACTGCCTCTGCCACACAGAGAGCCCACTCCCCACCCCCCAAGGTCTGGGTCAGTCCACTCACGTCACTCAGATGAGGCTGGTTTTTGCAACAAATGAAGGACTGACATTTGCTTGAGTTCGAGTTTCATCATTTCTTCAACCCACTGGTGCTAGAGTTCCTTTAAAAAAAAAAAAAAAGTGGACATTGAAGAGCGGTATGTATTATGGAAAGCTGTAAAATCAAGAAGGATAACAGGGTGTTGATATTGACGTGGGGCGTGTCTGAGGGCACATTTGCAGTAAAAATGAGTTTCTCACATGTTCCCATGTAGGTGGCTGCTCAGCGCCACTAAACACTGGTTAATTCGCTAATACTATTCAGTGAAAAATACTTCTTCCGTTCCATTTGTTAATAAATCTATTTTCATTCTCATGGAAATCAGCCCCTTTCAAGTTCATTTAAGAAGAACATTTCATAACTTTCTAGTAGGGGAAGTATTTTTATTTAAATACTTGCAACAACTAAATTGAGAACTTATATCTTTGATCTTTAAAAACATTTTTCTTGTGGCTCTTTGTGGTTAGAAAAGATTGAGAAACTACGAAACATGACACAGAGAATAAATACAATGGAAATTGATTTCAATAACATTGACTTCGTTGGTATTTACTGTGAAGTAATTAAATAGTAGGAATTTATTTTTAACTTTAAAAGTTTATAAGGGTATCACCTGCCTCAGGAGGAGAGAAATTAACATCTGAAATTAATAAATAACATCAGTAAAGGAAAGTGTGGTGCAAAAGTTTTAATTCTGTGCAACTATTATTGAGTCTTTCTTGGGAAAAATAAACAAATAACAGTCCCCAAAGGTAGATTTTAATAGTGTGAAATGGTTTTGGTGCTATCCTACTGCCAATATAATGCCATATTTGGGACCACAGGTACTATGGAATCGTGTCATTTCTACTGTATTTTTCATTCATTTTAAAACCTAACAGAAGAGGCAACATTTGTGTATGCCTGAGACCTGAGGTGGTTAGGTCTCTTTTTATTTTTTAAAAAGGAAGAGGCAGTATTCTCCACCCCATCCCCACGGATTTCTAATGTACTTTTGATGTTTAGCAGTAATTCATTTCATGATTACATCTGTGCTCATTTTGTATCTACTCAAAGTAGATCAGAAAGGAAAAAGAAACAAGACCCTACATTCAGCAAGATGCTTTGCACACTGGCAGCCTGCAGTAGCTGAGGTAAGAGGACATGCAGGAAGCTGAACCCAGGTTAGAACCAAGCCTTGGTGGAGTCTGAACAGGGATCGCTTCCAGAATGCCTTGGCATCAGTCAACCTGGCTTCTAGACATACTTGTACATAATAATGAGAAAATGTTAATAATGATTATTTTCAGTAGCATAGTACAGCTAAGCCCTCAAAAAGAGGAAGTTTTCATTGGTAAGGCATTTCATTTAAACATTGAAATCTGGTGTAATGTGAAGTATGAAATAAGTTTTGAAAGGAAGCTGATGATTAAGAAGAAATGCAGTGGGCATTTAATAAGTGGAGGAACCGCAAGATAATTAACTGGCATGCATAAAGATTCATGCTTCAAACCAAAATTTTAATTTTGCACATAAATGTGCCTGATGTAGGCAGCATTTAATCACCTAGCTGACAGGAGTAACTACTTTCATTTAACCTTGACTGAAGATCATGAATTCTAACAGGTTTAATTGGATACATCATTTAACAGAATGAACAGAGCAAATTTTTCTCAATTCATAGGTTCTGATTGACATGCACCAGCAATAAGGCGTTGCACAATTACAGCTGCTCTGCATTCCTGCCCTGGACAGCAATTGCCATAGTGACGTGACACCACTGGATCACTGGGGCACGGGAACTAGGCTGAATCTCCCCTTGTTTTGTAAAGGGCAATGCTTTAAAAAAAAAAAAGTAAGAAAGAAAGAAGGAAGGAAAAAAAGAGAGAGAGGCTGGAAAAGAAAGGGGTTTGGACACTTTAAGGTTTTTTTCATATTAATCACATTGATATGCACATCCTGTAAGAGAAGGGGTATGTCTTGTTATCAGCCACATGGAAAAATGCAGGAAGAATAACATTATCCTTTATCTGTTTAGCACTTCTTTTCAGAGTTTCCGGAAAGACTCTAGTCAAACAAAACAGACTCAGAAAAGAGGACCTAAAAGAAAACCATGCCAGCTTGAAGTCTCCAATCCTTCTAAAGGAAACACAGTGATATGAGCCCTTGATGCTGCTATCTACGTAGGGAGTGTAGGCATCTAGCTCCACATATCCGGTGTCTAACCTGCACTGGGGGATACAGACCCTGGAGTGGAGTGAGTGATTCATTGCTTCACTAACAAAAACCCAAATGAATCCAGGAAAAAAAAAAAAAGTTAGTTCCCAAAATAAAACTATAAACCTTTTCCTTCTGATAAAATGAACAATATCAAACCTTAAGAAACTGCCCAGGTGGCTGAATCCTATATTCCTTGGCCAACCTCAAATATCTCAGTTACCTCTGTAAATATTCTAGAGAGAACCAGATCTATACCTCAAGAAGCACTGTGCGAAGTCCGGCTAGTTTCAGACACGAAAATAAAAACTGAAAGAGCTAAATTTTAAAAACTTTTCTCTAACGGTCTTATGGTTACCAGGGGGAAGAGGGAGAGGGATAAATGGGAGATTGGGATTGACATATACACGCTACTATATATAAAATAGGTAACTAATAAGGACCTACTGTATGGCACAGGGCACTCTGCTCAATACTCTCTAGTGACCTGTATGGGTAAAGAATCTAAAAGGAGTGGATATCTGTATATGTATAACTGATTCACTTTGCTGTACACCTGAAACTAACTCAACATTGTAAATCAACTATACTCCAATAAAATTAAAAAAAAAAAAACTTTACAAATCCAACATCCATAGTTTTCTTACTATTGTTTCTTTGCTTTCCATCCATTACTCGTTTGGCAAACCTTCAGTTGTCAAAACACCTCCACCCCTGCAGGCCTGGTGAGCTGCCCTCTGCCCGCCCCCACCCCCGCCGGGTCACTGTGTGGTAAAAATCGATCTGCTCATTGGTTGTCCTTTCATCCATTACCTCCTCCTTGTGCATCCCCCCTCCCAACACCGTCTAAACTGGGGGCATCTTGAGGACAGACACTATATCCTTCATCTCCACCTTCCCAGTTCTTGGCGTAGCACCTAGTGGCTCACCCTGTAAGGCCATAATTATCCCATGAATGAGTGAACTTAGAGCTGTGAAGAATCACAGTGCTTCTGCTTTTCCTCCACTGTCTTTTCCTTCCCCTTGTCTAGTCTGCCTTTCTTTCTCGTTTTCTGTCTTCCCCTCTCTTTCCTAAGCCTTGCAAACAGGTGATCATTCAGCAGAGGCTATGCATCAGCTACATGCTGGGCCATGTGCTGGGTGCTGGGGCCTCTGAGATGAGTCAAGCTTCTCTCCTGTGGAAGTTCACCGTCTCCTGGGAGAGACGGATGAGAAATATACAATTATAATACAGTACGAATAAAGAGAGAGTTTGAGTAAAAGCCTGGGCCACGGCACTCCTCCCTCCCCTCCCCAGAAACAAAGGGCCTGGCCTCTGCAGCCCCTCAGGCTCAGCATGGCTGCAGTTGGCTATAAATTCCCTTTTCTATTTCCCTTCGTTTGCATACCAACCCGCCTCTCTCACTAAATTGTGAGTGGGTCAGGTCAGGGGCCATACCTTATTCATCTTTGTACCACCCCTCCCCTTCAAGTTCATAGCACAGTGTCTGGCACTTGGCAGTGGTTACTGGTTGAATTGTGTGCCCCGCAGATTCATATGTTGAGGTGCTAACTCTTAGCATCTCAGACTGCGACTGAATTTGGAGATAGGGTCTTTAGAGAGTTAATCAGGTTTAAAAGGAGGACGCCAAATATTACTGGTGTCCTTATAAAAATGGGAAATGTGCAGACATTCACACAGGGAGAATGCCACGGGAAGATGAAAGCAGACATCAGGGATAAGCCAAGGAATACCAAGGACGGCCAGCAAACCCCCAGAAGCTAGGAGAGAGGCATGGAGATTCTCCCTCCTGGCCCTTAGAAGGAACTGATCCTGCCCTCAACTTGATCTTGGACTTAGTCTTGAGAAGTAGGAGACAATAAACATCTGCTGTTTAAGCCACCCAGTTTGTGGAACTTTGTTATAGCAGCCCTAGCAAACTAATACAGTACGTTTGCCTAATAAATTATTAATCAGAGGGCTCTAGAAACTAAGGGATAATGTTCTTTTTTTTTTTTTTTTTTGCGGTACACGGGCTTCTCACTGCTGTGGCCTCTCCCGTCGCAGAGCACAGGCTCCGGACACGCAGGCTCAGTGGTCATGGCTCACGGGCCCAGCCGCTCCGTGGCATGTGGTATCTTCCCGAACCGGGGCACGAACCCGTGTCCCCTGCATCAGCAGACGGACTCTCAACCACTGCGCCACCAGGGAAGCCCGATAATGTTCTTCTTGATGAAAGATTGCCCACTTCGCCATCTGTGTTATCATTAATGCAGACGGACATCCTAAGACATGAGGTAGACCTTGCCGTATCTGATCTTTCCTCCTAGTTCAGTTTAATGGTCTACATTGGTTTTGCGGGCGGACAGCTATGAGCCAGCTGTTTGGGAAGAAGGGAGAGGAGAAGAAAACTCAGAAGGTTGGAGGCGGGTTGCTTCACTGGCTTGAGGAATTTTAAGTGGTGACTAAATCAGGGCAGTCTGAGAAAGAATTCCACAGGCCCAAGAAATACTGACTGAGGGTCTTCCCTAAGGTTCTGTAAACAGTTTTTTCCCATTTCCCGTCAGGTTGTTGGCCTCAGTTTTCCTAAGTATAAAACAGACTGGGCTTCCCTGGTGGCGCAGTGGTTGGGAGTCCGCCTGCCGATGCAGGGGACACGGGTTCGTACCCCGGTCCGGGAAGATCCCACATGCCGCAGAGCGGCTGGGCCCGTGAGCCACGGCCGCTGAGCCTGCGCGTCCAGAGCCTGTGCTCCGCAACGGGAGAGGCCACAGCGGTGAGAGGCCCGCGTACCGCAAAAAAAAATAATAATAATAAAATAAAAACAGACTGATAATAGTAACAGGTAGTCATACCAAAGGAACTTTGAGATTCTCATACACGTTACACATCCAAAGAGAGTTTTCATGGTTCTTACTAATTATTTCCAGTGTTAACGTTTTTTCATAAAGCTATCATGAACAAAATTCTACACAATGCCATGAGCTTTCTCCTTTGCCACTATAAATGCCTTCCCAACATACTGTGGAGAGCATCAGCCATCTCCCTGTCTCCCTGGAAGTTCTTCCCAAACGTTCAGTGAGTAGATGACTTGCTGAAAGAGAAGAGCAAATCAAACCCACACATACACACACGCAGTTCTTTTGCTACTTGAACCGTGATTCTTGTTGAACGTTGCCTTTTCTCCTCCAAGTCTCCCCCCTCGCACCATCCACCTCCTGCAAAGAACCAGCCAAGTCTCTTGAACACACTATGCTCACAGCCTTCATTTTCCTACCTGTTCTTTCCACTTATCCTCGGTGAGCTCTGCCTCCCAGTGCAGTCAGCTCCATGGGACCCCCTGTCTCCCCATCTCCCTTTCTCCATTACATCCTCAGCTGGAAATTCTGCTCTTCCTGGTGATACCCCAGCTCCCCAGCCCCAGCTCCCTCCCCATGAGCTGTCCGATTCCTCACAGCTCTTCCCATCCCACCTTAAAAGCTTCCCCTGGGTTTTATCTTGCCGTCAGCTCTCAATGCAAAATGTTTTGGGACATTTTGTATTAAGTGTGTTATTGGCACTAACGGTACACGTGAATCAATTGTATTAAATCTTCATGACTTCGGGTAATTTGTCTAGAAAATGGCATTCTCCATTTCCCCCAGGATTTTGAATTTGTGTGTACGTTTCCTTTTCTCCCTCCCCGCCCCCGCGGTGCTGTTCTGAACAAACAACAAAAATTACATGAACTGCTGAATACTCTTTTCTTCCATTTTTCCCTACTGCACCTTCTCATTGTGTGAACCGGCACAGCCTCCCGTCCGTGGTCGGGTTTACTTCTGGGGCACACTGTATAATTTAACTTTCTGCAATATAAAATAAGTCAGAGGCGACCTTTTCCCTTGTTCTGACAACATCCAAAGTTGTCTCTCACTGTTTTTATTTAAAGGAACTAGACACAAACCTGGCTGCCTTAACCACGGCCTCTGCGAGGGCTACAGCTGAGAAAATCCGCTGTCAGGAAGAAGTGAATAGAACTAACAAGACAATTGAGCTGGCCAACAGATTAGTGAAAGGTCTGGAGGTGAGGTCCTACAGGGCAGACTAATGAAGCAGGCTACAGAAAGCACTCCTTTGTTATACACTACTGATCTGGCAATAACAGCAGCACTTAGCAAAGAGCCTGATGAGCTGAAAAAATTATGTCATTATCATTCATTTTTTTCATAATAGAAACATGTTTTTGACCTTTACATTTTCTTACATTTTACCATGCTGTGGCCTGGATTAACTGTAAGGTTACCTAGTGACTGGTGTATTCACGCAGCCCGACAGGAAAGGGAACAGTCTCTCTTGCTTGAGTATTGACAAATAAAGTTGATGCGGTAAAAAAAAAAAAAAAAAGGCAAAGACGTTATTTGGAACAACTAGACGAGGCTAATGACAGAGCCCTAGGTTGGTCTACCAGGAAGCACAAGGTAATTTGTCCGACTTAGTTAAGGAATATGATAATGCCCTAATTATCTAAGATGTGCCCCGGATATTACAGAGGAGACAAAGAATAAAGGGTGGCAAACCATGAATTATCCGAAATAATCCATATTGTTAAAGGTTGGCTCCTGAGAAAGTCTGGTCACTGGCAGCTTTCTCATTTGCCATTCATCTATTGTTAATTTAATCTTTTGTATATATTCAAATTTTTTTTCCCTGGGTTAACATTTGTTGGGAGAATGTCTCTTCTTGTTCCCCGCCATCCTAGGAGGCATGTTTTCCCAACCAGCGGCTTTCCATGCCTTTTCTTTTATTCTGGTAACTGGACTTGCAGAGAGCCAAGAAAGCATCAACCCACCACTAATTAAACAGATTTATCCAACTGGATATTGTTAGGAGAATTTAAAATATAAATTGATGAGTGCTTGTTTAGTGCCATTTGAAGTAAAAATTGAAAGGATTTATCGGCTGAGAAGAAAAAGTCTCAGTGTCTCAGATGAAAGCTGGGAAATGTAATGAATTTAAATGTATCCCACCAGGGCAGCCATGTTTCTTCTCACTGTGAGACGCTGATGTCTCTCAAATTAATGGAAGTAAATTACTATCTTAATCTGACAAATCTATCACTGTTTTATCAAATCAATTTGCCAGCTCCCAAACAGATCAGAGAAACAGTAGAGGAGTAGCAATGGATTTTTTTTCCAAAGAGTAGTGTGAACCCCATATTCTGAAGGAACATCCATGCCTGAGCCCTTCTGACTTACTTTCACCCCATTTGATGGAGCTTTTCGTGCCAAAAAAGTATTTGTCGGAACAAGCTTAAGGCAATAACTATATCCTAAACCCAGAGAGCACCTCCCAATGTTTTCCATGTCTTCTGCTCTACGCTTTCTGACATAATGAATCTGTGGCCTCCCGAAAACTTTCTACCAGGACTGGGATGCAGGACGCCTGTGGGAAGACCTGACTCCCCTCAACAGCCTTGACATTGTGCCGGCTCCTTTGCAAACCAGGCCTGCGTACCACCTGTTGAGAAACCAGGTTGCCATAACTAACCCATCAGCACGTAAATTCTACCACCCCCTGGTGGAAATACTTCTTGTGTGGACTCCAAAGCTTTCTTGAGATACATGTGCCACTTATTTTGAGGTATTTAATAACAAATAAAAGCACTGGAGACAGTGTAGCAGTGCAGATATATGTGTGCACTTCTGCAGTTAACTTTCATGAGGACAGGGCCCAACCACATAAGTGCCACAAAAACACTGCCATCTCCACTACTCTGGCAAATTGAGCAATTAAGGCTTATTTCCTGAAAGCATGTCTTTCTTAAGCTGTGTATTCCTTGACTTAAAATGTTTTGATATTTAGCCGACTAAATATTACCATCCCAGAGATGGAGTTCTCTTAAACTTGTTTATCTTTTCTTTTCTTTGCCTGTGTTCTGTTTTTGCACTCTTTCATGTTTTCTTTCCTTCTAGTTTTCCTTCTTTTCTTCATTACTCTCTCCTTCCTGCCTTTTTTTTTTTTTTCTGCCACACAGGCTTGCGGGATCTTAGTTCCCGACCAGGGATTGAACCAGGGCCCCAGCAGTGAAAGTGCCGAGTCCTAACCACTGGACCACCAGGGAATTCCCTGCCTCTTTTTAAAAAAATTTTTAAATTTCAGCTTTATTGAGGTATAACTGACAAATACAACTGTAAGATATTTAAAGCATACATCATGGTGATTTGATATACATGTACATTGTGAGAGGATTCCCCCATCAAATTAATTAACATATCCATCACCTCAATTATTTTTTTTTTCTTTTTGGAGAACATTTAAGTTCTAGCCTCTTGTAAATTTCATTTATACAATACCGTGTTCTCAACTATAGTTACCATATTTTACATTATATCCTCAGACCTTATTTACCTTACAGCTGAAAGTTGGTCCCCTTTTACCAACCTGTTCCTATTCCCCCACCCCTCTTCCCTGGCAGCATTTTTCTACTCTCTGATTTGATGAGTCTGACTTCTTTTTTTTTTGATTCCAGATATAAGTGATACCACACAATATTTGTCTTTCTCTGTCTGGCTTATTTCCCTTAGCAAAATACCCTCAAGGTCTATCCATGTAGTCACAAATAACAGCATTTCTTTCTTTCCCATGGCTAAATAATATCACATTTTGTATGTAAATATATTTTATATATATATATATGTATCCATTGATGTTTACATGTATCCATCAGGCTGTTTCCATATCTTGGCTACTGTGAATAATACTGCAATGAACATTCAAGTACAGCTATCCCTTCCATATTCTGTTTTCATTTCCTTTGGATATACACCCAGAAGTGAGATTGCTGGGTCATATGGTATTTCTATTTTTAATTTTTTGAGGAATTTCCATTCTGTTTTCCATAGTGACTGCACCCTGCCTTTTTTTTCTAATCTTCCTGATCTCTTGTTCTCTTTCTTTCCTTCTTTTTTTACTCTCTTTCATTCTTCCTTCCTTCCTTCCCTGCTTCCCTTGCTTTCTTCCTTCCTTCCTTCTTCATTTCGTATCTCTTTTCTTCCTAGGTATTTTTTTTTTCCATTGTATTTTTCTGGCTGAAGACTAGAAATCTAATTATCACTGATTTTTTTTAAGAAAAGCAATCCTTGGGAGTTCCCTGGTGGCCTAGTGGTTAGGATTTGGCACTTTCACTGCTGAGGCCCGGGTTCAATCCCTGGTCAGGGAACCATCCTGCATGCTGCTCAGCACAGAAAAAAATCCCAAAAAATTAATTCGTTAATTAATTTTAAAAAGGAAATATGCTTTAAAAATGAAAGTTAAAACATATTTAAAATATATCTATTTATATATAAAATATATTTTTTTAATTTATATATATATAAAGCAATCCTTTTGGAGTAGACTGTTAAATTTCTGTCTCTTCCTTTGTAAAATACAAAAATGGTGGGTTACAATAAGTTCAGTGTGTACAGTTTGAAATTTATGTTTGGAATAATCAAGGTCTTCATTTGTAAGTTCTGAGCATTTCTTTCTCTTTGGTACTGTACTAATAGCCACTTCATTATCGTTTTAAATAAGTCTTCGGTATTTCTCATTATTAAGTGTTGTTATAAAAACTGTTTTATCCAAGACTGTTTCATTATCATCATGAGATTCACTTAATTAGCATGTTTTTAAAATTAGAACACATTAAAAATGAAATGCAGAAATTTTACTAATATGTAACCCTTTAAAACATACTGCTATCTTTTTCGAGCAAAATTTCAGAGTACGCATCAAAAATATGAAGAGTGCATATACTCTTTGACCCAGAGATCCCACTGCTAGGACTTCATCCTAAAGAACTGACTTACTATAGAACATTTACTGCAGCACTGTTTACAATCACTATAGGTTAAACATAACCTCAATGTCCCCAAACTGGGTATTGCCTAAATATAAGTTATGGGTCACCCACAATGTGGAATACCACATACCCATTAAAAATTACGTTGTAGAAGACTATTTTTATCATATGGGAAAATGTTTTTAGTATGTTTTTAAGCAAACAAAGCAAGTTACAAAATGAGATCTATGTTGTGATCTCAGCTTGGCAATATATTGCCTCTCAGCTCCAACTCCACCTTCATTACCTCTTCTGCCTTGATGGGCTGGACCCTTCACACATTTTTCCTTTGCAGAGAGTATGATGTTAGGTTTCTTACTAGAGGGAGCGGAGAGACAATGCAGGAGGAAGAAGCTTCCTCTCTCTGTTCACATGCTTCCCTGTTTCTCTTCTTGCTCCTACACCGCTGGCAGAGGCCTCTGTGCCAGCCACACACCCAGAGCATGCAGTCCCTCAGCAAGCACTTAGCCCCTCCCTAGCCAGTGAGCACTTGCAGCAGCCCTCCAGGTGAGACCACCATCACCATCACCCCACCCTGCCAGCAAGCTGATTCTCGCTGTCCTGACTGCCTCTGAGCACCTGTCCTGCAGAGGTATGTTTCCTGCTTGCCCGGCAGCTGTGGACCAGTCCTGGCTCAGGCAGCCCAAAGACCATCCCCATCCAGTGGGGCTGCAGACACAACCTCATTTCCAGCAAGGTCTCCATCTGTCTTGGGAAGAGGGCCCCCCTTTGAAGTTGTTCCTCCCTTGGACGCTCTTTCTGAGCCCTAGGGTATTCTTCAGAGTGTTCTTTTCACATTCCTAATTATGCCTATGTCATAGTTAATAGTTCTTTATAATAAATTTTCCCTGTTCAAATTACTATGTGGCTTCTGTATCCTGATTGGATCCTGACTAATACATACGTTTATGTATAGGGAGAGAAGAAAGACTGAGACAAAAAGCCGAAACCTTAACAGTAGCTGAGTCTGGGTGACGTGATTATAGGTCTTTTTATTTTGGTCTTTGTGATTCGCAATATTTTCCAAAATATTTTGTAAGGAGCTTTTTATTTATTTATTTCAGTTTCTATGTCGAAAATTCACTATTATGCTAGCAAAAGTGAAGCCTTGATACAAGTTTATGTTCTTGCTACAAAATTCAGACTGAAGAGCAAAACGATCACTTTAGCTGCCTATTCAATCAGCCAACTCAAAGGAGCTGACCTGATAGCCACACAAAGTCCTACAATTCCTTCTAAGAACTGGCCGCCCTACAGTGACCACCATTGGCTCCCTCGACCCTGGAGATCCACTACATCTCTGGTTTTAAAGCCACCCTGTTGATGCAAAGGTGTTAAGAACTATTTTTGTAAGTGGTAAGATGATCTTTAAAAATACTGTAGCAATCTTGACAAACATATTCAATTTCCCAGCAGCCTTCTGCTATTTAGAGATATACGTCTATACACATAGCAAATTGGCTTGTTACTGTTTCAGCAGAAATACCACTAAAATTCAGTGCAGGAAGTGTCCTGTGGCAGGCAGAGTTCTAAGATGGTCTCTCAACTTTCCCAGCCCTTGACATGCACGCACCTTCTCCCAGTTATTCAATCAAACACTGCAGTGAGAGGGTTTTGCTGATGTAATTAAGGTCCCAAATCAGTTGACCTTAAAATAGGGAGATTATCCTGGTGGGCCTGACCTAATTATATGAGTCCTTTAAAAGAAGAGGATTTTCTCTGGTTGGTTGCAAGAAAGGAGAAAGTCAGAGATTGGAAGAAAAAGGGGGACTCAACATGGAAAAGTTCTCCATCGCTGACTTTGATGATGAAGGGGGCCAAGGGGCAGGGAGTGTGGGCACTCTCCAGGGACTGAAAGCAGCTCCCGGCTGATGGCCGGGAAGGCAAAAAGGACCACATTTCTAGAGCCACAAGGAACTGAATTCTGCCAACAACCTAGACAAGCCTGGAAGCGTGTTCTTCCCCAGAGCCTCCAAATGAAAATAAAGAAACTAGAAAGCAAGTCAACTGGATCTTGCTGGCCACCCCTATTCTTAGGGATCCAACGACACAGATGAAAATGTCCGTTGGAAGAACTACAGAGTCCTTGGAATTATGAGATAAATCGATGTGTTTGTCTTTGTGGAAAGGCACACCCACACTCCCAACATGAGCAGAGTCTGGATTATGGATCCACGTTCTGGATCAGAGGTCATCTGTTCTTTGTTGGAGATACTGGGACTGCCCTTTATTCATAGTCCTTGGATATCTGATTACAGTGAGTGACTTCAGGGTGAGCGAAGACTTGGGAAATGACAACTACTTTTTGTTTTGGTTACAGTTTTTAAACTGAATAATCTCTTATTCAGTAACAGGTTTCTGTTTTCTAACTTTTTTTTTTTTTTTTTTTTTTGGTACACGGGCCTCTCACTGTTGTGGCCTCTCCCTTTGCGGAGCACAGGCTCCGGACGCGCAGGCTCAGCAGCCATGGCTCACGGGCCCAGCCGCTCTGCGGCATGTGGGATCTTCCCGGACCGGGGCGCCAACCCACGTCCCCTGCATTGGCAGGTGGACTCTCAATCACTGCGCCACCAGGGAAGCCCACATTTTTTTTTTTTTTTAACTCCTGCTATTAACTCCCTCCCCTACTCATAGTCCTTTTGCCCTTATCTTCCTAATATGATCTCTCTAATTTGATTACTTTTTGCTTCTATTTTTGGTTTTCTCTGTAGCCACGTTTTTCCACTCTCCTTATTTTTGGCCATTTGTCCAAGAGTAGGAGATAAGACGTACAAATTTTACCAGAAACCTTAAGTGATTTTGCCCATCAGCTTTCAAATCCTCAATGAGTATTTGAAACCTGGTTCCAGATCACTTTAAATGATTTTGCCAGTTATCAGAGAAGGAGAAAGTAAACTCTTCATAGAGGAGAATGAATTTGTAAAGTCCTGAAGAGTAGGGGTTGGTCTGTACCACTTTGAACTTAGATGATGTCACCAGAGTGAAGACATTGCCACCATGGATGGGAGAGGCCATGGAACATTCCACCCTCCAGCAGGACTTTCTCTGTCCTCCGAGTGAGTTGCTTTTATCCCCGTTTCCTTCTAGGTATTAAGCCTGGTCCACTAAATTCCGAATGTTCCCTCTGCAAGTGGTTATTTCTCTAGTCTCCTACAGCCACGTCAAGAATAAGACAAAATATCACTGTATTTCCCTTTCGATAGCCGACTGGTAATTGACTACAGAAGCCGTGAAATCACAGTGAAAGCCCATGAAATGATCAAGTTGGAAGGGCAGTGATGCATATTTCCTCTGCTGACAAGACTGACATTACAGATTTGAAAGTCTTCATCGTTGTCTCAGTCTGCACTCTCCAAGAAGGAAGATGATTTCAAACTCGAGTTGAAAATTCACTAGCAGATAAGTTTCTCACCTGCCTTCCCTCTGCACAGGATCATTGTCTTGCGGGGTGTTTTTGCCTTGGAAAAGCTAGAAACAACCCCATCCAGCAGCAGGGGTTAGAATGGAGGTTAAACATGCAGGAAACCTATTCAATGAGTGTTATGGGTTGAACTGCATCCACCGTGCACACACCAAATGCACGTGTTGAAGTCCTAACCCCAAGCACCTCAGAATGTGACCTTAATTGGAAATAGAGTCATTGCGGATATAACTAGAAAAGTAAGATGAGCTCATATAGGAATAGGGTGGGCCCCTAATCCAATATGACCAGTGTCCTTATAAAAAGGGGAAATTTGGACACAGGGACACACACACAGAACGGAGGCCATGGGTGAAGTTATAGGCACAATCAGAAGTTATAGGAACCACCAGAAGCTTGCAGAGGGCCCGAGAACAGACCCTTCTCTAGCGGCTTCTGAGGATGCGCAGCCCCGCTGACACCTTGATGTGGGACTTGGCCTCCAGAACTGTGAGACAATAAATTCTGTGGTTCTAAGCCACTACCGTCTTAGGAAACTGATACAATGAAGACAGTATTCTCTCTTATTGATTTTGAGTGCCCTTAGCAAACAACACATCCTTATTGCCCTTAAGCCCACGAGGGTTTTCCAAATTACACAAGGTTTGAAACAAGAAGAATGATCAGGGCTGCACGAGGCTTTTGACCTAGAAGCAAACCAGAGCTCTCTAGGAGCTGCTACCCACACTGATCTCTGCAAAGTCCAGAAACGTGTCCCCATGACATCCTTCACCACCAGCGTTTCACTGTGGTGACCGAGCCAAAAAGCTGCTGCTCGCGCTTATGATCTAATGTCCTCTTCTGCTGAAAGTGGATGGGAACAGTAATTGGCTGGAGCAGATGAGTGCGTGTGTGTGTGTGTGTGTGTATGTGGTCTTTTTTAAATGACAAGACTGCTCACAGGAAAGTAAGGATTTCCAATTCTTTCCGTAAAAAAGCGGGTTTTTTCTTCAGTATTTAAAAAAATACCCTAACACTACTTTTCAAATGGTTACCTAAATATAGCTTTTGAACACTTTTCTTTCTCATTTGGGAGAAATCTATATTATTTTTAGCAACTCCCCATTTTAAATCACTCCTGTCAAATTAGTCAGATTTGTTTTTCTTTCTGTGTGAAGGTCTTTTGTGGTGAGATAATCAAACTAACTTATTTAAAAGTTGGCTGTGCTTTTATTAATTTTTTCTGATATTGAAGTTCGCTGCAGTATTAATGTCTAATTTTATTTTACAAACATGGAGTTAAAGCCACTTAATCTTAGCATGCAGTCTAAGCAAATATGTACAACATATATGCAAGTTATGCCCCATCTTAAGTACAGGGATCCCACCCTTATATTTTAAGATATAGCTTCTGTATTTCAGAAGGGAGCACATTCTGTAGAAGGTACAGGGAGGAGTGTAACTTTCCTCTTTATCCTTAACATCAGATTTATGGGTGGTTTTAACACCAGATACAAATCAGCTTGTATTATTATTCTGCCCCTAGGTTTGCACAGAACATTCCCCTAAGTGCAAACCTATGAGGGGAAGATGAGTAGCTCAGAGGCAGAAAGCACCTGTTGCTTCTGTGGACTCTCAGCTTTCTCCAACTCCTGTCTGAATTCATTTTGCCTCACCCTCCAGCTTCCAGTATGAAGGAGTAACAAATGTATGAAGGAAAATAGGGTGCCTTTAGCAAAATGCAAAAGGGACTCTTCGTAGTGACCAAAGATAGGTTTAAGATGTTGGATAATCTTTTTTTTTTGCGGTACGCGGGCCTCTCATTGTTGTGGCCTCTCCCGTTGCGGAGCACAGGCTCCAGACGCACAGGCTCAGCGGCCATGGCTCACGGGCCCAGCCGCTCCGCAGCATGTGGGATCTTCCCGGACCGGGGCACGAACCCGTGTCCCCTGCATCGGCAGGTGGACTCCCAACCACTGCGCCACCAGAGAAGCCCAAATCTTTAATACTTGGATGAGGAAAGGTGATAAAGACTTTAAATATGATCTGGCAGCTCCTTACTAACTGTGCTTGAACATCCTGTTATTTCTCAAGAATCACCCATGCCTCCACCCCAGGAACCTCTTCAAAGAGTCCCAGTGTCATTTTCTGTGCCCCGGTCTCCAGTAGGTTAAGGACAATGGAAAGAGAATATGAGGACACATCAGAAAAACGACGCTCTTCACCACAGCAAAAGTGACTCAAAGAGCACGCCCTCCTGGTACAGGGTCACCAGCGTCATCTTTTTCGATGACAGACAGTACATTATACTTTCGAAAACATCTCTGGCTAGAATACCTGAGTTTATAAAAAAAAAAAAAAAGTGACCTGTGAAAAATGAAAATTCTACTCTTGACCCAAACGTTGGCCAGAAATATTTGATTGGGAAGGAGTTTTGTTTCCAGCTAGATGTTGCTGATTGGAGAACTGTCTGGAACCAATCAGCCACTCTCGCCTATGTGATTTCTACCTTGTCCTTTGGCAATTT
The DNA here is from genome assembly GCF_963924675.1 of Phocoena phocoena. Taxonomy (NCBI): domain Eukaryota; kingdom Metazoa; phylum Chordata; class Mammalia; order Artiodactyla; family Phocoenidae; genus Phocoena; species Phocoena phocoena. The sequence continues at coordinate 55,866,385 of NC_089225.1, read as the reverse complement.
CTGAATATTCAAAGGCCCCTCAGAGACTCAAGCAATGGGTACTAAGATGTATGTAAAAGTTTCAGAAAATACAGTGCTATGTATTTCCCTGCTTCATCAGGGCACAATGAACTAGTTAATGCCCCCCGCCCCAAAAACCAGCAGTTTGTTCTAGTCTCACAAGTAGAATCCAAGCCAATAAACTGTAACAAAGCATAATATTTAGGACACACGTAACTCTCAAGGATAATGTTCTATATATAACTCACAGAGTTAGTTCCAATCAATCTTCCTGTGAACACACAGTGCTAATAGGTCTACTGTGGCCGTTAGATACATTTGTTCGCTGGAAGACACAAATTATTAATCAGTGTAGCCTCTTTCATGCTTCTGTTATTTGTAACTGGGGCCATCTAGAATACAAAACAAAAGGAATAAAATTCAAAGGTCAAATCATACCCAGTTTGCCATATAAAGTTGAGAATGAAGATGGAAAGTTTTTTTAAGGAAGCAACATTTCTCTGCTTCTAGGACTCTACTTAGGTTTCAACTTTAGCTGCCTGTTGCTAGCATATCATGTGAAATTAGTTATCGGGCATTTGAAGTTAAAGAGCTGATTTTACAGCTCATTGAAGTTCTAAGGGATGCATTGCATTTAATTAAGATAGTTCTTTACATAGGGTTTAAATATATGTATAACGTGTCCCTGACTATCAACAGGTGAAATTAACCAAATAACTGGAAAAAAAAATATTTGCCTCCAGATAGTAATGAACCAGCCAAAAATTTACATACTGTTTTCACATGTACAAGCACAAAAATTCTTCTGCTTAAACAAAGTGATAGGGCTGAAAGAGAAATTCCATAGATAAGGAAGAGTAGTATTTTTTTAAATAACTGTTAATTTATATTTTCTTTTTAGCTATTTTCATTTAACTTTTTTAACTCATCTGGAATTTGTTTTGGTAATTTACTGTAATTAGCAATGTCTTTTTTTTTTCTTCTTTTTTTTGCAGTATGCAGGCCTCTCACTGTTGCGGAGCACAGGCTCTGGACGCACAGGCTCAGCGGCCGTGGCTCACGGGCCTAGCCGCTCCACGGCATGTGGGATCTTCCCAGACCAGGGCACGAACCCGCGTCCCCTGCATCGGCAGGCAGACTCTCAACCACTGCGCCACCAGGGAAGCCCGGAAGAGTAGTATTTTTAAAACACAGCAAGTGTTCAATTTAAAATGTACCACCAGGGAATTCCCTGGCAGTCCAGCGGATAGGACAGCATGCTTTCACAGCCAAGGGTCCAAGTTCGAACCCTGGCTGGGGCCGTAAGACCCCACAAGCCACGTAGCGTGTCCAAAAGAAAAATAAAATAAAATGTACCATCCAATGGATTTAATCACAAAGAAGAGCAACAGAGGCTGTGCACTCTAGGAGGCAGAATGTGAGAGTGGTGTCAGATGACTTTTTGACTTATCTGGACAGCGCTCTACTGCTAATTGACCTTCTCTACATAGGCTCTGGGCCCTGGTTCACCCTAGCAGAAAAGTACCCATCTGATAATCTAGAACATTTCCCATACACCTCTTAGCTTTGTCATTGAAGAATTTTCAGACTATACCATAAATGAAAGTGTGATAAATGAGTTTGCTGTGACTCTCTCTACAGTGTAAGAAGAAAAGTAAGTGGCTGAGGTTTGAGAAAAGTTTGCGAGAGGTCCTACTTAGTGACAAGGAAATAATAATTATACCAGACTTAGAGATTTGCAGTCGCTTATCTGAACCCTTTTGCACAAGATGTGTTTCAGAATTCAGAAATGTTAGGAATTTAGACTTATAATTGAATATGTGTGTCATATAGAATATCCCCCTGGAGTCTGCGCAGCACTCCATAATCAAACACATTCACATTTATGCAGCTAAATGTATAAATGTTTGTACTAAGTGAGATAGGTAAAAGGTGTCAATAGCCTCATATCAGGTCAGGCCATGTTTTGCTGCCAAGAGAGTTATGAAATAACATCAAGTTTTTAGAAAAAAATGTAATTTCAGAATTGTGGCTAAGGGATTGTACACCTGCATTATCCTTTTCAATGCAGCCTTACACACAAATTTCACAGTCATCTGTCAAAGATGCACTAAGGTTGGTAACACAGGTAATAGCCTCCCTGTATGACAATGTGGAACTGAGGGTTGAAAAAGGTGAAATGGTTTGACTTAAGGTCTTACAGTTGGTTCTTGGAAAAGTGGAAACATTAGTTTATAGGGATGCTCAAATAATGATAAAGCACAATAAAACATCCCCCAGCACTGTCCTGAATGTCCACACTCTTGTAGAGAGATGTAACGACCTCATCACCTGGTCCACTGGCACTTCCATTAATACCTACCCTCATGGTGATCCAATTACCAGCCTTTATAATAAATTCCATATGTCCTATTATATATACAGAGAAATTTTAAAAATATTTCTCTAAAAAGGAACTTCTCTAAGTGGAAACTAATTGTTTCTATTACCCTCTAGCAAGTGACAAAAAGCTTTTCTTTACTTTTCTATAACTTCTAAGTAAAACAGCATAGAAGGCAAACATTTCTCTTATTCCTACACGGAATGCCAGCTTCCTACTGAGAGAGAGAGGAGATATAAAATGACAAGAGTGAGACAACACCCAAGAGAATGATTATGAAAAAACAGTCCTTCCCAAAGAGTGCAGTACTCAAAGAAGAGGAAAGGATAACACACCTGTAGAGGAACTTGACAAACACTTCCTCAGCCCAGCGACCAAGGTCAGCAGCAGCAGTGATAAGTCATGTTGAAATTATGTGTCCTTGATATGGTGTGATGAGAATGGTGCTTTTCCTGTGTCTTCCCCCCTCTCCAAAAAAACGTATAACCCCAGTCTAATCACGAGAAAGACATCAAACAAACCCAAATTGAGGGGCATTCTACAAAGTACCTGACCGTACTCCTTAAAACTGTCAAAGTCATCAAAAACAAGGAAAACCACCTGAAAAACTATTATAGTCTGGAGGAACCTAAGGAGACATGATCACTAAATGTAATAAGATACCCTAAATAATACACTGTAAGAGAAAAAAGACATTAAGTAAAAAGTAAGGAAGTCTGAAGAGAGCATGGACTTTATTGAATAACAATAATGTATCAGTATCAGTTCATTAGTTATGACAAACGCACCACACTAATGTAAGGTGTGAATAATGGGGGAAATGATGAGGGGCATATGGGATCCCTCTGTACTATTTTGCAAATATAAAACTATTCTGAAATTTAAAATTTATTTTAAAATACTCAATAATATGCCAAATATATAATTAAACAGTAAAATGGAAAAAAGTATTTAGGGTATGAAATAGCTTAACTTATATAAAAATATTTTTATAATAGAGAATGTTCTTCATTGTCTGTGATTTATAAAACTGGATTTCTACCAACGTTCTTTCACTGTTATTCTCAGTTTTCCTATTTAAAATTTGGAAACTAGATCTGGAGAATTTGGAATTGTATAGAATTTTGTTCATCTTTTTGTATCATGTTTGCAAATGTAACTCACGCGGTAACTCAACTGTGCGAAGGGAGTATAATTTTGTCCTTTTGTCTCTAGCTTACCTTCCTTTTGAGCTCACACTTTACGGTTGGTGGGGAAAATAACTTCTTGTTTTATGCCATTCAAAACTTAGTCTGATCCTACCATTAAAATCCCTTTAAATACTGTTTACTCTCTCAAGGAAGACGTATTTTCAGTCTCTCAGTCTGCCCCGTCTTCTTTCTGTCTCCCTTATTGTTATCAGCTGAATTTCCATGACGATAACTGGGTTCACTGGAGGAGAATGTGACCTCATGCAGACTTGTGCTGGAGAGAAGAGTTGGTGCCTCTGGATCCTCTGGTCTCCAAGGAAATCTCCTGCCCACCAGGTTGCCAGGCATCTGTAACCTCTGATGCTGAGGACCATCCCGGTGAACTTGACATCCTTTCTTTTAGCCCAAGGAAAGCCATGTGGGGATTTTGAGCTTTGGCATCATTCTACCAGGCCACAGTATCCAATATTTACTCCAATTCAAGGTGCTCCTCAAAACCACCTTTAATTTACCTTTTAAAGAAATCACGAATATTTTAAAGCTACGTCTTTAGGTCAAAGTAAAACTGTCAGAGTTAATCTTTTCCTATGCCCTCAGATACATCCTAAAACTGGAGATCCTTCTTCTCCCTCAAAAGAGGACTTTCATTAGTCAGATCCAAAATAGAGTCATGTAGAGTTGGTTTCTCTAAGGTCAGATGTCACTTGGTTTCTCTAAGGTCAGATGTCATAACCCCATGCTTTCTAAAGGGCTTGTGATGGACTAATTCAGAAAAGGGCTGGTATAACCCAGTGCTTCTGAAGCAGTGTGTGCTCAGATCCCTAACCGCTATTGACAGAAGGATTAGGCTTCTAAAGAAGACCAACCAGGTCTTTTGTGGAGTAGCAGTTGGGGGAACTTGGAAGCCTTCGTCTGGCACTGTTTGGACTTCCCTAAAATGTAGACAGATCCTGGGCCTTTTCTTACCCTGAAGCCCCCTCATGAATATAACCTTAGGCCGTCCCGTTTCTTGTGAGCAGTAGAGCCTGCAGCTGGAAAGCTCTCTGTATAGACAGACTGAGCTCCTTATGTGCCTTGTTAGGCCAACAAAGTTACTGAAGTGAGGGTGACAGGTTAGAAATGTAGCAGGAACAAGGAGGCGAATGGTGCCTCCCCTTCTGATTCTTTAAAAGGTTTGATTTTTCTGTGCCAAATGGAGAACTTTAACTCTCCTGTCTCTTAGTTTGGCAGGACAAGAGAAAGGTTAAAGAGATTACAACTTTGTTAATAGAAGCCTTTTTATTGGTCCAGAGAGAAGCCTCCAAAGTAAAATCAGTCTTCCCCTTTACCCTCTAGTCTTTGCTTCACACTCCTTGAACCAGTGGTATGAATTGTCAACCTACAAACTTAGGCAAAAGATTGAATTCCATGGGGAAATAAAGACTCAGACAACCCACGATCACTGCAACTAGCTCAGGGCATCCTGAGTCCCTCACTACCTCTCTTCTACCTTCAAACTGTCTATGCTCTGTGGAATCCCATTTACCCCCAAGGGCCTGCTGTAATATCCCCTTTTCTAGGAAGTCTTCATTTATCTCAATCTCTCCCTCTATTCTGTGCTGGAAAACTTCATAACTCTTTCTGGGCTTTTCTCCACTCCTAATATCACCTTAATTCATCTTATCACGTTGCATTACAAGACATTCATTTGCATTGTTTTTATTTTATAGAAAACTGAAACTCTTATGCATCTCTCTATCCCTAGTACCTAACTTGTATCTGGTACATAGCAGGTGTTCAATAAGTATTTGTTGAATAAATGAATGAATGAATGGGTACTAGGGGCAACATGTGCGGCTAAAATTCAGGAATTATGATTGTTACATGTTCTTAGGGAAGAACAGCCCCTCCCCTAGCCTCAGAAAATGAATTGTGACTGGTGTAAGGCTGCTATCTTCCAACTACTCTTCGCCAGTGATTGAACCGGGGAGAGGGCAGGATGTACCCATGCCACAGCCATGAAACATAAGGGAAATGCTCCTAGGAAGGCATTTGCTGACCTGATAAAAAGAACAGAAACATATGATGTTCCTCTTTCTACTCCTTTTCTTCAGCATCTTTCTATTCCCCTTGCCTTGTTTAGTATCGGCACATAGCCGGTGCTCAGTAAATAGTTGTTGAATGAGTGAATAAGTACTAGGGGCAACAGTTGCACTACCTTACCCAGGCATCACCTTGAATGTGGATTTCGTGGCTGGTGCTGCAGCAGCCATCTTGCCACAGTGAAGGAAAGGCTGGGCATCCCAGATATCTACTGAGCTACTGAACCAACATCCAGCATCCATTCACGTTGCTATGTGAGAAAAGCAAACCTCTATCGATGTAAGTAACCATCAGTCAGGTTGCTTTGACTGATGCAAAACATCCTAACCGATACGGCGATCATATTCTTTTCATTGTTGCCTCCTTGCCACGTACTGTGTTCAGCCACACCTCTCTTGTGGGTGCATCTCCATGGTACTGAGAGACTTCACAGTCCATGTGAGAGAAAAGTTGAGGTTTTTCTAGACCTATAAATTTCTTTTCTAGACCTTAATTTCATTAAGTCTTTTGGTGTGACCCAGTTGTTCACAAATCTGTCTGAAGACTGCAAATAAAAGATTTTAATGCAATGTGTTAAGTGCTGTATAGCAGTTTTGATAAAGCACCAAAAAAAAAAAAAGATTGCTACTAATACTAAACAATCTTAAATGTGTTGCATTCTTTATCTTCAGCAATGGGGAAATCCCCACCCCCTTGCTTTCCTGACACTTCCTGTTTCGTTCTGACAGAGGAGGCCAAACTCTCTTATTCTAACTAGGTTTCTGTCATTGGCAAGTTTTAGAAATAATGTCACTAGGGAAATGACAAGTAAGTGAAATAAAGTCTCCATTGTTGGGCTTCCCTGGTGGCGCAGTGGTTCAGAGTCCGCCTGCCGACGCAGGGGACGTGGGTTCGTGCCCTGGTCTGGGAGGATCCCACATGCCAGGGAGCGGCTGGGCCCGTGAGCCATGGCCGCTGAGCCTGCGCGTCAGGAGCCTGTGCTCCGCAACGGGAGAGGCCGCAACAGTGAGAGGCCCGCGTACCGCAAAAAAAAAAAAAATCTCCATTGTTCTATTTCCTCACGGGTGAGCTTTATAAATTCAAGACCCCCCCAAAATTAGTTCTCATTCAAGTTGACTCAATAAGAGCAGATCAAAGTGTTTGTGTAAACAGCTAATTTACTCCAGGGGAAATCTATTCACCGACTTTCCTGCAACTTTTCTCTCTTTCTTCCTCACAACAGCTCTTCCTCTTTAATCCCACCACAGAACAAGACCATAGGTGGGACTCTTCAACATTGTGACAGAGAAGATCAACAACCTGACAGATGAGTGGTCAGCTGGACTTTCATTTTTGTCCCGTGTGGTCTACTGAGACAAATACATCCCACTCAGTAGATATCTTGTTTTCCCACACCTTTAAATAAAATACCTGTGATAAATGAGAGTACGTGTGTGAGTACACATTTATTAGAGGAAACTGGGACACTACACCCCAATGTTTTATTAGTATAGATTGGTTCTCTCACATTACTCCTTCATCCATATTTCTTGAGGATAGGTCAGTCTACAGGTCTCCAAAAGGTTAAAGTAAAGCAGCTAGGATAAGAAATTGCACTTTGAGTACCACATGCCTTCTTGACATAGAATTAACTTGACCTATAGGGTCAAGTGTTTACCTTTCACCCAGAAAGGAAGAGTCTATGGTCACTACACAAGATTCATCATCTGAAGATGTAGGACGATAGAGGGAATCCTGAAGCAGGTATTATATATTAACATTTGTAGTATGACTATGTTTATATGTTTATATTTTGCACGAATGAATCATTGACTGCTAATAAATTACTGTGTGATCGTCACCGGAACCCAGGCATTACACAGTCATTGCCTTATCCCAAAAGGTCAAATCTCAAGTGTTAAGTAGTGGCACAGTGGTCCCTCAAAGGCCTTCTGGAAAAAAAGTTTTTTAATGCAGTGAACCATTAAGAAAGGTTCTGAAGTGACAGGTAAGAGGGGGAAAATTTCTCAAATGCACGTGCCTGAACTTTCAGGATGAGGAAAGAAAAGAATGAGAGAACAAGGTAGGAAACTGGAGATCCTGGACGCTTGGGTCTGCTGTGTCCAGTGGGCTCACTGGGCAAGTCATCTGGAGTGGGACAGATTGTTCCAGGCTGTGAAAGCTGCCAGATAACAGGATTTCTGGGATTTCCTCCTATTCCCTGGGGCAAGCTAGAAATGTAACTCTAAGCTGTCTCAGTAATGGGATATAAACTGTGTGTCCTTAATCAAGGAAGGCAAGGGTCTCATATTTATCCATCCAATCTTGACTAGAATTCTAGAGAAGTAGCTCTTTGTGGGGAAAAAAAGTAATGGTCAAAAAGTTTGTGAAACACATTTTACTTTCCCTAAAAGGTGATAATGGACAGAGCAAATCAAAAGTCTTAAAACAAATTTGATTTGAAAAAAATCTTGTTTTACCCAGTATTTCACATTTATTTGATTCACAGAAATTTTGGGGGGAATCGTTGGTATAGACTAATGGGCAATAAAGCCTCTTTTCTCGTACTATCTCCACATGCTTCTAGACCCATCACTCACAGATGTGCAAATGTAAAGCAAGTATTCTAGCTGTCCTTGGGAAAGACCAAAATGCACAGGATTCTGACTGGGAAGTTAAGAGTCTTTTTCAATAATATCAGTTGGATGTGGCTTTTCATGAGACCTATGCTTCTGCAGATTGTTTCCTTTAGGAAAAATATGAATTTAGGGCTTCCCTGGTGGTGCAGTGGTTAAGAACCTGCTTGCCAATGCAGGGGACACGAGTTCAAGCCCTGGTCCGGGAAGATCCCACATACCGCGGAGCAACTAAGCCCGTGTGCCACAACTACTGAGCCTGAGATCTAGAGCCCGCGAGCCACAACTACTGAGCCCATGTGCCACAACTACTGAAGCCCGTGTGCCTAGAGCCTGTGCTCCACAACAAGAGAAGCCACTGCAATGAGAAGCCTGCGCACCACAACGAAGAGTAGCCCCTGCTCACCACAACAAGAGAAAACCTGCACGCAGCAGCAAAGACCCAACGCAGTCAAAAATAAATAAATACATTAAAATAATAATAATAAAATAAATACGAATTTACACAACATAGACTCCAGATAGGCTACAGGAAGCGCCTTCATGCTGGAAGACTGGAATTGCCAAAGCCAAAACTTGACCCCTCTGCAAAAGCCCCAAACCCGAGCCATTAACCCAAACTGTGGGAAACAGATGACATCAGATCATTGAATTCTCAAGTCTTTTATATGTCAAAGGGCAGTCATAGGAATGGAGCTGCCCCTAAAAGAAGTAAATGTGCTCAAGTAACCATAACCTTGGAAGAGAACAATTTTTACGCAAAGAAAGAAGAGATAGCTCGAGTTAAAAGGAAGAACCTTTTCCTTTTTCTTGATCTGTACAAGGCTGGGTCTGGACTCCCGTGAGGGCAGCATAAACATGCCATGTACGGGAAGGGCGGCTCCTGTTTACAGAAGATAAGCAGGTCCTGCACATGGTGGTTGACAGAGCCTAAGAAGAAATGTGCCCAGGTGGGCATTCCTGTGAGGGATGGGGTGATGGATTTTCAGAACCATCCTGTCTGCCATCCTGACCTCGGGGATTTAAGTCACTTCCCATATTCCTAAACCCTCAAAAATTATAGACTGCCCTCACTTTCTACTGGGAGATTACAGGAAGGGTCTATATCCACACTCAGGACAAAATAGGATAGAGAAAAACAAAAGAGCAGGACACTGGCCACAAGGGGAGGAGCAGAGCAGTTGTCCAGAGCCAGACGACTGGATTAGGCACCAAAAAAACCAGAAGAGATATGTGGAAATTACAAGACTTTTTAAACAGAATGGGGCCTCAGACAGCTGTGACAGAAACACCAGAGTGATGACTCTGGAACATTCAGGATACACATTCAATACAAGACATTGTTCATATATTTTTCTGACAAATAAGAAAACAGCCATGGTTCTAATGAAAATATCATCTTGATAGAAATGTCTGTTATTATTCTTCATGGCCAAGGATGACAATATGAATGGTGGTGGGTATTTCTGAGTGTTCTGGAGGAATTCCAAAGAAGGGATTAAGGGCAAGAAAAATATGAATGTGAAAAGGACAGTATTTTAATCCCACATACACCTAGGGACGACTGCCTTTGTTATTTCACTGTTGATAATGTATCATGACTCTTTTTCAGAATCACTTGAAAGTCAACAGTATGCTAAACATTTTGTGTTCGATCACCCCAACTTTGATTGGCAGACCTCTACACCTTCTCACTCACAGAGCATTACATTTTTAAAGCACTTTTAAAACTAAAACATTTTAAAGCATTTTTAAAACTAATACATTTTAAAGCATTTTAAAAACTAAAACAAAGGGCATTCTCCAATAGTCCCAGAGATTTGTTTGCTCTTCTTTACTAAAAAAGGCATTCTAGAATGTCAGGCCCACAAGAGCCTCACCTCTGATAGAAAAGTATTCTCTTGTCCAAACACAGACCTACTATGGATTCTCTGCTTTTAAAACTACCATTATAATTTTAACTGTCATATGTAAAGAATAGTAGTGAAATAGCTGAACAAACGGAACATTTTGACTTATTAAAGAAAATAAGTAAGTAACTCTGTAAATACAGCTTAAACTTAGCTGGAGCCAAGGCAAAACCAAGCTGCTTTTATGGTTGTGTTAACATTTAGGACACCGTGAATATTAACTCAGAGTTTGCTACTCACTGGGGAGTTCTGTGGACCAATTTGCTTAAATTCAGAGGCTAAAACACCTTTTTAAAATGTCAAGTATGTATAGGGAAAAAGGGAAAGAGCAAGGTAAATGCAATTAGCAAAAATGGAAAATTGGGGAAAGTGAAATTTTGGCATTTGTATTTTGACCTCACATAGAGATAAATAGGGCTGTGAGTCAATGAGCATAAGGACTCTGAATCCAAGACTTGCCTTACATGACTGTGCTCTAGAAGGTTCCATGGGAGGTACATGTGCGATCAGCTTCTGATTGTACTGGTGCCTCAGGCTTACCAGCAAGGGACCTATGTGAATAGCTTTGGGGTCCCATGTTCCAAAAGCTGCATGCAGGGCATTATGTTTGAAGCCCACTAACCATACAGTTTTTAATCTAGAATGAGTTATTTACATCTTAAGTAGTAATAAGTAGTATTTCAAAATAGCATTTTAAAGAGACATAATGAGCATATTGAAAATAGCATTTAAAGAGACATAATGCTACAAATAACAAATGCTGGAGAGGGTGTGGAGAAAAGGGAGCCCTCCTACACTGTTGGTGGGAATGTAAATTGATACAGCCACTATGGAGAACAGTATGGAGGTTCCTCAAAAAACTAAAAATAGAGTTGCCATATGATCCAGCAGTCCCACTCCTGGGCATATATTCGGAAAAAAAAAAAAACATAATTTGAAAAGATACAGGCACCCTTATGTTCACAGCAGCACTTTTTACAATAGTCAAGACATGGAAGCAACCGAAATGTCCACCAACAGACTAATGGATAAAGATAATGTGGTACATATATACAATGGAATATTACTCAGCCATAAAAGATGAAATAATGCCATTTGCAGCAACATGGATGGACCTAGAGATCATCATACCAAGTAAAGTAAGTCAGACAGAGGAAGACAAATATCATATGATATCACTTATATGTGGAATCTAAAATACAACACAAATGAACATATCTACGAAACAGAAACAGACTCACAGGCATAGAGAACAGACTCGTGGTTGCCAAGGCGGGGAGGGGGGGTGGCCTACTGTATAGCACAAGGAACTATTTTCAATATCCTGTAATAAACCATAATGGAAAAGAATATGAAAAAGAATATATACCTCTATATCTATATATAGAGATAGATAGAAATGAATCGCTGTGCTGTACAACAGAAACTAATACAACTTTGTAAATCAACTATACTTCAATAAAAAATAAATTTTAAAAAATAAAATAAAGAGACATAATGATCAGCCACATTGATTCTACGGCACACCTCTGAGGGTCTCTAAGGGATTTTTTTACTTTTCTTGATGCTTAAAAAATTTCTTTTGTCTTTGTACCTCAATTTTTTCGGGGTGGTCCTTAAATGACAAAACAGGTCATTGCTGAGGAAGAATCACAGTAAAGAACTAGGAGATTTCATCCACTGAAGTCTATCAATGGTATCTATTGATTGAATAATGGCCACAAGGAAAGCTATGAAAACAACCCAGATTGAAGGCTATGGGGTAGGGCATTTGTCAGTGTGAAAAGATTCTAAGAGGCACATTCCACTCTAGGAGTTTATCATAAGAAAACAATGAAGGATTATGAAAAGATGTAACAAGGGGGTTCTTGGCAGCACTATTAATAATCATAAACATTGAAGGCAACCAAAAGTTCCAGCAATAGGGGATTCATAAAATAAATCATTGTATATTTAGACAATAAAATAATCTGCCAGTCATTAAAAATAATGTTGGAGAAATGTGTTTATCAGCAGTAGAGAGCTGTTTACGATATATTCATAGGAGAAAACAGGCTACAAAGCAGAACAGATAGCACAATACTATTTTTATTTATATATATGTGGGTTGAAAAGTGGAATCACGTGCATCAAGGTGTTAAAGTGGTTAACTTTGGGAGGGTGGAAGGATGGGATATTTTTATTTCTCCATCCTTTTGAACTTTTCTGTAATGAGCGTATATTACTTTTACAATAATGAGAGGCAAACATTTTTAATAGCAAATAATAATAATAAGCATCTCAAGAATCTGGAAGATTCATTTGCAGTTAATATTTTAGAACTTAACTATACTGACATTCTTTATTTGTGACAATCACTGAGGGGCCTCCTGGCATTTGGAAAAGGAGGGGTCAAAATGCTGGACCGTCCACACAGGGAAGAACTGTCCCACCAATTGCTGTTTTTGTTTGTTTGTTTTTATTTATCTGGCTGCGCCGGGTCTTAGTTGCAGCATGCAGGATCTAGTACCCTGACCAGAGATCGAACCGGGGCCCCCTGCACTGGAAGCGTGGAGTCTTAACCACTGGACCACCAGGGAAGTCCCCAATTGCTGTTTCTTTTCTCTTTTTTTTTTTTCCGGTACGCGGGCCTCTCACCGCCGCGACCCCTCCCGCCGCGGAGCACAAGCTCCGGACGCGCAGTCCCAGCGGCCACGGCCCACGGGCCCAGCCGCCCCGCGGCACGCGGGATCCTCCCAGACCGGGACACGAACCCGCGTCCGCTGCATCGGCAGGCGGACTCCCAACCACTGCGCCACCAGGAAAGCCCCCAATTGCTCTTTCTTGCTGGGTGTCTATGCACAGGGAGTGGAGATGCACACATTTGACATAATACTGTGATATTGTGCAGAGATTCCTTTTTCTTTTCACAATGTTCATTAATGCTATTACATATAAAACTTATCTAGAATTGAAGAAATCAATGACTTATTATACAAATACCTTTGGAGAAACCGGTGTAAATGACCTGAATTGAAGAAACCAGAGAAAACCTAAATGTGAGAACAGAGAGTTTATTCAAAGATGAATGAAATGGCCCTTGCTCTTAAAAAGCACATGGTCTATACAGAAGGCTAAAGATATCAGGTTGAGAAAAGCAAATGCAATAAATGAGACGTGTGTGTGTTGTGTGTGTCTGTGTGTGTGTGTGTGTGTGTGGAAGAGAGTGAGAAGAAATTGAGATTAAGGAAGCAGCCTGGGGGAAACAAATTTATAGCAGTAAGAAGAGCTCTGCTGAGAGAAAATGCTGAAGAAGAGGGAGTGTGACAATGAATGCCCAGGGAATGAGAGCCTCAGCCCCTTGCAGAAAGTTTGAGGAGGGAAACCAACACCACCAAATCAGGGAAAGCCAAATCTCTGCTCTACCTAACTTGCCATGGCAAGGTTGGGTATCTCTGTAGATCAGGGTACTTTGCCATCATATAGTGCCCAGCTGGGAGCTCCCCAAGCTGGCCTCCGTAACCCCAGAAAAGGCACTGCTCTCTGCCCTGAGCGAACCAAAGAAGCTCAGTCACCAAGTGTCCTGGGCAACCTTGAACCAACTCCTAGCCGCCCTGTGGTGACTCCAAAGTAGTGCCAAGGGAGCATCAATTTCCCCAGACCTTCTCAAAACCTCTCCAAAATTCCAGAATTAATTTGGTGCCCAGAGAATCTCTGGACTTTGAAATCTTGATTTAAGATTGCCAGTCAGCGATACCCACTGAATGATGGTGGTACCTATCCATCTGTCTATCCATTTATTCATTCAATCAACAAAAATATACTAAGTAACCTAAGTGCCAACTCTGGGAATACAAAAAAGAGGAAGACCCAATGTCTACCTCCAGATAGGACAGATAGGTAAACCAGTAAGTACACTAAGGATTACCAGCACCGTGAGAGAAGAGATGAGAATGAAGAAACAGACAGCTACGTAGACACAAAGAAGGAAGAGAAGTCCTACCTGGGACAGTCAGGAAAAGCTCCAAGGAAGAAGTAATTCTCCAAAGATGGGTAGGCAGAAGATGTAGGGAAGCTCACCTGAACCCTTTGGGTCTTCCCAAGTATGAGTCATACTCCATGGATTCCCAGTGACTGAGACCCAGCCTGACCCAGCTAAGGAGAAATTGGGAATGTACTGGCTTGAGTACCTGAAGGGTAGGAGTGTGGCTGACATGCCCAGAGTCAGGGACTCAGCCCAGCTGGACTCTCTTACCTCTGCCTCCCTCTGTAAATCAGCTTCTTTCTCTCCTCCCATTGCCTGGTTTTCTTCACAGAACAGACATGGCTGCTGCAGCGACGGACTCACATTTCCCAGCTTTTCCTCAAAAGAAAATAGTTCTCTGCTCCCAGGTTTAGTTACTGACACCCCAGGAGAGTTTCTGATTGGTTTCTTGAGTCACCCACTGGGGACTCATCACTGTGGCCAGGGCAGTGGCTACTGTGATCACCCAGCTTGGTGAGGGGCCTACCTTTTGACCAATCACTATGTACAGGTAAGAGGGATTATATTATATAAACATATGAATTCCCCATAGGATCCAGGTCGGGTAGAGAGAACAGCTTCCCCAAAGAATGAGGGTGCTATTCCCAGAAGGCAGGAGGAATAAGTACCAGGAACACAAAAGAATAAATATCCACCCGCCAGGACTCCCCCAAACCAGTCCTAGTTTCCACGTGGGGACAGAATTTCCTGTTCCAGGGTTCACATGACAGCAGTGAGGCTGAAACCACAAACCAGCTGCGGGAGCTGGCTTCTCCCAGGATGTAGGTGGTGCAAGTCCCTCTGGCTGGTTGAGGCAGAGCCAGATACATCACCACTGGAGCAGGGCAGAGAGCAAAACTGCCAGCCCCGAAGGCATGCTGGGCTTCTGCCAGGGAAAACACCTCGAATGCCCATATCTTCAAGGCTATCAGCTGTAGCTGACCCTGAAGAGGATGAGCTAAAGGGTTGTGGTGAGTGCTTATGGTCACAGAAGCAGTAAGACTCTTGTGGGGCTGGGGATGGAGGTGGGGCTGTGAGAGCGGGGAGTGTCAGAGGTGATGGGAACTGGAACGGGCAGCATGGTTTCTGGGGCAAATATTAACTCCTTAGCCCTTGGTACCCAGGCAGAAGGGAGGATTTCCACATGTCCCTTTTTGGCACCACGCCTCATAATCCCTCATGTGCCCTTCCCCACTTGACAGTTTCTCTTCATCACTCATAACTATCCTTCCCACTATATATTGTCCTTATTTCCCTTGTTTACTCTCTGTGTCCTCCACTAGATTGTAACCTCCACGAGGACAGGGATTTTTGCCTATTTTGTTCACATCTGAATCCCCTAAGACAGTGCCTGCTATATAGTAGGCCCTCAATGATATCTGTGAGATTGATTTTTGAAGGACTGAATTCCCAAGAAAGAGACACAGTCTCAAAAGGGAGATTGCCATCTGTTAGAGAGAGAACTTTTCCCCACTCCATATGTCTTCTTCCACGTGTAGCACGCCACCTAGCATAGTATTCCTGGGCACTCCTCTCCAATTCACTCCTCCCCTGGGAAGATGGAGTGATGTACTCATCGATGCGTTTGGGACAAAGAACGAGGCCTCCCGTCACCCTCAGGAGCAAGCTGCCCCCCAGGAAGCACAATTTCTGCTCTGTTCCTACTTTCTGTGATTCTACGGAGCAGGCTTGTGGTCCAGCACCGCGACGGGTAGGAGCACAGACAATGCCCTCTAAATCCTGCAGCTATAGGTTCTATTTCCAATACCAGCTTTCTCAGTAGTAAAGGTGCTATTTTGATTCCACACTTGCCTACTCTTTTATCTTCTTTCTCTATTGGTTCAAAATTATTTATTGAACCCTGTTGAGTCCTAGCATCACCTAATAATGGCATGATTGGTAAAAATGAACTTATTACAAAGCAGCATATGGCACCACCCAAATTATGCACTGTTGCGTATCGGATTCTCTGGGAAACAGACCTTAAGACTCTGAGATTTGCATGCAAGAGGTTTTGGAGAGACTACCCTCAGAAGCAACCACCTAAGAAGAAGTGATGGACAGGGAGGGAAATTGAACTGCAATACAGTAGCAGCCTAAGACAATAACACGGAGCTCTAGGGCAGACTTGGGCTGCTGGGCCCATGACCCTTTTCCTCTCCTTGACCAACCATGCGAGGTGGACAGCCTCCAGGCAGGGGGCATAACCATGGCCGGGAGTAATTCCCTAGGAAAAACTCAGCTGGGAGTCATCAGCAGCACACGCTGGGTCCTGGGAGGGGGGGTCCTTTGTGAGCACCACAGAGTCCATCTCCACACCATCCACTTTGTTGTATGATGCTGAGTGTGACAACAATGGCACATTAGCTACAATACGGAGTGGGGAGGGAGGTTGGGAAGAGAAAGTTTTGAGTTTAAGCCTGTAAAGGGGAAAGTGAGCGACAGAAGACACCACCCAAGTGACATCACGTGCACAAAATTTCAGGTGGGTCAAGGAGAATGCTTCTTTCTTCCACTGGCTCAGGAAGCACACAGCAAATCCCTTGAGTTGGGTTTCCAGATTCTACCCTCCTCCATCTCCAAAGAGGAGTAAAGAAGGATTTGCCGGCTGGAAGGTTCTCCTCACCCCAGAGAGTGTCCAGTTGTCTTCACACATTACAACAACTACTATGGCTTAGTTTCTCCAATGAATGTCATAAAAGTAATACGGTTCTTTCTTTCTTTTTCTTTTTTAGGTTTTTGATTCTCCTTTTCCCATGCTGCTACAGACTGAATTGTGCCCCCTCAAAATTCATACATTGAAGTCCTAACCCCCAGTATCTTAGAAAGTGACTATATTTGGAGATTGGGACCATTAAAGAGGTAATTAAGGTTAAATAAGGTAATAAGTGCAGGACCCTCATCCAGTATAACTGGTGTCCTTATAGGAAGAGAAACACACACCAAGGATACGTGTGTACAAACGAAAGGTCACAGCAAGAAGGTGGCCATCTGCAAGCCAAGGAGAGAGGCCTCAGGAGAAACCAAACCTACCGACATCTTGGTCATCAACTTCCAGCCTCCAGAACTGCGAGGAAATACATTCATCTCTTTAAGCCACCTATTCTATGGCATTTTGTTATGGCAGCTCTAGCAAACTAATACACATACCAATGTAAGGCTTTACTTTCCTGTTTAAACACCAGACTTAATGTGTTCAATATCTGCCTCACTGAATGTTTAGGGAGAAAAATGCCATTTGAAAGAGCAGCACTTTGGAGACAGGCCCCACTACCACTCTCCTTGGTCCTATAATCTTCAGCAAGCCTTTTAACTCTTTGGAGCCTCAGTTGCCAGACCTGTCCAATGGGCTTAACACACAATTTTAACACACTGATCTATGTCACAGGAGCAAGAGCTGCACAAGATCAGCTGATTTTACCGATCACTTCTTCAAGTAGAGCTCTTCCTCGCCTTATGATGGGGTTACATCCCAGTAAACCCATCGTGAATTGAAAATATTGTAAGTCCAAAATGCATTTAACACACTTACCTACCAAGCATCAAAGCCTAGTCTAGCCTACCTTCAACGTGCTCAGAACATTTACATTAGCCTACAGTTGGGCAAATTCATCTAATACAAAGCCTATTTTAAAATAAAGTTTTGAGGGACTTCCCTGGTGGTCCAGTGGTTAAGACTTCACTCCCAATGCAGGGGCCCTGGGTTTGATCTCTGGTCAGGAAACCAGATCCCACATGCCACAATTAAGAGTTCTTATGCCACAACTAAAGATCCCTCATGTGGCAACGAAGATCCTGCATGCTGCAACTAAGACCTGGTGCAGCCAATTAAATAAATAAATATATTTTTTTAAAAAAAAATAAATAAATAAATTGTTAAAAATCAAAGATAATGGGTACACAAAAAGAAATTGAAAAACATGAATACATAAAACATTAGAAGCAATACCAACAATATCTTAATTTGATAGCTGCTTGCGATTTAACTGTGTGGAGATCATAGTTCCAAAAAAATCATGATGCTGATTTTATTGTGGCTCTTTTTTCCTTTCTTCTGATAGTGAAGATCATTGATGTATGTTAACCAGATTTATAACATTAAATTTAAAAAGACATTTGGATGATTTAGAGGGTTTTTTAGAGGGGTTTCTTAGAAATCTATTTACAAATAATAATAAAGCTTTAGACCAAGGTAATCTATCAAGATGAACTATCTAGAGAGAGAAAGGAGAAGAAAAACAAAATTAGTTGAACTTCTTCTATTTTCTAGGCCCTATGTTCAGCACATTACATGTAGTATTTTATTTAGTCCTCACAACAATTCAGTTAGCTAGGTATTATTATCCTCATAAGATGAAGCCTATATTAGGGGCTAAATAATGTGTTCATGATCTCCCTTTTCAAAGGAGAAAGAACTGGAGTTCCAAATCAATGTATTTCAGTTCATGGGCCATGGCTTCTTAGATTTTTTTTAATAAATGGCAACATGGTCAAAATAAAGATTATGATCTTAACCTCGAGGAATCTGTGACCTCAAATAACCAAACATATATCATCAACTTAACATTCTAAGATAGTGTTTCCCAGGCTATACGTAGAACAATAGTCTTTGTTACTTTTCTATGTTTTTAAAAAATTGTTCTATGGTCAACTATGTTTTGGTAAGTGCTGCATTTTACATCCCCTTCTTGGAGATTCATGGTGTTCATCACCATATTAAGGGCTCAGAGAAAGATCTCCTTTTCATCAGGTAGCTCCAGTATTCCCAGAAACACACTTTGGGAAACCCTGTTCTAAGGCAGTATCTAACAAAGTCCAATTACGGGAATAAGACGGACAGCTCTGTTGTTTACAGGAGGGAAAGACAGATTGTGAGCTAACGGGTTTGGAACTGGGACTTTATCTACGCCTAAGGGTCTAGACAAGAAGACGATCCAGGAAGTGAAAGGCATTCTCCAAATAGCACGAGAGAAGACCCGTTGGTGGCACAGAAGGGCATCAGCTTGGCTGAAGTAAGGATTGTTTCTGGGAAACAGCTGGAGGAAGTGAAATTAGGTAACCAGAGTTAGAGCATGGATGGCTTTGCAGGCAGGTCAGAGGACACTGGAATTTTCCCTGTAACAGGGTTACCAATGACACCCTATCAGTGCTTAAGGCTCTACAGTTTTCAAGGTGCCCTTTCCTGTCTTATCTCACACACATTATCACAACAAGGGACAGACGGGGTAGGAGGTAACTGGAGGAGTGGGGCTTTGTACTCAGGCTCCCTCCTTCCTATCTCCCCATGCCAGAGAAGGGAGTTTATAAGGAGACAGCCCTTTACCTTTGGTCACTACAAGAACATTCTGCAACTTCAAGAGTAAAGGATCAGTAAATTACACGTTACTTGATTACCTCATTTAATTATTATTTCATTAATGCACTCACTACAGCACTGAGAGGTGTTGGCACTTCACAGGTGAGGAGACTGAGATTCAGCGAGTTAAATAAGGTGTTTAGACGCTCCGGAAGCCCAAGCCAGGAATCACAATCATGACGAGAGCAGAGGCAAGGAGAGGAGTGACTTACAGGTCTGTGGAATTATGGGAAGAAATCAGGGGTGAAGAAAAGACTGGAAAAAGCCAAGGAGAAAAGGAGCTAATTGAGTATAAGGGGTTCTGAGAGGTGTGGGGAGGCTGGGCAAATGAGGGCATAGGTGTGGTGAATGGAGAGTTCCTTGTCTAAGACTGTGAGCAAAAATGAGGGATAATTCGAGGGAATTATCCTGAGATAGAGAGGAGGGTAAATGTGGGAATCTCTGGTTGGCCTCAATCTAACTGGCCAAGGAGGTGAAATAGTCCACTGGGATAGAGGAGGCGTCACCAAGAGGAACAGGAGATGCTTTGCCTATGAAGCTGAACAGCAGGATACCCTCCCTAGCAATGCTCTCCGGTCCGGGATGGATGTAGTGATTAGTGGGTCTTGTCTTCCCCAACTTCCAGAAAAGTAAAAGAGATCTAGGGGTTTGTGAGTGATTCTGGGATCTCATAACACCCTAGGCCTGCCTGTATCACTGCATCATCTACACTCTGAACCAATATCCCTGGCTAGACTGATAACTTATCTGGCCTCCACTAGATCAACCTTTTTGGCATCAGGGACCGGTTTCGTGGAAGATAATTTTTCCATGGACGGGGGTTGGGGATGGTTTCAGGATGATTCAAGCTCATTACATTTATTGTACACTTTACTTCTATTACTATTACATTGTAATATATAATGAAATAATTATACAACTCACCATAATGCTGACAGGAGGTGGAGTTCAAGTGGTAATGTGAGCGATGGGGAGCAGCCGTAAATACAGATGAAGCCTCGCTCGCTCACCCTACACTCACCTCCTGCTGTGTGGCCCGGTTCCTAACAGTGGATTGGGGACCCCTGCACTAGATGATAAACTCCTTGAGAAAGGGACCCTGTCTTAGTTGACACGGAAGCCACGATGACTTGTACTATGTCTGGCAGATAGGAAGCATGCAATGAGCATCTAAGGATGGAGAAAAGTTGAAGAGGGAGAGACTGGCTGACCCTGGGGTCAAGACTGGATAAAGTATCTGAGCTGCCCAAGAGGGGATTCATCACTGAATGAAAGGAGAAAGCTCGTGGTCCGAAGGGAGATGAAATTGCACTGGAACCAGCTCACACTAGCTCCTAAGAGTAGATTTTGCATCTCTTCCCAACTGCGTGTCAGTGAAATCACATTGGCAGCTTAAAATCAGCAGTGGTGTGAGTATTTACAGCATGGTAATTGGCAAATGCTACATATCAGGGCTTCTTTTTTCTGAAGAGGTGGCTGTTAAAGAGATATTGGCACACCACTGTATGACACCCAGACTCGTCACAGGTGGAACAGTAGAAGTGATAATTGGAGACTGCAAACAGTGAAGGGGGCCTCCACGCAAGACAGCAGCCCCAGGTCCCCTCTGCAGAGGACACACATACCAAAAGAGTCACCCAGAACCAATTCTCATGCTTTTGTTTTTAAGGGCAGGGGTGAGAGGAGCTCCCGTCTTGCTATCTCATCTCTTCTGTCTGTTATTATGACACCTGGAAAGTGTACAGATGAGGAGGAGAAGTTTAGTAAAGACAAGAAGTATAAAGACGAGTTGGTTTACTATCACCTCTAATTCTCTGGGGAATTGTTTTGGTCTTGGCCTTTAGCTTTTGCAAGGGGACAGAAATAAGAGAATGCTCTTGGGGATGTGCACGTGCACAGACCAGAGAAAGGAGGTGATATAGACAAGACTTTCAAGGGACACATCCGATGCCCTCCTGTGCTTAAGCGCTGTAACCCTTTGGCAGGAATGGTTGAAAAGTGTCTACACCCCCTTACCCAATACAGACAATATTCCAGACTTTTTCTCACAACTCACCCAGCTCTAGGTCACCCTATCTCAGTCATGCACGCTAGCGTGGACTCAGAAATCAAAAGAAATTAGAGCAGAACCAAGAAAAGCTGAGTTGTGGATCATACAAGGTTTAATGAAGGTTCATAGTCCTTCCCAGGGACCATCTTCAGTCTGATAATTGGGAGCTACTACGTGAATGAGTACAAGCTTTACATTGGAACGGCCAAGGCCATTCTGTGAGAAGTTAAAGGATTTTTATGCTTATCAATTGATTGTCAGAGCGAATTCTTGTGCCAGCAGCACATATAGGAACTGAGACCCAGTGACAGAGCAGCATGTTCGTGGTCAGGCCTGGCTGCTGGAATTTTTCACTACTGTTGTCCTAGGCACATATTTTATGTGCAGATAATTTTGAGTGAAAAATAAAAGCTCTCTTCAAACAAAAGAATGTTTATGTTCAAGAGTGATAAAAAAGAAGTTATTAGCCAGGAAGTGTACATTATTAAAACAAGGCAATTTGATGCATTAACCCAAGAAAAAGTTTTCATATCACAGGTAGTTCACTTATAATAACTCTTGAAACCGACATGGCTATTTCAATTTAAAATGGACAGTCTGAGATTTTCTCCTTCACCAATTTAATTTAAATTTTAAAAATGCACTAAATATTTTCAAGCAAAGTATGAAATCGAATCAAAAATTATACCAGAGTTAAATTTGACTGTTTAAAAAAAATCAGTGGATAGTTAATAATCCGTGATATTTAGAGTTGAAAATCTGACATTTCTTTATTGCACTTCTGTTATTTGATGCCTAAGTAACATATGGTATGTACAAAATGTATTATAATGCCAGAATAACACACCAAGTTTTAAGTTAATATAATCTAATCTACTCACTCACATTTTCTACCAGTGTTTAAATGTTCATTGAGTTCCTAAGGAAAATTAGGAATAAGTAGAATAGCAATTCTTATTTCTGGACTTTAAGAGTGTTTCAAGTAAATAAACATTAAATTTTGTTTGACAGATGAAAACTCTAGTTAAGTCATATGACAAGGCTATTCAACAGTTTGGGTGAAAATGTTTAAATGCAATGATGAATTAGTGGTCCTGGATCCTTCTATCCCTACTCAAAACACTAAACTTTTCTTAAGGGGTAGAGTTTGAAGATTAAATTCAAAATGGCACAAATTTGATTCTGTGATTCCAATTCCCACCATGTAGTCTAAGAAAATAATTCTAAAAATAGAAGATGCTTCATGCTCATAGATGTTGATCCAGGATTATTTATAATCTAAAAGTGTTAAATGACTAAAACGCCCAGTGATATTTGGGGATGTCATCTTGAATATATCAGCGCTATGGGATGATTTGTGAGGGGTCCTTGCATAACAGAGTCACACAACTGGGAGGTACCAGGCCCCACTGTGAAGATCATGGGATCTGGGTCATTTCTCCAAGGATGCTTAAAAAGGTCAAAGACAGTATATCTTTTTTTGAGACAGCAAAAGGTGATATTTTGATGTCTACAGCCACTGCTGATTGATTCCACTTGTTAGTTTTAAAAGTATAATCAAATAAGTCTACATAATTAAGAGAACGCCTGCAACTTTTGCCAAAATGTCAGTGTATTATAGAGCTGACTCTAGTTAACCAGAGAAAAGGGAGTACAGAAAGAGGTAGTAAATTTCCTGTTCTCAAATTGTTTATGCTCCTGTTAGGTTAGCACACTAAATTGTTTTTCATGGTAAACATTGGAAAAACATCATTTCAGGGTACTTTAAAATATAGTATAAATGAAACTCATCAACACTGAGAGGCTTTCGCATAAAAGGGCTAATCAAAGGCAGGCGGTGTAATCCAGGCCCGCGCACCAGGGCCGGGAAGCAGTCAGGACTGCACAGAGCTCGCTGCTGCCCTGTTTCTGTAGAGTTTTAAGGGACGTGAACAAAGTACAGCCCTCGTCCAGCCAGTGACATGTTTGCTCACTTCATAATCTGCTTCCTACATAAGCTGTTACTGAATGGAAACCAAATGGACGCGCAGCAAGTCTGTGAACAGATGGCGCTTCTGTGTGATGAAGAAAAACTGAGAGCAGAGGGACAGCAAGTTTAAAAAGGTGGCTCTGTCCCCTTCCCCCACTGTCGCCTAGCTTCCTCTTCAACCTCCTCGGGTAGCCCCGTCCTTCTCGGCGGCTCCTCCCACCTTTGTTAGGATGAAAGACGTTACAGGTTAGAGAGAGAGAAGATGATGCTTAATCCTAAATCCCCTTTGTACGTTTCAGTCGGGCTCTTGTCTCCTAAAGTAAAATAAAGAGGCAAAGGCAGCTGGAAAATGGCAGCAAGGCCATACACAAAGAGCACATGGCATATGGTGCCCTTCCCTTCTCCCAGGCTGGTTGAGTCTCCCTGGTCATGCTGGGGGCTTGTTCTTAAATATCATTTGGATGCTATTGTGTGTCTGAGGCCCGGAAAAATGTGACTGTCTTGCTGAGCTGGAGGGAAGAAGAATCTAAAAAGGATTTATGGAAATGCCTGGAAATTTTGCCAAAATGTCAGTGTGCTAATTGTATGTTGAACTACATCTGAGGCAGCTCCATCTCTATGTATGGGTCTGAAAGTGTGTGCGTACTTTCTTGTTACCTTTTGGTTCTTCTTGCCTTGTCTTGGATTAGGATTCTATAGCATCACAGTAAAAGCGGTGTGGTATGTGTTATAATGAGAACATTATGCTAGTGACAGTGACCACACAAATCACATTTTCCAGGGTAGTTCCTATTTCAAACATTCTGTTTCTGTGCATCTATTTGGGACTCTCCTACTTGTCAGACCATCTGTTGCCCAGGTTTTTTATTCCAAAAATAGATGGTCCCTTGTTTATCATGAAACAAGTATATAGTAGGCAAGAATAAACACTGTGGAAAGGGAGGGAGATATGAATGAGTGAGTGAATGGATGAAAGTGCTACACTAGGAGGTGTCCAGGAGGCTTAACTAGTTGTGTTAGTGCTTGACCAAGAAAAGTAACCCTCTGTGTCTTTGGTTTCTTCATCCAGAAAATGTCTAGTCAAACCTAATGTATTTCTGAGACCCATCCAGACCCAAAAATCTATATTCTCATAAAAAAGGATTTCATCCAACATTCTTAACCTCTTTTTCTGAGTTCCTGGTCTGATGACTTAGTTGTGACTAATCAGATTTACCAGTCCTCTTACACGCACATAGGCAATGACATTTAAGTTTCTTTATCTTATGGTAGGCGGCAAGTCCAAGACTGGAAGACACTCAAAGAACAATCCAGGCTTCCCTGGTGGCGCAGTGGTTGAGAGTCCGCCTGCCGATGCAGGGGACACGGGTTCGTGCCCCGGTCCGGGAAGATCCCACATGCCGCGGAGCGGCTGGGCCCGTGAGCCATGGCCGCGGAGCCTGTGCTCCACAACGGGAGAGGCCACAACACTGAGAGGCCCGCGTACAGCAAAAACAAAATTTAAAAAAAAAAAAAAAAAGAACAATCCATAATGGCGGGGGGATATATGCAGAAACTAGATGATTTAGTCTTACTGTGTTTCTTTAAGGGGAAAACAACTATTAGCTTTAAGGCAGAGGGGATGCCAAGGTGTAGAGGCAAAAATTAAAGGAAACTTAGAAAAGAATTTGAATCGATGATTTAAGAATAATATACTAAGTGAATCGAAAAACATAAAAGTGAAACACGAGCAATTTGGGGCTTGCGTGGGACTGTTCTATAATGAAGACAAGACATCTGAATTTATAGCCAAGGGAAGAATGCCTTGTAGTTAACTGCATGCACTCAAAATGTGGTCCAAGTTATAAAAAGAAGAATTGAGGGGTATTTTTGAAAATTTTTATTCTAATATTTAATTTTGCTAGAAAGAGTGTTGTAAATCAAATACAGTAGTTAAATTAAAGCTGGTAGATATGTAAGCAATGCGTTCTTTCAGAGCCCAGGGTCTCTTAAGGGCCCTCCAAGCTGGGGCAGGGTGAGAAGCCCCTGGCAAAAGAACAAGCAACTTCTCCCCTCAGCACATCCTTGCCCTCAGCAGGGTGAAGAAGAGCTCTCTGGGGACTAGCGGGAGGAGAAGGAAACCAGAGTGGGAGCAGGGGGGAGAAACCTGGGTCTGTGCACAGTCAGGGAACATCTCCCAGAAAGGCCTCCACAGTACTAGCACATATGCAGCAGAACACCAATATTGAGTAGCAACATAATTAACTCTCTAGTTACTTTTTAATTAACTTACTTTTTTTTTTAAAGCATTTACTTTTTTTTTTTTAATTTATTAATTTACTTATTTGGCTGTGCCGGGTCTTAGTTGCAGCACGTGGGATCTTTAGTTTTGGCATGTGGGATCTAGTTCCCTGACCAGGGATGCCCACCGGACCCACCGCCAGACAAATCCCGTAACTTACTCTGTTTGTATTTGACACTTTGTATTGATCAGTTGGAAAACAGATAAGTTTATTCAAGGGAATTTTTTTTCTTTTTTAGAATTGATAATTTTTTAAGAGAGAATGAGAAAGAAAGATAAAGGAAAGAAAGGAGGGAGGAAGGGAAGAAAATGTGCTGCAACCCTTCCCCCTGTGTTAAAAGCTTCATGTTTTCTAAGCCCAGGCTCAGAGTGTGGTTTCTCGCTAAAATCCTGGCCTGTGGCCCTGGCCAGGAGAGTAAACTGCTGGTCACCAGAACATAATTCTGAACTTGTTCTTTAATGTCTGTTGAAGTTCCCAGGGCAGCATCCAGGCATAAAACAAAACAACCGAGTTTTTGTGTGGCACTGAAGCAAAGCAAGGAAGTAGTCCTCTGCTACTCTCCACTACCCACTTCCTGCCTCCCGGGAGTCCCCTCCTTGCTTAGAAAAACTCAACAAAAAGAGAAAATCTTTTTTTAAAACATAATCCTATGTTAGTCCGCATTAGACTTTGCACAATTTTACTAGCTCTGCCATTGATCTAAGTGTCTATTCCATCTAAAATAATAATATCTATCATGTATTAAGCACTTAACGTGTGGCAGGTAGTGTTCTAAGCACTCTACATGCAACTCCATAGGGAA
This sequence comes from Phocoena phocoena, assembly GCF_963924675.1. NCBI lineage: Eukaryota > Metazoa > Chordata > Mammalia > Artiodactyla > Phocoenidae > Phocoena > Phocoena phocoena. The sequence goes on along the minus strand of NC_089225.1, from coordinate 55,839,746 downwards.
GTTAGCAAATATTAGTCCTATTTTGCAGATGGAGAAATTGAGGCAAATGAGGTGAATGACTTGCCTGGGTCACAAGACCAGGATCAACCATAGGCATTCTGGCTGCAGCGTCTGTCTTCCTAATCAAGGAGGTTGAAAACTTTTTGCAGGAATTAAGCCTCCTATTTTCGCTTGTCTTCTTCTTGGTAAACCATACAGAATGCTTCATCTCTTCAATGAAATCTGGAATCGGGTAAATATACAGAGTAGCTCAACGACATTCAAGTCCAAGAAAGCTTTGGAAGTGCATATTTGGTCATTTTGAAGGACTTTCAGCAAAAGTTGCTAGTGTTTTAATCTCTACTCCCATATGTTTAAAATAAAAAGCTTTTATTAGAGCAGGTCATTGAAGTAAGATACACATTTTTTAAAAAAGAAAAAAGAAGGAAGGAAGGAAGGAATGGCTCCGGGTCTCCTGAATGACCCAGAGCCATTGTCTTGGAAGAAAATGATAACTAGGACTACAGATATCAACAGTTTTTAAAATCTCAAAAGAATGTTTGAATTTAGTTTGGATAGTTTTTTGGTTTTTTTGGTTTGCTTGTTTTTTTAAATTTATTTTTGGCTGTGTTCGGTGTTCGTTTCGTGCGAGGGCTTGCTCTAGTTGCGGCAAGCGGGGGCAACTCTTCATCGCGGTGCACGGGCCTTTCACTATCGCGGCCTCTCTTGTTGCGGGGCACAGGCCCCAGATGCGCAGGCTCAGTAGTTGTGGCTCATGGGCCTAGTTGCTCTGTGGCATGTGGGATCTTCCCAGACCAGGGCTCGAACCCGTGTCCCCTGAATTGGCAGGCAGATTCTCAAACACTGCACCACCAGGGAAGCCCTAGGTTTTTAAATTTTATTTTATTATTATTTTGTTTTTTCTGGCTGTGTTGGGTCTTTGTTGTTGCACACAGGCTTTCTCTAGTTGTGGCGAGCAGGGGCTACTCTTCATTGCGGTGCACAGGCTTCTCATAGTGGTGGCTTCTCTTGTTGCAGAGCACAGGCTCTAGGTGCACAGGCTTCAGTAGTTGTGGCACGCAGGCTCAGTAGTTGTGGCTTGGAGGCTCTAGAGCGCAGGCTTAGTAGTTGTGGCACACGGGCTTAGTTGCTCCGCGGCATGTGGGATCTTTCCGGACCAGGGATCGAACCCGTGTCCCCTGCACTGGCAGGCAGATTCTTAACCACTGCACCACCAGAGAAGCCCTAGTTTGGATAGTTTTGACATCTACCTTTAATCAACAAGTATGGTCATTGTTAGCATTTTGGAGCATTTCCTCCAATAAGCATTAATATTTCTAATCACAACCATATTGCTTACATAATTTAACTTCCAGATTATGAGTGGGTTGTTTTTGTTTTGGGGGAGGGTTTTGGAGGATTGTTGTGCCTTATAAATAGCCCCCAGAGCCTTGGGGGAAAGTAATGGTATTAATGTGTGAAAAGAAAGTACCTATAATACCAAAAAAGCAAAAAGTTCCATGAAGAAGTTAGTTTTGATGCAAGAATAAGTCCACATTTAATATGCTTTACATTTCACTGTTTCTCATCCACAGAATGAACATCTGTGGCACCAGAACAACTTGCCAGGCAAATAGCTAGATTCTAGTTATTAAACAAACAAAAATCCAACCAAGAGCTCTGAGATCATGAAATTGAAGTACAACAATTAACCACTGGGGAAGTCTAAGTTTTAAACTTTTACACCAATGTTTGAGCCTGTGGTCAAAGATACAGCTTAATTTGATCATTTCCTTTCTTGAGTTCCTTGAATGGGTTTGGTACAATACAACCACTAGCAGAATATATATAGCTCGATGAACTTACTTAAAACATCTCAAGGTGCTTGTTGAATTGGAATGGAAAAAAGAGGTCAGTACGGTCTGAAATCTCCCTGTGGAATGCCGAATGTGTGGGACGTTCATAGAATGGACTGATAATTGTGTTCAGGGACATCCACTTTTTTTCTTGTCTGTCCCCCATTACAGACTGCATGATCTTTGTCACCTGTGATCCATGTGATTCAGGTAAATGTATGTGACATCATGAGGTTGTAAGTTGGTGGGTGGTATGATGTAACCCAGTGGTTTCTAACCCTAGCATCTTGGTAGAACTGCTGGGTGAGTTTCTTAAAAATATTGATGCCCTGGCCCCAGCCCAGACCAATTTCTTCAGAATCTCTGGATGTGGAACAGGAGCATTGGTGTTTTTTTTTTTTTTTGCAGTACACGGGCCTCTCACTGCTGTGGCCTCTCCCGTTGCGGAGCACAGGCTCCGAACGCGCAGGCTCAGCAGCCACGGCTCACGGGCCCAGCTGCTCCACGGCATGTGGGATCTTCCCGGACCGGGGCACGAACCCGTGTCCCCTGCATCGGCAGGCGGACTCTCAACCACTGCGCCACCAGGGGAGCCCGCATTGGTGTATTTTTAACTCCCAGAGGATAGGATTGTGGAACCCAGTTTGAGGCACACTGATACAGAGAATCCACAAAGGCTCTGAAGCCAGCTAGTGCTGGGCGCAGAGACTGGCCCTGCCCCTCATTAACTGTGCAAATTTGAATCTTGTTTTCCTGTCTGGAAAAGGGGATGATAAGACCTACTTTATAAAGCCACTGCAACTATGAGATGATAAAATATGTGGAATATGCTTGGTAAATAATAGATACTCATTAATGCCAGGACTCTTCTTCAAATTTCGTCCGACTCTGATTTTGCTGAATTATTTCAAGAAAGTAGCTCACGGGGCTTCCCTGGTGGCGCAGTGGTTGAGAGTCCGCCTGCCAATGCAGGGGACGCAGGTTCGTGCCCCGGTCCGGGAAGATCCCACATGCCGCGGAGTGGCTGGCCTGTGACCCATGGCTGCTGAGCCTGCGCGTCCGGAGCCTGTGCTCCGCAACGGGAGAGGCCACAGCAGTGAGAGGCCCGCATAGCGCAAAAAAACAAAAAACAAAAAAAAAAAAAAAGAAAGTAGCTCACATAGCCAATGACTTTTCATTCTGTCCCAAGGAACTGGCTTTTTGAAGCTGTGGAGTCCCTGGCTCAGGAGCTCGTCTGGCGGGACTGTTCAAAAACAAGGCAAGTGTGAACACCATATCCATAGGCAGTAACACCGTCCCATGCCACACCATAGGAGGAACAGAAAGGTCTGCTGTTGACTATATCTCCACAGATATAATGTGCAGATTTTCCCCCCTTTAGGAAATGACTCCTTGAAGCAGCCCAGAGGCTCCTTGTTGGATGACTTGCTGAGTTGTAAAGGTTCGGGTGTCCATTTCCAGGGATGCCCTACAAACGTGTGGAGCAATGGGAATCTGACGCAAGGCATTTTCTTTAAAATACGATACATAAGATACATAATGTGGTATTATGTATATATGTCCACAACATATTATATTATGTACATATATTATGTATATATGTCCACAACAGACCTCCTCTTAATGACCTGGAGATGCCCCATGAGCTCTGTAAGGAGGCACAGAGGGAGTGAACGTTTGCAAGTGCGTGCTGCAGCTTCATTCTCCTGGCAGCCCCACCCAGGGGTGTGTGAGCGGGAAAAAACCACAAGTCCTTCTCCTTAGCGCCGCTCTTTTTCCATCTTCGTCTTCAGCAGACTTCTGCCCACTCGACATTCTAGAAAGGACCAGGAATTTTGTTCACTTCTGTGTTCACTTCAGAAAGAGGGGAAGAATTATTCTTATTTTTATTATCATACTTCATTGGCCTAAATTAAATACTCTCCACTCTTCCTTAGTGTTCATTATTTTGCCATGGAACAATGTATGTTTGGGGGTTCACGTTTGGATTTTCACCACTTAGAAAGAACTCAGAATGTATCCTTGAGGCAAAGACAGGAAACTTCAGCACAAACAGTGATGGCAACTACATCAAAAGAAGGCCACTGGGGCTTCCCTGGTGGCCCAGTGGTTGAGAGTCCGCCTGCCGATGCAGGGGACGCGGGTTCGTGCCCCGGTCCGGGAAGATCCCACATGCCGCGGAGCGGCTGGGCCCGTGAGCCATGGCCGCTGAGCCTGCGCGTCCGGAGCCTGTGCTCCGCAACAGGAGAGGCCACAACAGTGAGAGGCCCGCGTACCGTAAAAAAAAGAAGGCCACTGGATTCTACTTCAAATAAATCCGCATTTCTCGTTACATCTGTGGTGCACTGCGGGACTGAAATCTGTAGCTTTTCAACATAATATGTGTCTAGATCAAACAGTATTAAATAATCATTAAAATCTGCTTTGTCCTTCTTGAAGAGCTGCTCATAGCCTCACATTGTGCTGTGTATTAATGGAACATTGGATATTATATAAAATGTGAATTGCAACTGTCTTGTGTGGTAGACAGTTTACTAAAGTATTATCCAGAACACATGCTATCTGATTTACTAACTTATTATCCATTAAAAAAATCCCTGGGTAAATAAATGTGTAACTAAAAGAATTGTTACTCTGTATAATCAGATGAATAGATACAAACAGGGAAGATTGCTGTCATTATGTTGTATATTGTGCCAAACAGATGCACATGATTTTTTCAAATAGTGTGCTATATCAAACTGCTTCCTTCCATCTAGCCTTTGCTTTTATCAATAAGACATTTCATATTTCCAATTTTCTGAGGTGGCCATTCCCCCGCCCCTCCTTCTCCTCCCACCCTCCTGCCTTTCCACCCTGCCCCAAAGCTTCCAGCCAATGGGCTTGGCACAGAAGAGAAATGACTGGAAACATCGGGTCTATAATGCGTTGCTAGTGCTGGGTCTGCCCTCACCCCAAGGAGCGTATCATGCCCCAGAGAACGTTGGAAACTCAACACAAATCACAGTGAGTGGAAACCGAGTCCTTGGAAGTTTGCCGGTTGCCCCAGATAACTGCTCTGACAGAAATGGGCTGAACTGCATCAACAGCATCTGTGTTTTGGATTCTTGGGTAGATGACAGTGGTGGGACTGCACGCATCTACCCATCCTGCAGCCACTCTCCCATTGGCGCACATATCTTAGGTGACTGGTAGGACTGCTAAGGCAGTGGTCACGGGCAGAGACGGTAACTGGCCCTTTCCCTCTTTCTATCCCATCCAACCATTCCATCCGTCCATCCCATCCCCGCAAGAAACCTTCTTAGGTACCTAGCACATCAGGCAGCATGCTAGGAATGCTGAAAGACGCCCAGAGACTTGCTAGTGTGGCACCAATTATATGGAATAATAAAAGAGATGCTCATGTATGAGATGCTTCTGGAGCACAGAGGAGGGGCACTTGACCCAAACTGAGGCCCAACTCCTGCACTAAGAGTTGGAATCAGGGAAGGAGGTAAGCCGTGAACTGAAAGAGTTGAAGATGTCAGGATAAATTCCAGAGCTTGGATTTGGCAAAATGGGTAGAGAGTGTGGCATTTATTAGAATCAACAAGAAGGATATGGTACCTTCCGTGTCCTCAGCCCCTCCTATGGAAAACTCCCCACCAAACACTTTTTATTTATCTTTTATTTTATTTATTTATTTTTTAAAACATCTATATTGGAGTATAATTGCTTTACAATGGTGTGCTAGTTTCTGCTCCATAACAAAGTGAATCAGGTATATGTACACATATATCCCCATATCTCCTCCCTCTTGCGTATCCCTCCCTCCCACCCTCCCTATCCCACCCCTCTAGGTGGTCACAAAGCACCGAGCTGATCTCCCTGTGCTATGTGGCTGCTTCCCACTAGCTATCCATTTTACATTTGGTAGTGTTTATATGTCCATGCCACTCTCTCACTTTGTCCCAGCTTACCTTTCCCACTCCCCACAAACACTTTTTTTTTAAAAGCACCTTTATTCAGATATAATTCACTTACCATACAGTTTACCCATTTAAAGTGTGCACTTTAAACGATAACTAGATATCATGGTGATCATTTTGAAATGTATAGAAATATCAAACCACTATTTTGTATACCAGGAACTTACACAGTGTTATAGGTGAATTATAATTCAAAAACAAAGAAACAAACTCAGAGAAAAAAAAGGTCAGATTTGTCGTTACCAGAGGCAGGGGGTGAGGGGAGGGGGGATTGGATGAAGGTGGTCAAAAGGTACAAACTTCCAGTTAGTATAAGATAAATAAGTACTAGGGATGTCATGTACAATGTGATAAATATAATGAACACTGCTGTATGTTATGTACAAAAGTTGTTAAGAGTAAATCCTGAGTTCTCATCACAAGGAAAAAAATTTTTTATTTCTTTAATATTATGTTTATATGAGATGATGGATGTTCACTTAAAAAAGATAAAGACTCAAAAAAAAAAAGAAAAAGACTCATAAGCAACTACCATAAAGATATTTTTAAAAACCTTTGAGCTAAAAAAGGTAATAAAAATAAATAAAGTGTACACTTTAATGGCTTTTAATGCATGCACAGAATTTTGCAACCATCACTACAATCAATTTTAAAACATTTTCATCACCCCAAAAGAAACACCACACCCCTTAACCATCATCTTCCAATTCCTTACCCACCCCCAGCCCTAGGCAATCACTCATCTACTTTCTGTCTCTACAGATTTTTCTATTTTAGACATTTCATAAAAGTGGAGTCATACAGTATACGATCCTTTACAACTGGCTTTTTCACTTAGCATGAGAATTTGGGTTGTAGAAACACTCTTGAAGAAAGGCAGCCCAGGGGTCCTACCCTTGGTCACAGCTGATTGGATTGGATCCGACCCAAGCAAATCCATATATACTGGTCAATAACCAGTAAGGTGGTCTGGCAAGAAAGGATGTGCTTGGCAATCAGATTCTCTCCAATCTGAACCGCAAAAGTACTGAGAGAATGATTCAGTAGGATTCAGTGGCAACAAGCAGGGGGGAGCTGACGATGGCAGGATGCACAGCGCTTCCATGAGCTAGAGTCGGGCTGTGAGGGGTCAAGGCAAGCCAAAGCTACGCAGGAGCAAATTCTATAATCCAGGTGAGGAAGAGGAAGGTTAACAGAAGCGATGAGGTAAAAAGAAAAGGATGCACGGCACGTAGGGTGGACCAGCCACTCAGTAACAAGTACAGAGTCCGGCAGACCCTGGAGGATAGCTGAGTAAGGTCAGCAGTGGGGACCAGACTAAAAGCATCCCAGATCCTGCTGTTTATGTTCCCAGAGCTGCTCTGGGATTCTTCTGATCCACTGTGGTTTCTCTTCCCCTGAAGCCTGGTTTTGTTTTTGTTTTTTCAGCTCTCACGTATGTATTTTTACAATAAAACCATCATTACCTGAAATGATACGAATAAGCTTAAAAAGAAAAGCAGCTAAGCGGGATGAGGGAATAATGGATTCAGGACAAGATGCGTTATGTATGAGGTCCACACCTCGGCTCCAAGCTGAGTGGGTGCTGGGAATATAACTGCATAACAGGAAGGTGAACAGAGAAAGAGAAGAACCAGAGATGGTGTTTGGGGACCAAAGCCACAACTCTGGCATCATTATGCTCCAGCATAGATGCCAGCAACCTTTGCAGTATGGTTGCTTGGGTCTTCATATATTTCCTCCACCTGCTTAGAAAAGCAAAAGGATTTCCTCATTCTCAGCTTTGATTTCCATTTAACTCAATGAACCTTTACTGAGAATCAACTTATACAAGTTGATATTACAGCACTATACCATACGGACTATCTATCTGGCAGGGGTTAGAGGGTGGGGTGATTAGGTCCCTAGACTCAAGGGAAAGGAGAGAAAGACCTAGTGTTTATTGTGAGCTTACTGTGGGTCAGGCTTGCACCACGCTATTTATCTTATTTAAACCTCTCAACAACCAATGCAGAAACCATGAATAATCACTGACTAAAAACAGACAAAACATGGCTTTCAATCCTAGCAGCATCAGTAAGTGACCGTGAACCCTTGCTCTAATCTCCACTGTAGAACAGGATAAGAATATAGGCCTCAGGAATTCCCTGGAGGTCCAGTTGTTGGGACTCCACGCTCTCGCTGCTGAGGGCCCAGGTTTGATCACTGGTCGGGATCCTGCATGCTGCACGGCACAGCCAAAAAAAAAAAGAATATATGCCTCTCGGGCTGTCAAGAGTAGTAAATGAGTGCTCCAGACTGAATGTCTGTGTCCCCCCTAAATTCAGGTGTTAAATCCTAATCTCCAATATGATGGTAGTTGGGAGTGGGGCCTTCGGGAGGTGATGAGGTCATGAGGGTAGAGCCTCATGAATGCGATTAGTGTCCTTTAAAAGAGACCCCAGAGAGCTCTCTCCCCGCTTCTGCCATGGCAGGACACAGCGAGAAGGCAGTAGTCTATGAACCAGGAAACAGATTCTCTCACCAGACACCGAAGCTGCTACTGCCCTGAACCTGGACTTCCCAGTCTCCAGAACTGTGAGGAATGAATGTTTGTTAGCAGGGTGTTAGCAAGTCTCTGGCATTAGCAGCCCAAATAGACTAAGACGAGGTAAAATGTGTACAATTCCTTGTACATGGTGAGTACTGAATCACGGGAGCTGTTATCATCATCATCACTACTATCCACTGGCGTGTGAGGGGCAGGCCGACTTTTAGCCCAAGACTTGCAGACTGCATACTTGTCCTCTACATCTTACTACAGGCTCTGAGGATAAGAGACGTATCTGCCAATAACCATAATACAAGGCAAAACACAGGGCAGGGGAGGGTCAGAAGAACCCGGTTCCAGCCCTGCCACCTCTTCCTCCCTCTTTGTGTCAGTCACCTGCCCTCGGCCTCTCCACCACTCCCCTCACTTCACCTAGATGTTTACAGCACAGCTGACTCTGCATGGAAGCATTCTGTGGACTCTAAAAACTATTGTGCAAAGGTTACAAATTAGGGTAATTTGTGAAAGACTTCTGGATATTCCAGATCGACTTTTCATGCAAGTGCACACTTGGAAGGGACCCCGCTGTAAAGGCTCATCAGCCCCCACCCTACTTAGGCAATAACCCTGCAGCAGGGAACACCTAAATTGGGTTCTAGGGGCTTCCCTGGTGGCGTAGTGGTTAAGAATCCGCCTGCCAATGTAGGGGACACAGGTTCGAGCCCTGGTCCAGGAAGATCCCACATGCCATGTAGCAACTAAGCCCGTGCACCAGCTACTGAGCCTGCGCTCTAGAGCCTGCAAGCCACAACTACTGAGCCCACGCGCCTAGAGCCTGTGCTCCGCAACAAGAGAAGCCACCGCAATGAGAAGCCCGCGCAACACAATGCAGGGTAACCCCCACTCGCCGCAACTAGAGGAAGCCCACGCGCAGCAACGAAGACCCAACGCAGCCAAAAATAATTAAATTAAAAAAAAAAAATTGGGTTCCAGAGTAGGTAGAGGGAGTGGCTCCGGAAGGTGGGCAATGATGCCAGGAGGAGAGACGTGTGAAAGGCAGAGACACACGCCCACAATCGTATTGCTCATCTCCCTGCGGGTCTCTCTGAAGGAGCCCAGACCGCACAGCCCCACAAATCCCCTTCTGGGCCATCTGGAGTGTTGGTGCCATCTGTGGTCATCAAACTGACTGAAACCCTCATAATTAGCCACAAACTTGTAAAACAGAAAGCCAGGGAAAAGACCACATCAGTGGAAGTTGCCTTTGGAGATGAATTCAGACCACCCAGAAAGGCACTTAATTCTGCAGAGTTCAACAAATGTTAGTGCACAACATTATCAACAACCAATACTGAGAAGTAAACCCAAAATCGGACCCTCTAATTCTGAAACTAACAAAAACCCACTGAAACAAAGAGAGTAGACAAAATAGATAGTTATGAGCACTTAACACGCAACATACACCACTGGCTCAAAAACACGTTTTAATACTCTGAGGTGCAGAGACCTGTTGTCTGAAGGATTCCCCAGATTCTGCTGTGATCTGCTGTGATTTGGTGAGCTGTATTTATAGAGGTACCATGGGCAAGGAAAAGAGTGCTCTCATGAAGCTTACCTCCTAGTTAGGAACTCATATAAAACTACAGCAACAACAAAAAAAAAAAAAAAAAAAAAACTACAGCAACAAGGCAGGATATAATGAGTGCTAAGCTGCGTGACCCAACCAAAACCGTTTAGCACTTGGCAGCTGTCGGTAAAGGCTGCAAATATCAGTGAAGGCGCCAGAAAGGAGGCTGAATTTGCACCAGAGCTTGGAAGAGAAGACCTTCCACTTGGTGAGAATAAGCACCTGGCACATAGTAGGTGCTCAACCAACATCTGCTGGATTCTTTCAACATTGCTGAACAAGGACTTGCAGATGGCCATGCGCAAGACGGATGTCCAGTAACATATCACAAACCCCCGTCTCCCCATCTTCCTTCTGATTCACCTCACCAATATCTCCAAGGAAAGGCATTCATGGTAATACCACTTCTACTTCCAAGAGGAGGAGAGGTAGGGATCTGGGGAAAGAGCAGAAAGGCCCTTTCGTCCCAGAGGACCCGATATTTCAACCACTGTTCCTTACAGCTCTTTTAGCAAAACCTCTGGCTGTATGCTTTCTAACTTGCACTGTTTCATCAACGCCAGTCCCTAACCACCACCAGCAGGCATTCTGGTTCCTGCTGTTGCTCAGAGAAGCCTGTATGTCCTTGCAATCTGTGGAATCCCTGTTAAGATTCCGGATAAATGTCCTCAACAATTAAAATTCATTCATTACGTAAACTAAATCAAAACAAGACCCTTGGGCTTCCCTGGTGGCGCAGTGGTTGAGAGTCCGCCTGTCGATGCAAGGCACACGGGTTCGTGCCCCGGTCCGGGAAGATCCCACATGCCGCGGAGCGGCTGGGCCTGTGAGCCATGGCCACTGAACCTGTGCGTCCGGAGCCTATGCTCCGCAACGGGAGAGGCCACAACAATGAGAGGCCTGCGTGCCGCAAAAAAAAAAAAAAAAAAAAAAAAACACGACCCTTGCAGTTTTGCACATGGAAAGCACAGAGAACCATGCATGCAGCTAATCCATCGATTAAGTAAAGCGGACAGATAAAAACACACAGAAGTAGCCACAGGACCAGTGTGGTTTATAAACCAAATACAAAGAGAAAGGAATATTGCCTCCTCCTGTCGTATGATTTTTGTCAATTTTGTCTGTTCATAGACAAAAGTTCACAACTTACTTTCCACATAAACATGTGATCGATTTCCATCTTCAGAAACACAGGTTTTAGAAGCTCTGAATGTATCTGAACATCTGGGATTCCCACTGCAGCCAGGATCCACATAGATGTGTAGAACTGAAGAATCATCACTTTACGGAAGAGGAAACTGAGGCCCAGAGAGGCTCGATGACTCACCACAAATCATAACAACAGGGAATTCCCTGGCAGTCCAGTGGTTAGGACTCAGTGCTTTCACTGCCAAGAGCCAGGGTTTCAATCCCTGGTCAGGGAACTAAGATCCCACAAGCCACGTGGCATCGCAAAATAAAAAATAATAACAGTTAAATTCAGAGCCAATCTGCAGAAACGCACAAGTTTCTTCACCCCTAGAAGGTGGCTCTTTTATGCATACTCAGCATTTCTCAAAGTGTGCTCCAGAGAACAGAAGTACCCGGGGTATAGGTACTGTCTGGAGAGGGGAAAAAATATTTCATGGTCAGATCAATTACGGAAATGCTGTATTAAAGAAAATTAAGTTGGTTTTTTCACGTGTTCATTTGAAGTGGTAACAAGCGTTCTTGCCAGGAGAGGTGGGGAAGGGGGGAATGCATGGATAGCGGTACAGCCTTTCTCAAACTCTATAAGGCAGAAGTTTTGTGTTCCCGAAATACCTGGAAACTCCCTAGGGACACTGGCATGTGGAACACTGACACAGCTCGGAACAAGCCGCTGGGAGGCCAGCGGCTTCTCAGATATTTCATGGGCTGGAATGGTTTTTATGTGTCTGCCTTTCCTGGGGCCGCCTTTCTCTCTCCGCAGAACCTTCTACAACAACCACAGAAGACATGGTCAGTGGAGCCTCTTGGCCCTGATATAGTTACAACTGAAGGGTTTTCTGTGTCTCCTGCCTAAAAAAATGAGAGCAGCAGGGACCCAGCTGTGACCCAGAGCTGATGGAGGGCATCGAGAAATGCGGTTCATTCCAATCACTGGCAGCTTGTACAGCCCGGGAGGCTCGCCCTGCCAAATGTGTCTTTGGAGTGTACCATCAGACCGCGGTCCCGGTCCGCAAGAAACAGAGCTGTGTCCAGGGGCAGAGGAAGGGAAAGAAGGAGGAAGAAGACGCTTTTTCTCTGATGTCTTTGTAAGACTTTGGTCACTGGCTCTTAAAATGCCTCTTTTAGCTCTGTTGCTACAAAGGTATTAACTGCTCTCCTCGTCCAGAGCCCATGCGAAGGGAGACCTCTGTTTCTGGTTCATCGACGTCACTCGTGGGTCTTCTTACGGACCTCTACGACCACAGAGCTTTCAACTCCTTGGAAAGATCTAGACTCGGTGAAGAGCTTTCCGCGACCACTGACGGGTTTCCGGAGCTAGAGCTCCCCCTGCTGGCAGCCACAGCGCTTCGTAACGTCGTCCGGCGTTATTTCATTCCTGCAAGTGCTGAAGCCCTGATTGAGCGAGCTTTCAGTCAGCCACTCTATTCTCGTATAGTGGCTCTTTCCAAGGACTTGAGCTGACGTCGGTGTTCAGCCATGTGTGATTCTTACTTCCCCTTGGCTATCTCCCTTTTACTGAAAGATACTCCAGTTTGCCCAGCCTGGATCGAATCAGGGTCCTCTGGACCGGGAATTTAGGTTTGGGAAATTTCCCAAATTAAAACAAGGTCCTTGTAGGACAAGTTTCTCACTAATAAAATTACATTTTCAAATATCAGACCCTTTGCATTGCCCATCTAGATGGAAGAAAGAAAAAGAAGGAAAGAAGGAAGGGAGGATGGCAGGGAGGGAAGGAGAGAAAGAAAGAACAGCCCTGCTTTAGTATCATGGGGAGAAGACATGTCTAAAAAAATGTTTCCCTTAATTGGGATCCAGGGGATGAAGGGTGGAAAAATACCTCAAGAAAGTTGCCCTTAGGACTGAAGTCTGCTGCACAAACTTTGGGAATCTGGTTTCACTCTGCTCGGATTGCTAAGCCTTTCCTTGCTATAGGACCCTGTGGGTTTCTGTCGAATAGAAGAATGAACAGTAAACATTCCCTCATTTCTAACTTCATCTTCAGAGACCAGACTCTCCAGGATCCCTGGTGGCTGGGTAACTTCATGTCCCTATTTGGCAAATTCCTGCTAGGTAAAGCTTTAATAGACACTATCTTATTTTAAATGGAGAACTCTGTGCACCTTTTAATCTCCCAAATAGAAAGATGAAGGGAAGGGACAGAACTGAGACAGTCTGAAATGGACCTCTGGTTTTATGGTGTGTGATAGGGGCAAGGTTTTCTGCTGTTTTTTTTTTCAATCAGACGATGACTCATTATGATCACTGGCACAGAATTTGGAGGCTCTTTATGACCTAAGAATCAGAGAGTGTGTTTGCTATGTTTCCTTCCTCTAAAGGTGGAATGTGTGCACATTTGTAGGCTCATTGAAAATAAGAAATGGAAAGACACCAAATGCAAAAACCTAAATAAAAGCATACCTCCTTCAACCCACTGAATATTCAGATTTACAAAAATGAATAACAAGGGAGCAAATCTTCATTTTACAGAAGGATGCACCATGGGATTCCTTTACATTTCAAGTTCCCCTGATGCATAAAACATATGGTTAGATTTACAAAACTTGATTTACACAGTTTTTTAGGAAAACATCTTTGCAGAAAGATTAGGTGTGATTAGACGCAAGAGCTCTTCTCTCAGGAGGGAAAACAAATGAGCTTAGCTAACAGGAGATGGTAGAGTTAACAACCAAAAACTCTTTATGCCATTTGGGAGGGCTGATTTCAATTTTGTGGAGTTCTTAGAGATTTCTTAGGCAACTCCAAATGACTGCTTACAGGGATGGGAATAGAGCTCCTCTAATGGCCTGCCTCACACACTGGGTGGGGTTCAACCTTTTCTGATCTCATGAGTTCTAGAAAAGTCTGAACACGGCAGCTGGGAAATGGTGGCATGGGGCCCCCTGTGAGGCAAAGCACTGCTGGGAGAGACAGAGAGAGAGAGAGAAACAGACAGAGAGACCTGCATGGCATCGAGAGTATTTGGCTGAGCCTAAAAGAAGAAATGTGTTATTCTAAATTAATTGGTTTGTTCCAGGTCTAAGGAGGTCTAAGAAGACGCTCAGAGCCTACAGGATACAGCTGGGTTTTCCAGTTGCAATTTCCATTATTTCCAAAGACCTGTCTTCCCATGAAGTCTTGCCATGTACAGGGCAAACAGTACAGCCAGGTAGGTGATGGGGCAGGATAAGCTCTCATCTAGTTCCCTGGATGGTCAGAACTCACTCCATTATTAAATTCAGATTCAGGATAATTAGCCGTTCTAACCTTAAAGGAAAAACAAGATTCAATTCACATACTCTCTTCTAATAAAGAAATACTACCCTGATCCGTTCTGAAGTGTCTAGGAACTTCTGTCACATTGTGGTCTAATCCCTGATCTGCCTTTAGCCTTCTGATCTGAGAAGGAGCCATGAGAATCGATATCCACATTCCTTTCTCTCCCTTTCATTCTCACCACGGTCGCACTTTAGGATGGTTAGGAAAGGGAGCGTTCCCGTTCCTTCTTCTCTCTCTTGGAATCAAGGCCACAATAACTGAAAACCAGTGCAGACGTCCACTTCCGTTAGCTTCCATCTCTGTTCATGCTACAGTATTTGTTTATGATTTTGCCCCCGTTCTGGTGATGTAGCACATTTACCGCTCATGAATATCTGATACTGAATTAAACCATTTGTCATTTGATTACATAAAGAGCATAATTCAGTTCAGAGCAAGCCATCTGAAAGAGAACTCATTATGATACCACGATTTTATTTTATTGGAGCATTTCGATTGTTAAATAGACAATACATGTCTTTCTTTTAACATTTTTTTTTTTTTTGTCTAGAAGATGAAACCCTGCCTTTTACTTTGCAAACTGTATTACTTGATTTCATTTAAATAGGGAAAAGTTGTTTTCTAAAATATTAAATTGTTTAATTTGGGACAAGTGGAATAATAATGTTTTGCCACGAGACAGAGCTTCAAAAATTAGAAAGGGAATGTATGCCCCCCCCACCCCCCACCCCCGTTTTTTTTAAAAAAGGCCAAGTTAGTATTTCATAACAATTCAGCTAAAAGAACCAGCAGCAGCCTGGCTAGAATGTCCGTCAATGAAGAAGTTGTAATTGTGTTCTGTGCACATTAATGATACGGATGCATTTAGGCATGCAGGGGGGACACATTATAAATGTTCGGCCATTATCAACGTGACTGCCACAGCATCTGATCAGGGCACCTACCGCGAGCAATGACGACAACTAGGGTTTTGGTAGGTGAGCTGCACAGGCAGCGGGTTCTTGCCCTGCCCACCCTGTCTGGTGGCGGCTTCTCGCCAGATTTCCAGAGATGACCTAGTTGCACAGATGAAAGACTGCCTCAGGGGGGCCTGACCCTGCATGCTCTGTTCCCTCAGGTAGAGGCTGACTTCCTGACGGTGACATTGAGCAGCCTGTTCTACAGCCTGCGCGCCCATCATTGGTGAGGGGACACCACCGGCAATTAGTAAATACACAGAGATGCTCAGAGGGAGGGGTCCATAAACACGCAGAGATGGCAAATTGTTCGCAAAAGTGGCAAAGCATTTGTGTTCTTCTGAACGTTCATCGATTTCACTTAACATAGCTATTTTCTTGTTTGATTTTTTTCTCTTCCCTTTAATTTGACCAAAGCAAAGCAGGAAACAGCCTTACAGCTGTAAAAAAAAAAAAAAAAAAAAAAGCCAATAAAACAAATCAAACTAAATAAACCACCCTTTGAAATCATAAAGATATTTTCTTTTATTTTCAATAATCGATAAGACGTAGCCACGTAAGAAATTTTGATTTAGAGAACCAGTTCTCAATATACCATCAGTAGCAACCACCCCCAAATATTTTCCTTTCTTCAGTTTCCTCCCTGTAAGAATATTTTTTGCTTTTTTGCCCAGGACACAAATTGCTTTTAAAGGTCCAGCATAATATTCTACATGCCCAATATTTGCTGATTCACGTTCTAATATCGAACATTTCTTTTTTCATCAAATGCTTCATTGGATGTATAATTTAGATGAAACCATCATCAGATATAACTAGGACAAACAGACCCCTGAATGCTAACCGACTGTATAAGACACCAAACATATTTAGAATTCCTGTTCTTGCTTACATTTGATAAGTCTACTGTATGATATTCTTTAAAAACTTCCAAAAGCACATGAGCTACATCTGATATTACTTCTAGAATAGCAAGTGGCTTTCCGTAACTTTGTAGAGGATACAGGCAGTCCTCTGTATCCTCGGGTTCCACATCCATGGATTCAGCCAACAGAGGACTGAGGATATTTCGGAAAAAAAATCCCGAAAGTTCCAAAAAGCAAAACTTGAATTTGGTGCACACCAGTAACAATTTACATGGTATTTCTACGGTATTTACAAGTATTTACCTGGCCTTTACCTTGTATTAGGCGTTATAAGTAATCTAGAGACGATTTAAAGTATATGGGAGGACGTGCATAGGTTATATGCAAACACTACACCATTTTATATAATGGACTTGTGCATCCAAGGACTTTGGTGTCCCCTGCGGGCACCGGGGGATGACTGTAAGGGAAAGACGACACTAGTCAAATTGTGCTCTCTCTTCAATAATCTGTTTCATGTCAAAAGTTACTGTACCTGTGTTTGTGATGATTTTTCCTCTTGATTAACTTTCTACAGAAATCTGTGTGCATCTGCATTGATCAAATATAATGCCCAGATCATCACAATTTGTGTTTTCATATTAGTTCCCCACTGTTGATCAAAAGGCAGTGAACTCTAAGGTAGATTTTATTTGTTAAAAGACTAATAACAATAAAAAGCTAAAGTCATGCAGTTGTTTAAGTGAAGTGCCATGTCTGCACAATGGTATTGCATTTTTTGTTTGTTTGTTTGGTCTTTTTTGATCATTTGAGGACCCAGTGTCCTGAGCTGTAAAATGAGGACACTGGATTACATGGTATCTAGGTTTCTTACAATACTGTTTCAACTTAAGGGTTGGTTTAGAGAACAAAGCTTGTCATTTTAGGGTAAAATAATTTAGGCTAACTCCTGTGTGGTCTCATCAGCCACCTGGTGTCACTGTCAGATTACCTGGTGGGTGTTGCTGACCTCAGAAATTTGGGGGCAGGACACCATTCTCTGGGTTTTGATGTTGTTATTGTTTGCTTTTGGTTGTTGCCTTTGTTTTTTGGTTTTCACTCAAGTACTTTGATTTCTTTCCCCGGCCTTCTTCCTGTCTGTTCTCTTTCTCTGTTTCTCTAACACACACAGCCTCCCTCTCTTTTCCTTTCAGGACCCCTGACTCCCCTTTCTAGCTTTCTTGCCTGCCTTCTTCTCCCCAGTCCTCGCAAGAGTTTCCTTCTCCGACTTTCTGCTTATTCACCACTTCCCTCAACTACTTGTTTCTAAATCACTTTAGATCCAGGGGCTCCTGAAAGGGTTCTCTAGGGGCTCAAACAGTCCTTCAAAAGATAAAGATCGGCCCAGGGAGAAGGAGACAAGTTTGTCTCCCAGAGGTCACCTAAATGTGGAAAGACCCAGACCTGTATCTGGTCTCCTCTGTGGGCAGGTGAGGGCTTCCCAATGCTGTTGAAGTCACCAAATTAGTGACTGGCGTAACCTGAGCACGTCGTTCCCACTGACCAACAGAGACGCGCCTTACTGTTCATTGTAGCCCCCCCATCACCGTGAGTGGACAGATCACCGCAGCCTCCCACCCAGTCATCCTTAGAAGAACAGCTTTCAGGGAGATGCAAACCCCTCAGAGACTAAAGGGTAATCACACCAAGATTCAAACTGCTTTAAGTCTCAGGAGAAAGTACGGCATTTAAAAAATATAGTGAATTTGGTCATCAAAGGATGTAATGGTAGAGGCCAGCACCCAAAGAGCAGAAAGAAGCACATTCTAAAAAATCCCCCATTGTTGTTACTGGTATTTGGTATTGACCGTGTTTTCTACCTACACCCAAATGTGGACAGGAAGTGCTATTTCCTGTTGGTGCTTACATGGCTGACAGTGCACAAAGCCCAGAAGACTTTCCTCTCTACCCCTGCCAGCACCTGGCCCTTCAGATGCATACATAAGAGCCTGTCTTGATTCACTGGGTAACTCCCATCATGAACTCCAAAAGCCAACGCTTGTGCATGTAGGAAGCTTGCATGGGTAGGAATCAGTGGCAGAGATCCTTGGACTTGACTGGAGCACACAGAGACCCAGGATCAGTCAGAATCCTCTTCTTGAGATCCATGCTAAACAAAACGCTCCAGAGCCCTCAGCAACTCTGGATCAACCAAGTGCAGCAAGCATTTGTTAAGGACCCACTCCAGGCCCAGACCCTGAGGATGCCGAGAGGGGCCAGCCTGGCCCAAAGCTAAGCTCCTACAGCAAGCTCTTGAGATCTAGAACCACTCTCTGCTCAGGCCAGAGGAGACCCACCACCTACTAGACATGGCCTGGTTTGCCATGGCCAGGAGACTCCCCCCAGGAGCACCTTGGAGGCCTAGGAATGTTGTGAGAATGCAGGGTCAGCGAGGAGAAAAGTGACTGCTTCCTGCAGGCGCCGTGTGGACTTCAGCTGTCTGTCAAAGCATTTTCATCTCCACGCGCAACCTGTTCACTGTATATCAACTCGGGTGTATTAGCTCGGGAAGCAAGTCTGACAAGATGACCTGAAAACACTTGAAATCGGTGCCATCCCTGCAATTCATGAGGGGTAAAGCATCTCGAGGGGACAATCTCCTATTTGGATGCACCCAAGTTCATCCAGTTAGTTTCAGAATCATAATAAACACCCTCGGTGAATCCACTATACAAACCCCTGTTCCGGGCTATGCCAAATGTAGGCCCCGCTCTGGATCTTGTGGAGGGAGGAGATCTGCCTGATTCCTTTTTGCTTCACAGTATACCGCGTCTTCTCGTGCAGGCTACCCATGGTCACAGTAAAGCAACTAGAGAAAAGGTACGAAATATTTAAGAGTTCTCTTCAAGCTGTTGGCAACACTAGAGAACTTAGGCTAAAATTTTTGAAGACGCTTTTGGGGTTCAGACCAGCTTGCCTTCTTAAAATAAACAAGCCTCGGGCTTCCCTGGTGGCGCAGTGGTTAAGAATCCACCTGCCAATGCAGGGGACACGGGTTCGAGCCCTGGTACGGGAAGATCTCACATACCGCGGAGCAACGAAGCCCCTGCGCCACAACTACTGAGCCTGCGCTCCAGAGCCCGCATGCCACGACTACGGAAGCCCATGTGCCAGTACTACTGAAGCCCACGCACCTAGAGCCCGTGCTCCGCAAGAGAAGCCACTGCAATGAGAAGCCCGCGCACCGCAACGAAGGGTAGACCCCGCTCGCCACAACTAGAGAAAGCCCGTGCGCAGCAATGAAGACCCAACGCAGCCAAAAGTAAATAAATTTATTTTTAAGAATAATAATTAAAAATATAAGCCTCACCAATGTGTGAGCTGAGGTTTTCTTTGCACTACACGATTTAGCTACCTTGTGTGTTTTTATGGCAACCTCCCTCCCACCCCTAGCCCCACCCCACCATTTATCACGTCATCTTATCATAGTCTCTTTCTCCAGACGCAAATAGCACACTAATGTTTCCTTTTGTTAGGGTGAGTTGTCAATCTCTTCAAAAAGGGAACAACTACAGACAGCTCTTTCTTTTGATAATCTTCCTGACACTTGCCTGAGCCCGGCTGATCCATCACAGAGAGCCTGGCTCCGTGGAGAGGCACATGCCGACAGTCAATCAGTATGGGTGTCGCTTTGTGTCCATCAAGAAAATATGTAAAGTGAACTATCTTGTATTTTGCGCTAGTAAATAGCCTTCCTTTTTTTCCCTAAATCTTGTCTGTTTTTCATAGGCTAACAGTACAAACACAACACACAGAACTCTGCCCTTCTAACATGCGAGTCTGAAAGCCGTCCTCTTTGTGCAGTTTCTGGCTTATTGGTGTACTCTGTTGTTTTCCATGACGAGGGAGGGGGAAGCAAACATGAAGACTCAGAACGCCGTACTTCGGGCTCAAGAGCACCTGGTTAGACTCAGGAATGCTGGACTTGGTCTGAAACTGCTACTACATTACATCATCAACCATAAACCTTCCAGCCACCGGAAATCCTCTCAGAGACCATAGTCATCAGGTTGTAAATGCAGAACAATCCAGAGAACTTGTAGGAGAAAACTAGGAATATGGAACCAGAAAAATATAAGGCAGTCATGTCTCTAAACGAGTTTGATACATCAGCCTAGTTGCTAAGCCCAAAAGTTTCTTTTGGAAACTTTTTTCCATGTGGGGGGAAGAGAGAAGGCATGTGGGAGGAAGGAGGTGGGGAGGCTGGAATGGAAGAAGGAAAAAATAGGTTTTATAGTTACATTTGTGTACTGGGTAGGCAGGCCAATCACTGGCTGTGGATTGCCCCATTCCTTCTTTTCTGGGAATAGAAATGGATAAAAATAACCACCAACCGCCAATTGCAACTGGTTAAGATCTTTGGCTATAATTATAACGGGACCTGTGAGACATTTAGATTCAATATACAGGCTTGTAAATAGAAAAATCTGTAGGAAAACCTAGATGTCCATTGATCAAAAATGGTTAAAAAATTATAGGGATTCGTACTATGGAATCTTCTACTGCCACTCTAATGAGGTAGATCTTTGTGTTCTGCCATAGAGATGTGTCCAATACGTGTGGAGTGAAAACAGCTTTCTGCATCATATGAATAATGCAATCCCATATTTTATTTCTAAAGCATGATACAAATGCCAACTATTAACAATGGTTACTCCTGAGGTAATGGGACTGTGAGAGACCAAATTTTATTTTTTACATTTCAGAGGTTTGCTTGAATTTTTTCCAAACAAGTATTTATTTGCTTGGCTATTTCTTTTAAGCCTATAAGAAAATTTTACTTTCACTCATACATAATCTGGCCAGGAAGGGTTTTAGGAGAGAAACTTCATGTGCCTCATTGCCTTGGAGAAGAGGCTATGTGTATTTTATATATATATATTTCCCCCTGGGGGGGATAAATTAGAATGGAAAATCCATGTTTAAAAAACTCCCAGGCAGGGACTTCCCTGGTGGCACAGTGGTTAAGAATCTGCCTGCCAATGCAGGGGACACAGGTTTGAGCCCTGGTCCGGGAAGATCCCACATGCCGCGGAGCAACTAAGCCTGTGTGCCACAACTACTGAGCCTGCGCTCTAGAGCCCACAAACCACAACTACTGAGCCCATGCGCCTAGAACCCATGCTCCACAACAAGAGAAGCCACCGCAATGAGAAGCCCACGTACAGCAAGGAAGAGTAGCCCCCGCTCACCGCAACTAGAGAAAGCCCGCGCGCAGCAACAAAGACCCAACGCAGCCAAAAATTCAAAAAATAATAATAAAATTTAAAAAGTCCCAGACTTTCCTCTGCTTGGCTGAGAAAAATAAGATTTTGGTGTGCTCTGCCAATGCGAGTGAATTGAATTTGTTTAAATGGAAGAGAAACTGGTTCTTCTAGGCTTCCCACAAAGATCTAGGGATTCCATGACAAAGAAATAATAATCCCCGTGGCTTCTAGACTAAAAAGAACTCTGTAGAGTCAACATAAACAAACATCCTAATAAAACCCCCTTTTACTTTAAACACATATCTCTCAGAATTATTTTTCCTTGTCCTTTGACTGAAAATAAAAGATGTCTTTAAAAAATAAATTAAATAACTGACCAGGAAAATGAACCCGATTTGAAAATTCAACGAGCGTGCCAACCCACAGCACTGGAATTTTGTACAAGACTCTCACTCCTAATAAAGAGAACGGAGTATTTCACAAAAAGCCTGAGGTGGGGGATTGAGAGACCAGGGCAGTGATACTCACAGATTAGAGCAGAAAGAAACGCACTGTGCGTATTCATGGAAATGCTTTCTAGTCAAGGGGAAGGGGTGACGTTACAATAAGGATGGAATCAGAGGACTTGAGCCAGATACCTTTTTTTTTTTTTTTTTTGCCCCTGTAAATAGAATGATCTGTGAAGATGTGAAATCCGATGAGAATTTTTAAACGACTTTTAAAACCTCATGATATGATGTGTGGACCCAAACATAACTTTCTGTCTCCTGCTCCAAGACTGGGCTAGATTGGGACTACTACATTAACAATATCTGAATAAACACACACACACACACACACACACACACACACACAGAGAGAGTCCTTTATCATGTGCTGAAAGATGAGTACACCCAAGAGAAAGAACAAATGTGGAACAAGAGATGGATAATGTAAAAATGTAGAAGCATGTAAGAAATACTCACACTCAACAGTAAAGGATTACAAAGCCTTTGGAATAAGTTTGCTCATAAATGTTACCCTAATGGCAACTTCTAAATATAATCAAAAGGGAACAATGCTAAATGTCCATCAGTAGGAAAGTAGTTTACAAATTATGCTACACCTAATAATGGGATGCAGCCATTACAGATGATGGTTTAGTTTTAGATTTAACGACATAGAAAGAATATGAAGTGATAATTATGTAAATTATATATTTGTATCTTATATAAATGTGAGATCTTATTGGTAAATATTTATTATATATAAATGTAAATATTTTATTACATAAAGTGAGAAGATTGGATCACAATACTATATGAAGAGTTTGGTTTCTTTTTGTAAAAATGCCTGCTATACATAAGCAAAGCATAAAAAGTGTAATATAGAGAAAACAGTCTAAAATGGGATACATATATTATATGTGCTCAGGAAGGGATGTCTGGTATTGACTAGGAGGGGACACAACAGAGTTTGCTATGGTACAAGGAACGTTTTGATGTAGGTGGTGGTGATATGGATATATACTATTAAGAAAATTTTTTTATGTTGAGATGTGCATTTATGATTTGTGTACCTCTTCATGTGTATTTTATACCTCAATGTAAAAAAAGAAAGAAAAACATAGGACAAAGGTATTAATGATACTATCTTTGGAAAATATGGTTGATGCTTATTTTTCTTGGTCTATCTTTCTATTACTTAAATTTTTTTACAACAATCACTTCATTTACGATCTGAAAAAAATAATAAAGCAGTTATTTTGAAAACAAATAAAGCCATAAAGACCATGATCATAGCGATTTTTCAGAATCAAGCTAGAGCATCTCTCTGCTAGACTCATTTCTTTATTTGTGGGAGAGACATATTACCCATATCGTGATTTCCATACATTGTACACATTTTCCCCCATCCCAAGGAAATCAAGTTTTCACTTTGTGGTTGAAAGGTGTAAGTAACATGGAGACCTCATCCTCCTGCCTCATTAGGAAAACATCCAACCAAAAAAGGTCAGAAACCAGAGCAGTGTCCAGCCCGGGAGGGAAGTGAATGAGAGAGGAGATGAAGGAAGGCCCGTCTCAGATTCCCGCAGCTCTGGCCTACAAGTTGAAGGGCTCCGTTGAGGTGTGTTGCTGTGTACGTGCCAGGTTATGTTTATTTCATGTTCTGAATGATTCCTTTTTAACCTACCAAGTATTTATAGCCCATAGAAACTCAGAGATGAAAGTTTTTCCAATGTGCAAAAGCCACAAATGACAAATTCTTGTTAGAGTGGCCGAAGCCAGGAGGGCTCTCAAGCCCGCGTGTGTGTCTGTCCGTCTGAAGCCCCGTTCATTACGACTGAGCTTTTCTGGGCTGGTCCTCAGTGGAGAATGGGTGACCCTAGGAGACCATTGCGACCACTGTGTTGTGAGCTGAAGGAGAGCCATTGAACACAACAAAAAGGATGCTTCAAGGACGCACTGCAACACAATCAGAACCATGCCACAGGCTCTGATGGCTAGGAGGTGACAGCAGGAGTGACACAATTAGGGACAGGAGTGGTTCAATTTAGGGGGAAAAAAAGCTCACAGAAGTATGCTGTTTTCGGGACAAAGAGGCCGAGTTCTAAAGTACCCCCAGTAAGCAGCTTCCACAAAGGGCTGACCATGTGCCTGTAGCAGATGGCCTTTAAGCCACACTCAGACCTGGTGCTCTAAAGAGTTCAGGGGCAGCAGGCTTGCAGGCGAGGGAGAGTGGAGCTGCGTGAGGATGCACGGGTGCCCCGGGTACCAGAGACAGGCCAGGCCAGACAAAGCTGCCCCTGGCAGGACTGGTGAGTCTCCAGCCTGTGTCTGTTCTCCTCCTGCCTCTTCCCCGTCGCCCCCCTCCCCACAACTCCCCACTTTATGCATTCTGAAAGGATAAGCCAGTTGAAAATGCCCATGTCTCATTTGTTCAGCCATTTGGGCTACGAAGCTCAGTCAACCCATCAGTGAATGCTTTTCCTCTAGACAAAATTCTTGGAAAATAAGAACTTTATAGTCTTCTGGAAGTCCGGGTTGGAAAAAGCTACGTCTTCCCTAGCAGGAATACTAAAGATGCACACGATACCCTCATCAACGACTCATATCAAGAAGTAGGGGAAGATGTAGATGAAGAAGACAAAATGGAATAAAATATGTGTTTAACCAAATCGTTTTCCTGGACTGTAGGCCCAGGTTAATCCTTCATAAATATGTTCACAACCCACTCATGACAAGTGAATCGCAGCCAGCCTTTGGCGTGCTCTTGGGATAGCAGCAATGAGGAATCTCTTTAGCACTTCATCTTTTCCGTGTTGCTCTTGAGTTTGGGGATGAGGAGTTCAGGGGTGTCAAAGTTCCAACTCGACACACTCTAAACACTGACATCTTTGACTTCTGGGAGGGCTCTGGGTACACATTTTTAATTTTTCTTGCAGTTCTTGCAGGTAAGTTTCCTTCTTCAAATGAGTGTTGGGTGCAATAACATTAGTGAGGGGAATACACATGCGTCTTTTAGAAAAGATAAACCCTGTAAATCCTATCAGTTTTAGGAAGCAGACTTTCTGTACTAGTAGGCACAAGCGCAGTCTGTCTTGGCAAAAATACCCACTTCAGACTGACCAGTCCTTTAGGCACTCAAAGAACGGCGTGTTGGGCTCAGGGCTTCTGAGTGCGGTTGTGCGGTCTGCGTACTGAAGAAATCTCAAAGAAACCGTAACGTGCCAGCTCATCTACCACACGTGGAGGTGTCGCTTGATGCTAACAAGTAGATGAGTGTTTACTTTGGGATATTGTTGTCCTAGGTTAGAGTAAGTACTTGCTCTTCTGTTCTCCTCTACGCCCTGACTCAGGTATAATGGCAGTGCTATGCCTTCACATGCCTCACCTTTGTCCAACTCCCCAGCAGTCCATCTACCACCAAACAAGCACTTGGCTGTCTGCACACCACCACATAGCAATAAGCTCACCAGCCTGCCCCTCAGTAACAATAATGATTATTTCCATGCACCGATTTCTACTACATGCCAGGACCCGTGTGTGCTGAGGGCTTTACGGATGATGTCATTTAGGCCCTTACAACGAACATAGAGAGGTCGACTGGCCCTGTCTGTCTGACCCCGGAAGTCACGTTCTTCATGTGGTGACTATGGGATCACCTCTTCCCTCCATCCCTCTGAGTCCGCCTGCCGATGCAGGGGACACGGGTTTGTGCCCCGGTCCGGGAAGATCCCACATGCCGCCAGTTCCCACGGGCTCGACGTGCTCTCCTGCACAGGAATGCTGCTTCCTGTGCCTCGAATGCCAACCCCCCCCACCACCATTCCCCTCCTAACTCCTCATCTTTTGAGTTCTCAGCTCCAATATCACTTCCACTAAGTAAATTAGGTCTTTCCCTCCCCAGCACTTACACCACACGGGCACTGCACGTTAGTTTGTACTTGTACTCGTTCGATATCTGCACTGCTCACCGCGGGCCTCACCTCACCTCACGGGTGCCTGTGCCTGGTACCCGTACTGCCGGTGCCTGATGCTGAGTGCCGGGCACGCAGGAGGCTTATAAACATCTGATGAAGGAATGAATGGCCGAGGGCTTAAGCAAGGCAGATAACACTCCTCTTCAAATTGCTTCTAGTTTAGCCACACGCGATTCTAATTGTGATGAAAACTCACAACTGACACTGACTCCTTCCTTCATTTTCTGTCGGAGGCTTCAATCCGTCTCCCTGAGGAGCCCCTGGCTCCCTGCTGCTCTGGTCTCCCCACACAACCCTCATCTTGCCCCTCCCCGCTATTTCTCCCTCTCCAAAGAGGGCTTCTTGACCTTCCCTGATGATGAAATTCCGGCCTCATGTCCCGCAGGGTAGCATCCTTCCTAGGTTCTCTGGTAAGACGCAAGGCTGCTCACCGTTTTTAATGTTAGTGTGGCTCAGTCCCACCACTAAGTACAATATTACTCATTAGTTTCGTGTACCATAATCATATTATAGTGATATAATACACTGTGACAATCTTGATACTTTCGTCTGACGAGCCAACAAACCTGACAATCTCATTTTAAGGCATCTGCAAATTAAAGAAAAAAATGTACCCTCTAATGTCATTGCACCCTCCCCACGAGAGGAGGGGCTGGACCCACTTGGAGTACGACAGAGATGCTGTCAGAATTCTGAAAGTTAAACAAAAATCCGCTTGGTGGTACAAGTGAGAAGACAAAAGCAGCCACCACCTGAATAGATAGTTGTCACTCCAGACGACAGCCTGCCTGCTATTCAGAGACGTTACTTTGGAGAGGGACGCGGTGCTGAGGCTTCAGCAGGCGTTTCTACTGGGTACCCGACTCCAGCTGCTGGTGGGTGGGAGACCCTCACCCAGCGTGGCTGGTCCCTCATCGGCAGGCCATGGTTCTGTGTCCGGGAACAAAGGCTACCATACGGACCTGACATAGTAGCCCTGTTATGGGGTAAGGCTAGTATCCATCGTTTATATTAATCCAGAAAACTGCAGTACAAAGCTGTGTTGAACCATACCTTGTTGGATATTTGATGTGTCCACTTAACCCTGTTGTATTTTTTTTTTTTAATTGTGCCTACCGGTCTTCTCTGGTGGCGCAGTGGTTGAGAGTCCGCCTGCCGATGCAGGGGACACGGGTTTGTGCCCCGGTCCGGGAAGATCCCACATGCCGCGGAGCGGCTGGGCCCGTGAGCCATGGCCGCTGAGCCTGCGCGTCCGGAGCCTGTGCTCCGCAACGGGAGAGGCCACAGCAGTGAGAGGCCCGCGTACCGCAAAAAATAAATAAATAAAATAAAATTGTGCCTACCATCAGATCAATATATTTTCTGGCTTTTTCACATATAGACTTTCAATCAAAATTAATTACTTGCAGCCTTTAAAAAAACTTAGCTCCATGCTATAAATAAAAAGCAAACATTCTATCTAGTTCTGAGCTTTCAGAGGAGGAAGAAACCCACAGGAGCTTGTAAAAACCATCAGCTGTGTTTGCATTAGAGCAGAGGCTTAGCGGCTGGTTTTGAAAGCGCCGAGCAGAACCTGTACCTCAGCGGTCAGAGTCGAGCCCCCAGACTTGAAGGGCGGCATGTGTCTGGAATCATTTCCCGGCCTTAATAAGAAGCTCTGTCCTTCCCAAGCACAGATTAGTGCTCCTCTGTGACCCCAGCACGCCGGCAACTCCAAGTCGCTGAGATGATGCTCACCTTTGGGAAAAGAATGCTCTAATCTTGATCCTGTTCCTACGGCTGCAAGAATCGCCCCCTACCACCACCACCCGGGTTGCATGTCCTTGGTCTTTTTTCTTGTTTGCTTTTGTGGTCTGGGTACACTGCTCCTCTCCTGCCTGGGTGAGGGAGCAGCACGGAGCCTGTGGGGCTCCCTCCCTCGCATCCTCATCTGGGTAGCAGGCTTTTTCAACCCCCAGTCCTTCTTCACAGGTAGGAAGCACATCATAACTCATTAGTAATTTACTGCTACAGTAATTTTTATAATTACTGCCAGGAGGCCTCATTAAATTTGATCTAATGAATAAATATTGTATTTTTCAACGTGATTACCAGAACAGCTTAAGCTGAGTGCCATAAACAATTATTTTCCTCACT
Organism: Phocoena phocoena; assembly: GCF_963924675.1. Classification (NCBI taxonomy): domain Eukaryota; kingdom Metazoa; phylum Chordata; class Mammalia; order Artiodactyla; family Phocoenidae; genus Phocoena; species Phocoena phocoena. Next base: position 55,811,653 of record NC_089225.1, on the reverse strand, counting down.
ACTCAGGATGTCGGTGACTATTGATTTTTATTTCATAAAGAATTTACTGTAGTAATACTAATATAAATGACTTCAGGAATAGGCAACATCCCCCCATGTCAATTCACAAGCAACACAGAGCCCCAGAAACAGCCAAAGGGGAAGAAGGCTGGGAGTGAGAAGGAAAGAAAAATCTGTCTGGAATATAGAGGTCTGCTGAGTGTCTGTGGCCAGCCGGGGCTAGGTGGGGACAGGGTGGTGCTGCTCTGACTGCTGACAGTGTACGGAGGTCAAGGTTCCTGACGTGTGGGTATGGAGCTCCCCGGCTGGGCTATACTGCTAGCACTTGATTTTTGCATGTTATAAAATAGTCAATAAATTCTGCTCAGTTACCGTGTAAAACATGAAAACCAGGCTCTAATGGGGGACGACTCACACCAAACCCTACTTGCTCATTTTTTTTTTTTTTTTTTGGGCAGCGCACGGGCCTCTCACTGCTGTGGCCTCTCCCGTTGCGGAGCACAGGCTCCGGACGCGCAGGCTCAGCGGCCATGGCTCACGGGCCCAGCCGCTCCGCGGCATGTGGGATCTTCCCAGACCGGGGCACGAACCGTGTCCCCTGCATCGGCAGGCGGACTCCCAACCACTGAGCCACCAGGGAAGCCCCCTACTTGCTCATTTTTGTTACTTCACTGCCACTGAATATCTTGTGCTTTCTTGCTTTATTTTTTTTCTTGGTTTCTAATGTCATGTAATGGAATTTCACACCTTAACTAGCGGGATGGCTATTTCCCTATATCTTCTGCTTTTTATCCCACTTGATACCCCATCCTCTTCATATCTAAGCTACTATGAAACACTGGGATTCTCTGTGATTTTTATTTCTCTTTCTGTAACCGAAACATGAATTTGCTGCCCCAGGTGACCCTCACCTGTCCTGGCTGGCTCACTGCTCTCGCCAGACCTCTCTTCCACACCAGAGCAGTCATCCTCAACCCTGGCTGCACGTTAGAATCATGGAGGAACTTTAAAAATATGCTGGTACCCAGGCCCTACCCCAGAGATTCTGATTTAATTGGTCCGGGGTAGGGCATGGCTATAACTCTTTTTTGAGCTCACCAGATGATTCTAATGTGTGGCTAGGGTCTAAAACCACTGCCCAGGAAGATAAAGCAGACGAAGGCAGGAGGTAGAGAGTGAGCCAGGAGCCAGAGCTCCACGCCCTGTGGGTAGTTGTTATAGGCTGAACTGTGTCTTCCCCAAATTCGTATGTTCACATTCTAACCCCCAGTACCTCAGAATATTACTGTATTTGAATATAGGGCCTTTCAAGAGGTAATTAAGGTAAAATGGGGTCATACATGTAGGCTCTGTCCTTATAAGAAGAGGAGATTAGGACACCGGAGAGCACAAAGGGAAGACCATGTGAAGATACTGGGGAAAGATGGCATCTACAAGCCAAGGAGAGAGGCTTCAGAAGGAACCAACCCTGCCAACACCTTGATATTGGACTTGTGAGAAAATACATTTCCATTGTTTAAACCACCCAGTCTGTGGTACTTTGTTATGGCAGCCCTAGCAAACGAATACAGTAGTTTTCACAGATTGTGGAACCTAGTGGCTAAAAGCAGAGATTCTGGAGGTGGAACGAGGCTCAAACCCAAGGTCTGTCACTTACCAGATGTATGGTGCCCTGATGTTTTGGTTATCTATTGCTGTGTATGAAATTACCTCAAAGCTTAGTGGCATAGAACTACTCTTTGTCACATTCACCAATTCTGTGGGTCAGGAATGTGGACAGGGCATAAAGGGGGCAATTTGTCTCTGTTCTACAATGTCTGGGGCCTCAGCTGGAAGACTGGAAGGATGAGAGTGGCTCATAAGCTGAGGGCTTGTTTTCTCACACGTCTGGTGATTGATGCCAGCTGTTGTGCCGGCTGGACCCTAAGTTGACACTATAAGCCAGATAACTTACATGTGGCTTCATGGAGCCTGGGCTTCCTTACAACATGGTGGTTGGCTTCCAAGGGTGAGAATCCACAGGGAGAGAGACATTAAGAAGCGTTCCACCTTTCTAAACCCAGGCAAGTCATGCAGCAGCAATATATCCACAGCATTCTACTCATCAAGTCAGCCACAAAGGCTTGCCCAGGCTTAAGGGGTGAGGAAATAGACTCCAAGGCAATGGGGAAATAAACGGCAGTGTTCTGGAAAAGCAGGTGGGGCCATGTTTTGGAAAATGCGATCTGCCACACTTAGACAAGTTTCTACCTCTTTGAACCTCTGTTTCCTTACCATTAAACTAGAATGATGTAAACTAACTCATTCAGTTGTTGTAAGGATTAAAATGGCAACTTTAGAGCAGAGCCTGGCACATAGTAAGTGCTTAGGAAATTCTAGTCTCTCCTAATATCTGGGCCAACGTGCTTATTCTGGTCAGGCCTTGAGGGATAATAAGGATATAGGGAAGAAAGGTCAGGAGATCCAATATATTAGTGTCTAAAGTTGCTAAATCAAAATATATCAGGAAAAATACTGAGATATGGAGGTCATTCCTCAAAAGTTACAAAAACTGGAGTTAAAAATGATTTCCCCCTAGAGAGCGGCACTGGGATTCTGGAGAAGTGGAGAAAGGCACCACTGCTTTCCATTATGAATCCTTCAGAACTATTTGATTGTTTTAACCAAATGCATGTGTTACACTTATTTTTTTTAAAAAAAAAAAAGGCCCATGAAAGACATGCCAAAAGTGGCTATCCGAAATAAATGTAAAGAAATTACTATTACTTTTTATTTTTACAGTGTATTTAAATTGATGTTTTCTAACAGTGAGTCATTATTACAGAATTTAGATATTTTAAAAATAGAACAAAAATTATAGGAAGAGTATGAGCTTAGCAATATTAACAATACTTATGTTCAGCACCCATGAGTAATCGAATTCTTAACTGTGGTTACCTGTGAGTAGCAGGATTATGGGTGACTTAAATTATGACATTCTAACTTTATATAATAAGTGATTTAAAAATATAAATAAGAATAAACTTTTAAAATATGATGACTATAAGCTTATTGCCCATATCTCTCTTTTTTTGTGGTACGCAGGCCTCTAACTGTTGTGGCCTCTCCCATTGCGGAGCACAGGCTCCGGACCCACAGGCTCAGCGGCCATGGCTCACGGGCCTAGCCGCTCCGCGGCACGTGGGGTCTTCCCGGACTGGGACATGAACCCGCGTCCCCTACATCAGCAGGCGGACTCCCAACCACTGCGCCACCAGAGAAGCCCCATATCTCTCTTTTTTTCTCCTCCCCAATGTATCAGTCAGCATTTTAAAATGTAGTATTATCCATGGTTAATTAAAGAGCAGAAACTTCTTGGTAACAAGACAGTGTTGAAATCCCTATATCAAGGTGGATGAAACTAAGGAGGTATTAATATCCTTCAGCATGAAGGTCAGAGAGTAACTGTTAAACCCAAAGAATTAGCACAAGTTATCAAGGATGCACTGGTGAGAAAACAGTTTCCTTAAAAATAATAGTAACTTCAGGGCTTCCCTGGTGGCGCAGTGGTTGAGAGTCCGCCTGCCAATGCACGGGACACGAGTTCATGCCCCGGTCCGGGAGGAACCCACATGCCGCAGAGCGGCTGGGCCCGTGAGCCATGGCCTCCGAGCCTGCGTGTCCGGAGCCTGTGCTCTGCAACGGGAGAGGCCACAACAGTGAGAGGCCCGTGTACCACACACACTCACACACACACACACACACACACACACAAAATAATAATAGTAACTTCAATATACAAAAATGAGTTGTATTTCTATATATAAGCAATAAACAATCTGAAAATAAAATTAAGAAAATAGGGCTTCCCTGGTGGCGCAGTGGTTGGGAGTCTGCCTGCCGATGCGGGGGACACGGGTTCGTGTCCTGGTCCGGGAGGATCCCGCATGCCACAGAGCAGCTGGGCCCGTGGGCCATGGCCACTGGGCCTGTGCTGTCTGGAGCCTGTGCTTCACAGCAGGAGAGGCCACAACAGTGAGAGGCCCACGTACCACAAAAAAATAATAATAATAGTAATTTCAATTATAATATTTCAAAAAGAATAAAATATTTGGGAATAAATTTAACCAGGGAGATGCAAGACTTGTACACTAGAAACTATAAAACATGGTTGAAGGAAATTTAAAAATACCTAAATAAATGGAAAGACATCCCAAGTTCATGGATTAGAAGACTTAATTTTGTTAACATGGCAGTACTCCACAAATCACAGATTCAATGCAATTCTTATCAAAATCCCAACTTCTAATTTTGCAGAAATGGATAAACTGATCCTAAAACTCATATGGAATTGCAAAGGACCCCAATCTTGAAAAAGAAGAAAGTTGGAGGGATCACATGTCCCAATTTTATAGCTTACTACAAAATTGCAGTAATCAAGACAGTGCAGTCTTGGCATAAGGATAGACATAAAGATCAATGAAATAGAAATTAAGAGTCCAGAAATAAACCCATACATCTCCGGTTAACTGATTTTCAACAAGGGTGCCAAGATCATTGAACAGGGGAAAAAAAAGTCTTTTCAACAAATTGTGCTTGGACAATTGGATATCCACATGCAACAGAATGAAATTGGACACTTACCACACACCATATACAAAAAGTAACTCAGAATGGACCATAGACCTAAATGTAAGAGTTAAAAAACATAAAACTCTTAGAAGAAAAACACAGGCATAGATCTTCATGATTCTGGATGTGGCAGTGGATTCTTAGATACAACATCAAAAGCACAAGCACCTAAAGAAAAAAATCAATAAATTGGACCCTATGAAAATGAAAACTTTTGTGCATAATAGAGTATAATCAAGCAAGTAAAAAGACAGTCTGGCAGTTACTCAAACTCTATATCCTAGCAATTCCACTCCTAGGTATATACCCAAGAGAATTGAAATCAGGTGTTTAAACAAAACCTTGCAAATGAATGTTCATAGAAGCACTATTCACAACAGCCAAAAGTGAACACAAACAAAATATCCATCAACTGATGGAAAAATTGTGGTATATCTATAAAATGGAATATAATTAGGTCACAAAAAGGAATAAAGTCCTGAGAACTACTATAAGGTTGAACCTTGAAAACATGCTAAGTGAAAGAAATCAGACACAAAAAGCCACATATTGTATGTTCCCAAACGTTCAAAATAGCCATATCCATGAGACAGAAAAGCAGATGGGTTCTTATGGACTGAGGAGAGGGAAAAAGGGGAGTGACGGGTTTCTTTGAGGGAGTGATGAAAATGTTCTGCAGTTACATAGTGGCAATGGTTGCACAACACTGTGAATGTACTGGAAGCCACAGAATTGTACACTTTAAAACAGTTAAAATGGTAAATTTTATGTTATGTGAATTTTACTTCAATCTTTTTTTAAAGTTAAGAATAAAAGTGGCAAAAAGCTAAACACTAGGCAAAAACTCAATGAGCTTGATATTAGGTTGTTTCCAAAACCCAGTTTTCTGGTAAAGCAAACCAAGTTGCAATCAAACCTCTCTCTTACCAGGGCCAGCTCTCTCCAGTTCTTAAGAATCCCACATCTCACTTTGCTGAAATCAATTAATAGAGTTCTTTATGTCTGCCCTAATCATCCTTTTCTCCCTCCCCATCACTGAAAAGTAAGATAAATAGAATCTATCTTCATAATTTTACTTAGTCATTTAGTTTGGTGGCATCTGTTTATCATGATTTACAGAAATCTGACTGGCAATGAGAGTTGCAGGGAGCATTTGCATGAAGGAATTTCATTTACATATTTTTCTCCTCAAGCACTAGGTTACTCAAAATGGTCATGTCTTGGAAATTCAGGCAAGCTCCAGTGGTCATTATTACTTTTCTAAAAGACATACTGGAGGGTCTTCAACAAGTGAGAAACATTTACAGCTATACAATTTAGAAGACAAACTTGAGGACCAGTCTATTAAAAAGTGTGTAATCAAATAAAAATTAAAATTAAAAAAAATTTTAAAAATTAAAATTAAACTGAAATACCAGTTCCTACTGATATGGCTTGCCTACTAAGCATGTGAGAATAGACAATTTGACTATCTTAGCACGAGCTCACAGGAGAGTCTGTCCTTCAGTGTTTGAGTAGGGGAGAAGACCACTCTCTACAATATCTTTTTCTCTGAAACCTCAAGGCTTAGTTCCATGTTCATACACGTGAGTATAGTTCAGAATTCTCTGTATAATAAAATTAATCATGACTCTCTCCCATATGTAATTAAGTAAAAAAGGCAAGATAAAGAAAAGTATGTAGAGAGTAGGACACTATCATTTATCTGAGAAGGCAAAAGGAGGGTACATATATATACACGTATTTTCTTATAGTTCTGAAAATCAGAGTGTAAGTCATAAAAAATTTTAAGATGTTAACCTAGAGAGGGAGAGAAGGATCAGGGTGGAAGGATAGGAATAAAATTTAGACTTCACTAACAACACCTTATTTTCTGAGCTTGACTTTGGAAACATGTAACTGTTTTACATCATTACAAGACAAAATTAAATCCTAATTTTTTGAAGAGCAGTCTTTAAAAGTAAAAGCAAAGTAACACAAGTAAACCTAACAATGTATCAAGTGGGTGGCTTAACCACATTAAGAGTTTATGGGCTTCCCTGGTGGCACAGTTGTTAAGAATCCGCCTGACAATGCAGGGCACACGGGTTTGAGCCCTGGTCCAGGAAGATCCCACATCCTGCGGAGCAACTAAGCCTATGTGCCACAACTACTGAGCCTGCGCGCAGAGCCCGTGCTCTGCAACAAGAGAAGCCACCGCAAGGAGAAGCCCGCACACCGCAACGAAGAGTAGCCCCCGCTCGCCACAACTAGAGAAAGCCAGCGCCGCAGCAACGAACACCCAATGCAGCCAAAAATAAATAAATTCATTTTTTAAAAAAAGAGTTTAAAATGACTTTAAAAACAGTAATATACGGGCTTCCCTGGTGGCGCAGTGGTTGAGAGTCCGCCTGCTGATGCAGGGGACACGGGTTCATGCCCCGGTCTGGGAAGATCCCGCATGCCGCAGAGTGGCTGGGCCTGTGAGCCATGGCCGCTGAGCCTGAGCGTCCGGAGCCTGTGCTCCGCAACGGGAGAGGCCACAACAGTGAGAGGCCCGTGAACCACAAAAAAAATAGTAATATGTACCAAAGGACTGACACCAAGGACGAAAACAGAAAATTACCTTCAACTGTTTTTCAGTAATAATGTTAATATATAAGTAAAATATTGGTACTATTATTCTGAAATAATAATACATAAACCATATATATGTTTATATATAGTGATGTTACTAATATATTTATATATAATTGCTTATATAGGAGCACATTTACATAAGTTGTGTGTATATGTAATACATAGATAGATATGAAAGAAATGTGTTTTGAAAACAAAATACTTTGAAGGAATGGTTGATTCTAGGTTTGGGGCAGAAAATGTGTAAGATGAGCCTGGAACATTTTGTCTTACCAGAAAACAAAGGAAACTATCAAAGACCACTGGGGTCATATCAGAAGGATGCAGGAGCCTATGACCAATCTCCCAATGGGCCAAAATTGGGCATCAATAAGAATAATAACTGCTATGGACTGAATCACATCAAATATTTGAAAAATCCAAGAGTTCATGTGATACTTAAACAAATAAACAAAAACCCTTAGTTGGCACCATTAGAAGATACTAGAGAACTAATTCTTGATTCTGAAGACTGGTTAACAAAAATAATCAAGTCCTTAATACACCTTTTATGTAATAAAAACTCTACCTTGTGTAATTAGATACTTGAGGGGAAGTTTCCAGTTGATTAATGAAGAAAGAGAATTTACAGAAAATGTTTATCAGTGGCCACTAACAGTACAAAAAGGGAGAGAACAGGATAGTAAGAGTCTGCTGATGTCAGTACACAATATAAAGTACTGTTGTTGCATCTGAATCAGATCAAGCTTCTAGATAACAGAAAAGACAGAGGAACATATTAAATGACACCATGGGGTTGCAATTAGTAAAATGTGGGAAACTCTTCAGGAAAGATGACTTTTTTCAACAAATAAACAGCAAGGGGAATAAAGGGAGGGGACCCTAATAATTAAAAGAGACATTAAATATATAAATGAATAAGAGTCGAGTCCTGAATTCAAATAAACCAATTGTATAAATGGAAGGTGAGGGGTGGGATAGTGAAAATTTGAACACTGATTGGATATTTGACATTAAGGAACTCTTGCTAACTTTATGTAGGTGTAATAATGATATTTTATTATGGTTCTAAAAAAAGAGTCATTATCTTTTAGAAATACTGAAGTGTGTATGAATGTCATGTCTGGGCTTTTCTTCAAAATAATTCAGTGGACTGGGGATAGTAAAAGAGTACAGATGAAAGAGGATGGACCATGCTTTGATCACCGCTGAAGTTAGTGATGGGCACACACAGTGGGGGAGGGTCTCTTCTCTTTAAAAAAGTTTAAATTCTATGCACACAATTTTTGCCACCAAAAGTTTTCCCCCAACAAATGGAGAACACTTCGAGCTATTATATCTAAAATTATCTTTTTGTAGCTCATTTATAGCTCAATAATACAAATTCTTTACTCAGTAGAATAGAGACATTCTTTAAAGTTAGTATAATGAAGTAAAATGTATTTTTCCCATAGAAAAATACATTACTAGAAATACATGATTCTTAATGAATTGACCATTGCAGCTTCATAGAAAGCTAAGCATTATATCACAAAGAAAGGTTACACCTCATAAGGGGTTAATGCTGGGATTAACCAACTCTTCAATGTTGGGATCTATCCATTATTTCTCCTCCACCATGACCTTAGTTCTCTCCACCCAAATCTCAGGAACTTTCCTGCCCAGAACCCTCAACTTATCTTTTGATAAATATTTAGTGAACTTTTTTTTCTCTTTTTTTTTTTTTGCCACGTGGCTTATGGAATCTCAGTTCCCTGACCAGGGATTGAACCTGGGCCATGGCAGTGAAAGCCCGGAATCCTAACCACTAGATCACCAAGGCGCTCCCTTAGTAAACATTTGTTGAGTACCTAGTACATGATAAGGGTATTCAGATCAAAGATGGTCTTGCTCTCAATGACTTCACAGCCTTAATGAGGGGAGAAAGTGAAATAAACACGTTAACTATGGGTGGCTGGTATTATATGTTATGATCAAGATATGTAGCCCTATCAAGTATGTAGCCTGGTCTATCAGAAGTCCTCAGAACAGTGTTTGGTTCTAATATCTCTCTTCTCTGGCTAGAAAAGCAGGCATGGGCTCTTGAGTTTTCATAAGTTACTTAACCTTGCTGAGTCTCCTCATCTCTAAAATACGTGCTATGGGGCTCCCCTGGTGGTGCAATGATTGAGAGTCCGCCTGCCGAGGCAGGGGACGCAGGTTCGTGCCCCGGTCTGGGAAGATTCCACATGCCGCGCAGCGGCTGGGCCCGTAAGCCATGGCCGCTGAGCCTGCGCGTCTGGAGCCTGTGCTCCACAACAGGAGAGGCCACAACGGTGAGAGGCCCGCGTACCGCAAAAAAAAAAAAAAGTTAAAATAAAAATAAAATACCTGCTATGAAAAGCTAACGTACATACTGTACTGAGCACTGTGTCTCGTACCCAGGAGGCGGCTCAACTAACTCTAGAGTCCCTCCTTTGGCAAATACTTATCAATATAATGTTGGATTGAGCGTTGCTGCAATCATGTGTTATCAGCAGGTACTTTCATCTGACAATAAACACTCCCAACAAACCTTCAAGGCACAGGATTACGTTAAAAAAAAAAAAAGTTTCCTATTTGGCAGGCTACGCACATTTGCTATCCTACAAGTTGAGTTCACCTACAATGAGCCATGCCTCCTATTTTGGTGTCTAGCAAGTAGCTTTCCTCCTCTCTCCCCACCCTTGGGCTATACCCAAGTTCACCTAGAACTCTGTGCTACAGTCTAGGGCTACAGACCAGCCCCACACTCTCCAAAATTCTCAGCCTCCTACCTTTCTTCATCCTTGTAACTAAGAGTTACCACACTTTCTAGAAATCTATTTTAACCAAAGATTTGGGCATAACGATACTAACAATAGCATTACTCGCAATATCAAAAGATTGTTAACCACCAAGATACCCCAATTTTGGGAATAGTTTAAGTAAAATATGGACCATTCATATAAACAAATACTATTATATGGCCATTTTAAATGTTTTGACATTCTTAATGCTATAGAATTTGCATATAGAATACAAATGCTACCATATAAAACAAAATGCAGGGAAGATCGGAAAAAAAAAAAAAAAAATACGTTAGTGACTTTTAACCTTAAGTGATGTCTCCTTTGTTTCTGGCTTTTTGCCTCAAACAAGTCTTTCATCACTTGGCTATTATGAATAAAGGTCTCTACCTGGAGCACACTAATCTCTCTACAGCTGAGTCCATACCTTATACATTCGAAAGCAAAGATCCCCAGCTCCCTTCCGCCATTCCAAGTTTAGTCCATCCTCCACTATCTCATAGCAATGCCTCCTTTGGAAGTTCTCACCCTCTTCTCCTCCTTCCTCAACCTTGTAGTTAACTAAGGAGTCTTCTAACCACAGGACTTTACAGCCCTGCAGTTAAGAGCCTCACGAGTTTCTAACATCTATGCTGGATGAGCCAATACCTACCACAGTAAGCAGACCCTTTTTATCTGCAGTCTTGCTTTCCTCGGATTCAGTTACCCAAGGTCAACCTTGGTCCAAAAACACTAAATGGAAAATTCCAGAAACAAAACAATTCAGAAGCTTTAAATTGTGTGCCATTCAGAGTAGCACAATGAAGTCTCGTGCTGCCCTGCTCCGTCCCGCTGGGAGATCCCCAGCCATCCATATCGTCTGCTCCTGACATCCAGGGTCACGGGAAGGAGATGATCAACAGTAGCCTAATGCTCCGCCTCAATGCCCACTGTCATTCACCTCACCTCATCTCATCACGCAGGGCATCTTATCCTCTCACATGGCCATCAGAAGGGTGAATGCAGTACATTATAAAAGAGCGAGTGTGCACATTCACCTCTTATTACACCTTTGTTCTATTGTATTATTAGGTGGTGTTGTCCATCTCTAACTGTGCCTAATTTATAAATTAAACTTTATCATAGGTATGTATGTATAGGAAAAAGTATAGTATATATAGGGTTTGGTACTATCTGTGGTTTCGGGCATCCACTGGGGGTCTTGGAACATATCCCCCAGGGATGAGGGGGGCCTACGGAATCCTACCCCCAACCCCTCCTGACCACAGAAGCCCTCAGCCCCTCCCAGCCCTCCTGTCTCCCCACCAGCAGGATTTCCGCATAAGCCACCTCGGCCAGGACTGCCCCAGCACCCAAGACCCCCTTGTTCTCACTGCCACAACCTGATCCACAGCCCTTTCCTCTGCTTCTGACTCCTAAGGCTGCCCGAGTTCTGCTTAGTTACCGAAAAAAAAAAGGCTTCTCCCCGGAATACTCTAGTCAAGCTCAGCCACTTTAGCTACGTGGCACTGGGCACTTTTCTCAACTTCTCTGGATTTAGTTCATCCTTGAGCTACTACCCCACAAATGTGCAGTTAACATTAACACAAAAGTCACATATGCTCACCTTTCATTCCCCTCAGGACTTGCTATCACTTTCTTGTCAGAACCTAATCCTCTGCAACCATGCTCTAAATCCCTGAACCCGTAATCCATTCCCCTGGCATGCAAATAATCCAATTGTCTGCCAGACCTTGAGCCATCAGGAGCTCCCTCTCACTTCTTTTCTGAAAGCAAAATAAAACACAAATAACCCCCTCCTGCAGCACCTTCTAACTACTGCCTTTGCCCCTCCTATGAAACTACTAAAGTCTATTATAGTTGCTATTTCCTTTCTCAACCTCTTAGTAGGTGAAGATAAAGGTGGATACCATCTCTACCTCTGGGAACCCAGGATGGAGAAATACAAAGGCAATTCCCGAAGCATGAATACCCTCACACTACTTTTTCATCTAATTGTCCAAACTGGAGTTCTCTCAACTCTAAGGACCGTGTGTGGAGCTTTACAGTGGGGTGCATGGGAGAAAGTAGAGGTTCCCACAGACAAGGCTGAGATAGAGCAGCAGACCTGCCCATCAACGCTGTAAAACGCCTGCTAGTGAGAAAACGCCAATTGCTTTTCCTCTCTTCATTCCTACAGAACGTTACTTTTAGATTTTTGTCTTACTTCTTCCACTAGATTGTAAATCCTTTCAGGGTATAAGGCTTCAGCATCTACTGTTGCTAGCAATATTTTTAATGAAAACCACATAAGTGCCACTTCATAATTTTAAAACATGGTAACACCAAAAACATTCCAAACGACGACCAATTTTGATTAACTCCAAAAATAGAAGCCTCCCAATTGCATCCCTAAAAGGGCTGGGTTATAATTGGGCTTCTTAAGATACTAAGAGTTTATGAGAAGAAATGTCAACTTCTTTTGGGCTTATATAGAATACAGTTACAGCTGTGTAACTTCATTTATTTTGGTCTTCTCCCCCAAATGTATGTGGTGTAAACGTGGTTTCTCAGATAAGTCTAGAGCAAGACTCAGCAAACTTACCATAAAGCATCTCAGGCTTTGTGGGCCACTACGTCACATGCTTTCTTTTTTTAAAAACTCTCTAAAAATGTAAAAGACCATACTTAGTTCACGTGTCATATGAATACAGGCTGCAGCAGAATCCGGTCCCCAGGATGTAGCTTGCCAACCCTGGTCTAAAGAATCGGGTACGAGAACTTTTGAACCATGCTTTTTTTGTCTTTTGATTCTCTCAGTTCTGGAATAGGTCTCAAGGCAAAGCGTGCCTGCAATAAATATCCGAACGGTTGATAAAAGCAAGCCAGGTATTGTGAAATCACTGTTGGTTCTTGGGTTGGCAAATGGTCAAAGAAAAGAAAACAACATTGTAAAACTTCAGGGGCCCGTATTTTCTATCTGGTGATGTAGCCGTCTTAACTGATTCTGATTCACAGCTATCAGGCATTATCACCAAGCCTTGACTGGCCCTTGACTGTCAGAAACTTAAGCCAAAGTGTGTGTGTGCAGGCGGGGGGGAAGGGGGAGGGGGCTCTTGAAAAGGCAGACATGGTCTTTTGTTTAAATAGGAGGAAAAAATTAGGACTCAGTGCGGTAAGATTGAGCATCAAAGATTTTTAAAAAAGCAGACAAGCTAGAACAAAACGTTTTATTATTAAAATAAAAAACTTTGTATAAAAGCATAACAGATCAAATGCTCTATTTACATTTATTGATTCAAGGTCCAATTATGCACCAAACACTGCACAGGCACAGCTACGGGCTGCAGACGCAAAGCAAAATGAACATACACACACTTAGATTCTACCTCTAGCAAACGATTTGATTCATGCCGAAACAGGCAGAGGGAGAGACGACACATGGACTCTGTCCAGAAACTAAACTGGCAGAGATGTCAAGTTAGCAAACTGTTGAAAGTCACCCTTCTCCAAAAAGGCACTTCTCAGTGTTATAAAAGTGCTTCGAACCTGAATGTGAACCCTGTGCCTGGTTTATAATTTCTGCAAGAAAGTAAAAACTGCAAAGAATTGTAGCTGAGTATAAGTAACAATTTTCCACGCAACATAAGCAAGAATGTATTTGAAATACCTTACGTTATGAACTGAAATCAACTTGGCAAACTACACTTATCCTGAAGTTTTATTCCATGAATTCAAATCGGCCTACTCCTGAAGGCTCCCCGTCCCAATTCCCCAGGATGGCTTTTCTACAATGATTTCAAGCATAGCACTGCCCGAGAACCTTTGGGTCGTGACCGTGTGGGCCAGATGCACTTGGTGGAAGAAATCAGCAGCAACTAAGCCTCAACTGTGACAACTTGAATAATAAGCACAATACATGGAATACGCTCCTGAGAGGCCTCCACAGTCATATATTCCACTTGCCAACAATCACCTAATTTTTCCACATGGTTTTAAGACTTTTGTGCCTTGATTCTGTTAAAAATGTCAGCGAACACTAAATCAGACCCAGTGTTTTCATGTAAGCAAGTTAGAGGGCTGGTCTCTGGAAATCGAGAGATGTAGTTAGTTAACACTAGTACTGAGTTTCTAAGTGCTTGGTTTTATGGGTGGATTCCAGGGCTATTTCAACACCAATTAAATCAAACATGCTTTCATAAAATTGTCATTTAAAAAGGATTCTGAAACTAAATGATGGAAGAGAACCACTGGAGATAAGAGGGGGATGGCACGGGATGAGGGGTGGGGGGAAATGCAAAGGAGAAACTGCAGGAGGGCAGGGTACAGCTGGCACTACAACCCCGTGATGCCCAGACACGCGTGCATGTCTAATGAGGTTAACCTGATTTGCCTATAAGACAGACTGATCATCAGAATTCTTAAACTCGGGTTTCAATCACATGACAAAATTGAAAACTTTAAAACAAGGAAGATTTGTGAAGTGGAAGGCAGGTAGTGGATCTTCCAATTATTATGCTTGCATTTCAAACTCCTGTTTTAGACTGAAAGAGAAGAGGGAACATGTCAGGATATGGTTTTCGGCCTAAGAATTCTCTTCTGAAAACTAATTCCAAGAGACACACGCACCCCAATGTTGATAGCAGCACTATTTACAACAGCCAAGACATAGAAGCAACTTAAGTGTCCATCGACAGAGGAATGGATAAAGAAGATGTGGTACATATATACAATGGAATATCACTCAGCCATTAAAAAGAATGAAATAATGCCATTTGCACCAACAGGGATGGACCTGGAGATTATCATACTAAGTGAAATAAGAGAGAGAAAGACAAATACCATATGATATCACTTATATGCAGAATCTAAAATATGATACAAATGAAAACTTATTTACAAAACAAAAACAGACTGACAGACATAGAAAACAAACTTATGGTTACCAAAGGGGAAGGGAGTTGAGGGGATGATAAAAATCAGAAGTCTGGGATTAACAGATACAAACTACTATATGTATAATAGATAACCAACAAGGTCCTACTGTATAGCACAGGGAACTAAACTCAGTATCTTGTAATAAACCATAATGGAAAAGAATATAAAAAATATATATATATATATGTATAACTGAATCACTTTGCTGTATACCTGAAACACAACATTGTAAATCAACTATACTTCAATTTTTAAAAAGTTAAAAAAATAATAATCTTCTGAGAGCCTAATTCACTCTTTTAAACGTTTCTATCGAGTTATAACACATCTTAAGTGTACAGCTTGAATTTTACACACGCATGCCCACGAGGGTCACCACCACCCAGATGAAGATATAAAATGTTTCCAACCCTCCCCGACTCCCCATGTGCCCCTTTCTAGTTAATACCTGCACCCTCCTGCCCTCTTCTGACTTCTACGATTTTATTAAGATACAAAAATGAATGTCAGATTTGGGTGTGGAAGAGGGAAAAATCAGCCCTACCTTTTCAAGTAAGCATGCACGTTCCCGAAGCCGTGGTACTTGGCTAAGTACACGAGCACCCCAGTTGCACACCGCCCGTCTCTCTGCCGACAGAAGCTGCAGTTGCAGATCCCGCGACACGGTGGGCAGTGCCAGCTCTGAATAAGCATGAAAAGGCACCATTAAGTTAAACCTCACACTGCCGCTTACTTATTTACTCCTGTTTAACCTTTAAGATGGGCCTGATCAATTGCATTCAGATCTTTTTAATTATTAAAAACCTTGTAACATGGTTTACATCAGTTAGTCATGCATCACGTTCCCTTAGGAAATCCCACGGAAAAAGTTCCACGGCCACTAGCAGGGCTAAGTGGGGAACGGACTTCCCCGAATGGCCGGGTCGGGAGCACTCCAGAAGGGCTCACCACCACCCAGCGCCAACACTCTGAATGCATCTGCCTTCCCCGAAATGAATGTCCCACAACACTAAGGGCTCAATCTCTCTCTGGCCCTATCAGCTCACGCCAGACTCTCGAGCCCCCAGGACCACCCCTTCGAGGCACGTACTGGGTCTAGCAGGGCATCCCTGACTTCTTCACCGTAACGGTTTCGAAGGCAGGGCCCGCAGAACTGGCCTCGAACGCCCCAGCACTCTGGGTTTCTGCAGTTTGTCTTGGTATCCATAGTTTTCTGGCGGCACTGATGACAAGTCGTTCCCTGCAAATAATAAGCAAATAAGAACCAAAAACAAAAACACTGCTTTCTGTAGACAAAATACTTAAAGAATGTCCTTCTTTGGGAATTCCCTGGCAGTCCAGTGGTTAGAACTACACGCTTTCACTGTGGAGGGCAAGCCGCACGGCCAAAAAAAGGAGGAATTTGACTACAAAAAAAAATTTAAAGAAAAAAAAAAAAAAGAATGTCCTTCTTTGTGGGTAAAGTCTCATATTTTCTCTTTGAATCCTAGTTCACATCTATACACACATGTATACAAAAGGACATGAAAAGTATCTCAAGCATGGTGATTTCATTCAACTGGCAGACGCAATACCTTATGTTAGCAAAACTACAAAAAGAAAAGATCTGTTTGGGCTTCCCTGGTGGTGCAGTGGTTGAGAGTCTGCCTGCCAATGCAGGGGACACAGGTTCGTGCCCTGGTCTGGGAGGATCCCACATGCCGCAGAGCGGCTGGGCCCGTGAGCCATGGTCGCTGAGCCTGTGCGTCCGGAGCCTGTGCTCCGCAACAGGAGAGGCCACAGCAGTGAGAGGCCTGCGTACCGCCAAAAAAAAAAAAAAAAAAAACTGTTTATCTTTACCACACAACCATATCCCCAACACCGATCTATGTAGGCACACGTTAATAGATACTTAGGTTGAATGAATCAATTTCCAAATTAAGAGAGAAGATTTAATGCTACTGAAGACTTACTAAGCAACTACTGCTACTGCAAACTTACTAAGAAAGCTAAATCCCAAGGACGCTACAAAACTCTCTTTTCTTACATGAAAAAGACACACAGGCACACATCCCATATGCTAAGACTGTCAGAACATTAGCAAAATGTCTCTCTCACAGACGTGTACATTTCCAGACATCATTTAGAGGCTCTAACCAACGAACGGTTATAGATCTTCTCTCGAGAGTTGCTGCAGATGTTGTCCAATTCTTCCTCCGTGATTTCGTCCACTGGGCGAATTATATGGGGAAGGGCCATGGATCCGGGGCGACGACTTCGGGGCATGTCATCTTCCTGCATAATGAGAAACATGGAACAGAGTGGCCTTCCTGGCTCTTGCCAGCTCTGAATCTCAAGATACTCGCTTTGTCATTTCTTCAGAGAATTCAACCTGGAAATCATTCTTAGAGCTTACGGAGAAGGGGAGAATCCTAAGTTTACTAAGGATCATGGGACAACATCATGGAAATGACTCCTACGATTAAGAAAAGCCCAAGATAATTTTGATCCTCTTGCCTGCTAGCAAGAACCATCAAAATAAGCTGATGTGGGGCTTCCCTGGTGGCGCAGGGGTTGAGAGTCCGCCTGCCGATGCAGGGGACGCGGGTTCGTGCCCCGGTCCGGGAAGATCCCACATGCCGCGGAGTGGCTGGGCCCGTGAGCCATGGCCGCTGAGCCTGCGCGTCTGGAGCCTGTGCTCCGTAACAGGAGAGGCCACAACAGTGAGAGGCCCGCGTACCGCCAAAAAAAAAAAAAAAAGCTGATGTGACTTTAACCGTTCTGGAGTGTTTGAGAAGAACATTTCATATGGATCATTGGTGTTGAGGCGGTGTGTGCTTCTATGCTGTGTCCATGACCCTGGGCCCACAGAACATGACAAACAGAAGAGAAAGCATAAAAGCGGAGAACTCACGTTCATGTAGCCAGCCACGGGCTTCCTCTTTCTCACCAACATGTACTTATCCTCTTCCTCCTCGTCCTCCTCCTCATCCTCCGTGGGCGGGGCACTGTGTGACCCAAGGACCCGAGACCTCGACCTGGTGAGAGGACGAGCTCTCCGCTCAGGGTTTCTCCTGCAGGAGACACCTGGGAATGTGCGCCTTCGGGGTGTCTTTGGACGCTGAACAAAACAGAGGATTGGACCCGTTTATTCCAGAATGAGAAGTGGCACCTTCTCCTGAACCAGGTTGTCTTTTAAGTAAAAGGAGTACTCCACTTTCCAATTTCCTTCAGCCTCTCTGTAATGCATGGAAAATGAGCCCAGAAATGATACAGCCATTGTAATTTGGCTTCTGTTAACACCAAACCTGGTTTCTCTCAAACTGAGGGATGATCTATTTATGCTTTACTCAATAAAGATGTAAGAAAGAATCTCGTTCTCCAAAAAAAAAACCTTTTCTACAACATCTCTTGAGCCCTGAAACATATTCACTGTTCCTATACTGCCCAAGAGAGAAATGTATGTATGCTTTTCCTTGTTCTATTCCTGCTCACGGAGAGGCGGAAAAGGAAATCTTTCCTTTTGTACCACACCGGACACACCAGATTCCCCTGAGTTGCACCAGCTTAGTTTCCTCAGGATATAATCACATATATTAGGCCATGACTTGGTTAACAAATTGTTTTTGCTTTCTATTTTTTCATTCTCAGATTTTAAAAACATCCATTACCATGTAGGAGGAATCTGCCAATGCTGGGGATACAGAAAAAACCATTTTCGATCTTTATTTCCTACCCCTGAGGGTCTTAGGTTTACTTGGGTGGGAGGAAAAGAAACAACGAATCAAAAGAGGTTTGAGGAACTTCCCTGGAGGTCCAGTGGTGGAGACTCCGTGCTTCCACTGCAAGGGGGCGCGGGTTCGATCTCTGGTCCAGGAACTAGGACCCCACGTGCCACGTGGGTGGCCAAGGAAAACGGAGGGGGGTGGGGTTTGAGCCCCACAGGAGCTTGGCATCAGGGGACAGGGGCACCCCTGGCCCAGGGTGCAAGGAAGAGGTCCCAGAGATCTGTCAGAAGCTTTCCTCTATCACCTCTAAGTCTGTCTACAAGACCACATGAAATAATGAAATTGGACTTTAAAATCAGACCTGCCCATTTAAAATCAGACCTGCCCATTTAAAATCAAACCTGCCCAAAACAGTACCATACAAACAAGGATTTGTACTTACTGAACTGGAGCCAGGCAGGGAACGCCTTCCAGGGAAGGAGCCAGGAAAGCTTTCTAATTCTGACATTAGTTTTGCAAGCTAAAAAGGGAGGAAAGTAAACAGAAGTTATTGGTTTAGAATAACTACGGAAAACAAGTAAATTCTGGAAATCACAGTAGCACGTTTCAAAGAGCTTCTGATTTCCCCTATACATCTACCAAGACTTTAACAGATTAAAAAAAGAAAAGTCAGTTTAGGGAAAGAAACACATTTTAAAACATATGCTATGAAAATTTCAGAGCTACATGGAAAATAATTCTTATGACAAAGATATAAGCAACAAGTGGCTTAGAGAAAAGCTGGGAAGAAAGGGAGGGTTCTAATACATTCAAAGTCAGATACCCACCATTGCTTTGTTTTGCTGTATATTTAAAGCCCTTTTCTCCAAAAAATTCATGCCACTTTCATCTTCTGAATCAGAATTGCAATCGGTCACAGAATTCTCTGAGGGTTCGGAGGGCACTGCTCTCTCGTTGGCGGCTCCCCTGGTGTTTCGAGTTGGAAACTTCATGGCTACCCGGAGAGGTCCGGAACTTCTGCACTGACTGCGGGTCCGACAGCCGGCGTGGTCTGCCTGCAGCCTCTAGTCAATCAGGACAAGTGAGGCATTAATGACTTGCTGATTGTTGCACAGTCTGCAAGAGTATGACTACAAAATATGCCTTTGGAACAAAACAAGCTTGCAGCAAATACATGTGCACTGAACACTTTAATTGTCAAGTTTAATTGACAGCTCTGGGTAACAAAATCAAGAATTACAAATAAATACAACAACCTGAGTGTAGTTTAACTCAGGGAGCCTACAAGACACATTGTTATAAGCCACCTTCACAGTCCCTAGGCCAGTGGTTCTGAGCCATTTTTTTAATGTGAAAATCCCAGCTCCCTTTTTCATTTCTTTAAAAATAGAATCTTTAAGCATTTTTAAAAGAATTCCCCTAGGAGTAAATATGTGTGCTCTCATAAACATGATTTCAATGCTTATGGCAATACTAAACTTTATTAAAAGATGTCTCAATGCTCTGTACTACTTTTTTAAAAAACTAGCAAAATATATGTAACATAACATAAAATGTTTCACTTGAACCATGTTTAAGTGTACAATTCAATGATATTAAATACATTCATTGTTCTGCAACCATCACCACCATCCATATCCAGAACTTTTTCATCTTCACAAACTGAAACTCCATACTCATTAAACAATTACTCCCCATTCGCATCCCCCTCAACCCCTGGCAACCACCATTCTACTTTCTGTCTCTATGAGATCTGACTACCTCCCTCTCTTATCCACTTTTTGTAAGCCTAAAATTTTTTAAATCTCAGATTCCAAAAGTAGTATGTTTCCATCATTTAAAATGTATGAAACTTAGCCACTGGGGAAATGCAAATCAGAATCACAAGACATCACTTCCCACCCACTAGCAGAACCAAATCAATAAGTACAGCAAGGATGTGGAGAAACTGGAACTCACACACCCACTCTGGTAGGACTGTAAAATGGTGCCGCCACTTTGGAAGACAGTCTGGCGGTTCCTCAAAAGGTTAACCATACAGCCTACATGACTCAGCAATTCTACTCCTACTGAAGAGTGTATGTCCATACAAAAACCTGTATGCACACGTTCACAGCAGCATCAGTCCTAACAGCCAAAAGGTGCCAACAACCGAAACGTCCATCAACTGATGAATGGATAAATAAAATGTGGTATATTCACACAATGGAATATTATTCAGCAATAAAAAGATATGAAGTAAAAAAAAAAAAAAAGATATGAAGTACTGACACATGGAAGAACTTTGAAAACATGCTAAGTGAAAGAAGCCAGTCACAAAAGACCACATATTGTAGGGTTCCACTTCTAGGAAATGCCCAGGATAGGCAAATCTATGAGACAAAATAGATTAACGGTTGTCAGGAACTGAGGATATTGGGAAAGG
Organism: Phocoena phocoena; assembly: GCF_963924675.1. Classification (NCBI taxonomy): domain Eukaryota; kingdom Metazoa; phylum Chordata; class Mammalia; order Artiodactyla; family Phocoenidae; genus Phocoena; species Phocoena phocoena. Next base: position 55,790,567 of record NC_089225.1, on the reverse strand, counting down.
ATGCAAAGTGACTGCTGATGGGTCCAGCATTTCTTTTTGGGGTGACAAAAATATTCTGAAATTGACTGTGGTGATGGCTGAAAACAAACAAAGAGAGAGGAAAAAAATACCACCCATAAAGTCCCAGAAACGGAAGACTCATTTTTTAAATTCCAAAATCCCCACCGTTTTTTGTACTATTCCTATATTTTTAGTGTGCATGGGTTGAAAGATATAAAATGACAAAACTTTTATCAGTTCTTAAGCCTTTTAATCAATTGGCATTTTATCAATCGCAACAAATAGCATCTACAAAGAATTGAAACATTGCCCAGAAATGATTCAGGCTATAGACAATGTTGGGTGACATCCAGATTCGCAGATCAGCCCCTGCCAATAACTCCAATACATACTGATTCAGACCAACATCACCTCTTAGAGGAAATATTACATTATCATGAAGTTAGACAGTGATAAACATTCGCTGGTCAGGCGTTCTCACTTATGTCAGTGCCGCTCAAGTGTGGTCCCAGGCAGTGGACCCGTGTCAGACCACAATGAGCTAAAGAGCACGCACCTGACTGCAAATCAACAGCTTGTCGAGAAAGTCTTGCTAACAGAAAAACGTGTGCAGAAGTAACCAGCATGCTTGGGGAGAGTGGGACCGAGGTGCGTCAGCGGCAGCAGTGTCCTGAGCAGGACAACAGAGGCTAGAGGTAAGACAGCATGCACAGGAAAAGCCAACAAAGGAGCCAAAGTGGAAGCAGGCAGGGCCCTAATTGTCATTACCTGCACTTAAGCTCCTGCATGGGAGTTATCACAGGCTTTCCGGATGCAGGCACAGATCCACTACGGGAACCGACATTTACTGAAGGCCTACTCTGTGTCAGGCCCTGGGCTGGGCACTTGAACTTAAATGTGAATGTAGCTCATCTTGAGGACACGTGTGCTTCCTCTGATTAGGCTGGATTTCTGTAGCAACAGAAATCTGCAGGCGGGCCAATTCTATCTTACCAGTTTCCAAGATTTTCAGAGACTACAAAAATGGTCAAGCTTTACAAGTAGAACTACATTAGCAAAAAACTGCTTTAAGACATGAAGAAAATACTCTTAAAACTTTTTAAAAGATCAACAAAATCTTCTGGCATGACTAAAACGAAAATCTTAAGGAAAAAAAAAAAACTTTTTAAACAAGTATGTCATGCCTCTAAAGGTACCTTATTTCTTGAAATTGGTGAAATTCTCAAACTCACCATTCCATCTTGTATCTCACTCTCTGAGAAACCGCAAAACGATTCATCATCAGAGTCGGCATGAAAAATACTGGCCAGTTCGTTAGTGACATCTGGCCTTGGTTTCTGTAAAAATCCACAATGGTCTAACACATCTTGCACCTCACTTTCTGAAAAGCCGCAGAAAGATTCATTATCAGAGTCCTCATAAAAAACATTTGCCAGTTCTTCACTGATATCTGACCTGAATTTAGGTTTCTGTAAAATAAATAAATAAATGTGGTTGTGCATTTTTTTTTCCTTTTTCAAGAACCAATTTTCCATAAACCGTGCAGAGAGCAAATCACATTTACAAGTGCACTACAAGAGAACAGCTTTTGTTACAAAGAAAAATGGTTCAGAGGTTTACAAATGATTTCTGAGTTGTTATGGCAAATCATCAGGCATGTTAGGTTAGGCGACATTTCAAAAGGATAGAATAAGTAGCTAATCTACCTCCAACAATTACTACCTAGAACCACAGCAAAAAGTGAAATGAAATTGCAGTGCATACTGTATTTTCATAACGGCTGTATAGAAATGTAAGCAAAAAGCAAGCAGTTTTAATCACACACAAAGCATCTGAGGCATTTTGAGCACGGCAGACTCCATTCTGTTTATTCTCAGGCTGCACTTACTGTGTTTGCAAAATTATCAGAAGCAAAGCTGTCACAACTGTCATCAGAGGATGACGAGGTTTCCATGGAAATCAACTTCACATATCTGAATTTCTTGAAGTTCTTCTTTGCTCTGCGATCCTTTTGCTGCAAACAGAAATGACAACACTATTAAATGGGTTGCTTACCGCAGAATCTAACGAAAGATACCATTTTTGAGTTGAGTAGGTTCAAACGGCACAGAGGAGATATGCCCACTTCTCATACCCTACACAGAAAAAGGCGGGTTTGCAATTGCTACAAAAATTTTTTTCAAAACCAGGTACTATCCTAAAAAGAGATCCCTGTGAAGGAACATTATAACGACAACTATCAATTTTTTCAAATATCTGTAGAGCTACCCCTTTACCCACCTTAAGAGCCCCAAACTCTTAACATTATTATACTGAGCTCCCAAGGCATTAAAGGCTAAACTCCTAAAATCTGCCCTTAAAAAAAAAAATTAAACTGTACTTCAAAAGTACAAAATGGTAGTGATTTCTCTCCCTCAGCCAAAATCAAGCTAATGAGATCTCTCTATGTAAGCTTTGGGCTCTGTACTGTGATGCTAATTTCCCAAACTGTAAAAACTGGGCAGCACCTCTACTTTGAGATGGCAGGCTTTCAGCCAGGCCTGTGCCAGTCAGGAGGGGTAGAGTGATTTCAGCACAAGTCCTTACAAATCAAATATTATCGACCCAGTGAACAAATGTACAGGAGCCAAGTTAAAGGTCAAACAGTCCTCCAAACCCAGGTAGAATGCCTGATTCCACTTCAGGGCTCTATTAGGCTGGCCAGACATTCAGCTCTTTCTGCAGTCCCCTTGCTGCACAAGTCTTAAGTTTTTAGAAGTCCTTTCATAAGACACAAATGGCCTGTGGATAGGAAAATGCAGCCTTCATTCATGAACACTGAATAGCCTGGCACTGCTCCTCAGAACGTGCAACTGGCATCAATCTCATGTAAAAAGATGGTAGTTTCTACCATTTCTTAATACTTAATGAGATTTCTTAAATGTTGTATTAGTAGTTCCTATATTTTTCTCTTCTGAAGTATAGCCATGGAGTAACAGAAGTGACTCCTTACACTGAAAACTTTTGAAAAGGCAAGCTCTGCTAGGGGTCCCACAAAAATAATGCCAAGATGTGAGGTGTCGGGTGAACAGAACATTCTGACCTTCCTTCTATACTTAACATTATGCATTTCTCTTGCAAATAAAATTATTTTCATGATCATGGGACCCAACCACCCAGTACTCCTCAACAGACTCCATTCAATCATCTTAGGAAGTTTTAGTCTTTTGTCCTTTTAGAAAGGCAGGCAAATGTGATAATAGGTAGAGGTACTACCTATTAAAGGGGATCTCAGAAACTCCCCATTTTCCAGATGAGCAAATTAAAGGCTGCAAGGAGGTGAAACAGATTGCTCAAGATCACAGGGTTGGAAGGAGTCTGCAGTCTCCTAAAACAGCAAAGCTCCTTGCACTACTGCAGGAATTATCACCATTCACTTCACTCATCAGTATACCTGCCAGCAGTCAGACGCCCAAGATAGCCTCAAGGGAGGCATTCTATTGGAAGCTCGCAGGGAAATTCCTGCTGCGCTTTAACTAGTCACCACATGCCAAGAGTTAGTTATCAGGCAAATATATATCTAGAGGAAAAGACCTAGAAAGAAGCGAGGCAAATGATCATGGTTGAGATGGACTTTCTTGGCAGATAGGTAATAACTAACACCACTTAATAGGTGTTTTTTTGTGCCAGGCACTAAGTATGCTTTCACATTAATTCCTTGCAACAAAGGTGGAAACTGAGGCTCAGAGCGGTGAAAGGAACTATTCAAGTCCCACGATGGCCCAAATTTGAATCCAGGCACGTCAGAGTCCAAGTCCAGCTACACATGTCTTTCTTCATGCCGAAAGCCAATGCCCAGGTCCATTCAGGAGAGCTGTCTCTGAAACCACGCCCCCAACACGCCCTCTCCCACCCACCCCCAGGGAATCCCAGCCTTCCCACGTGGGTCCCTTACCCATATTTATTTTAAGCGTGTCACTCTCTTCCTTTTCACCCAACCCCCACCCTCTAACCTCTTCTGGGGCAGACCCTCCGTTCCGGTTTCCGTTAGAGCAGAAAGTAACGTTCCATCAGGGCTACGTCCTGCTGCTGAGGATGGTTGGGGGGTGGGGAAGGGAGTGGGAAATGAGCAAACGGTAGGCGAACCGTTCAGACCAAGTCCTTCCGCTGCACTAAATCACCGCCTGGGACTAGAAATGCCCCCTCAAGTGTGCATAACCCAAGTTCTAAAGAGACCGATTTGCAAGACCTTTAAACTCCAAACCCCAAACCCTCAGTGGTTAGAAGCGCCTGCCGGCATGGCTGATGCAAAAGCGGGCGGGAAGCGCGCCCAAGGACCCCCAGTGCGCGCGGGGTGCGCGCGGGAAAGGGCCCGGACGCCGCAGGGCGGCGTTCCCCTCCGCGCCCCGCGGGCAGGGCTGCGTACAGCGGAGACAATGGGCCCCCCCGGCCAGCCCCCAGCGCACGTGCACCACGGGCGCACGTGGCCTCGAGCTCCCCGGGGCTGCCAACCATCCTGCAAACCTCTCAAATCTCCGGACCGCTCGCGCGCCGGGTGCACACGCCCGTCGGGGGCAACCCCTAGTCCCCGAACTACCCGCAAGTGCAAAACATCAAGGGCTTGCCTCAACGGGCGCCGCCCAGGACGGCCACCAGTTGGTAAGGGCACTCCGCCGCGGAGTTGGAGGGGGTCCGCCCGTGCCCAACACCCACCGCGCCCATCCCGCGCCTTCGCCCGTCCAGCCTCACCGGCACGCGGCGAGCGTCCATGCTGGCGGCTGGCGCTCTGAGCGCTGAGAGCTGAGGAGCCGCGCGCGCCTCCGTCCCACCACGCAGGAGCCCGAGCTCGACCAGCGCGGGCCGGCGGGCGGGGCGCTCAGAGCCCGGGCCGGAGGGGCGGGGCGCGGCAGGCTTTCCCGCGTTGGGGCGCAGGTCCTGCCAGCTATGGTAACGGTCCACCCGCGCGAGAGACCCACTCGGCCCCGGAAAAAAAGCGGTCCCCCCAGGTACCCTGAAGTCCTGTGATAGCCGTGCAGTCCCCTAAAATCCTCCTTGGAACTGTGGTGCCTTGGGAGCTCCAGGACCACTCCTCTTTACGTAGCTGCACGGTCCCGAGCGAATGGCGCGAAAATGGGTCGTATTGCCCCGGGGTTAGCAGGCTGATTTGCATGAATTCCGGGGCTGGGAGAGGAAAGTGGAGATGGGAGTCGTGGAGAGCTGCGCTGGCCTCCGCACTTAGCACTTTCCCTGCGGTGTGCGGTTTACGTTATATAAAATAAAAATCAAAGAACCAAGCACGAACTCCACCGTTTATCAGCCCAGGCACTGTCCCTAGATGTAGCACCTCTTATCTGGTAACCGCAACATTATCTGAAGCAATAAAATGAGTTAAATCCTGATCTTTCTTTCCAGAAAGCACGGGAAGTTGTTTTATATAAGACTTGTGGTTTTGAAATGAGAAAGGGCTACTCTTAGTTAAGACTTATCTATGGGATAATAAAGTCTAGAAATTATAGAAGAATGGAAGCTAAAGACTGTATTAATGTGGTTTGGAGTTAACGTTCTTCGTCAAAATTTAGAATTACCTAAGTCAGAATGAGCCTGAGATTTTTCATTGCCCTTTGAAACGAACCTGACATTACGACGAAATACAGTGTGAGGCTTAAAAAAATTTTTTTGTAGAGAACAGGGGGAAAAGTTGCTTTTAGAAGAAAAAGTAAAATAAATTGTGTTGCTTTAAAAGACCTTAATTATAATCTTACGTTTAAAACAAGTGCTTTAAATGAAGCATTCCCTTTCTCCTTCAAAACTTCTCTTGGGAATATTCCTTTGCAGGGAGAGAGCATGCGTGAACACACTGCGTTCCTCTCCGGGTATACTGAATACAAAAACTTGTGAATAGTCGATGCACGAGAACGTGGATTGGAAGAATCGTTAAGGACTTGATCGGAGTTTTCGAGCCTTTCTACTACACGCCTGATCCGTGGTCACTCTGCCACAGAGCGAGGAACAAAGAACTCAGGGTCTGGAAGGTAGGCGGCAGGAGAGTTTGTTGGTCTGTCTGGCGAAATTGCTGGCAGTAGCGAGCCCTCAATAAATAGTTGTTGAGTAAATAAACGACTGCATGAATGGTGAATGAACTAAAATCGTCGTTATGTCCTTGGGAATACAATCTTGTGCCACTAAAATTAAACATGTGAGAATTTGGAATTGTTAAACTACATAAAGTAGGGGAAGATTAACTCACTTTGCCTATTTCTTCTGATAAGAGAAGTATTAGTCTTGCTGGGGCACCAGAATATAGTTTACATATTTTTTAAGGTTAAGATCACTGGTCTATTAGTCTTTTTAGTAATCAGGAAAATGCAAATTAAAACAGAGATACAGTTTCACTCAGACTGGCCAAAAATGTAAAGCCTGTTAAGACCAGGTGTTGGTAAGGATATGAGGAAATCCCTGAAATGATGTTATTAGTGTAAATGTTTCACTTGGGAGTGCAATTCAGGAATATTTAGCAAAACCGCTTCCAGACATATACCCTAAAACTAAGTTTTTCATGCTGCAAGTGAGAACCCATTGGCAAATTGTGAAATCAATTTAGTGGGTTGCAACTAGCATATTTTCTTCTTTCTTTTTGAAATAGAATTTAAAAAATAAGAGTAGTGTGAGTATTGTTTCCTGAAGCGCTTGTGCCTGCCTGTGTGTGTGCTGTGTAAAACGCGTACTTCTTATTGTGCTTCACCGTCAACAAAGTTTCCAAGCTACTGTCCTGGAGAAGGTACATTATGAGTCTTGTACTGATGCTCTCTCCTTTATTCGTTCAGCTGAGGCTTGCCAACACCCATGACACCAGGCACTATTCTGAGAACTGGGACATAAAGCCCAGGAAGTTGACATTCTAGTGGAGGAATGGAAGTAAACAATAAGATAATTTCAGGTGTGATAACTTCCAAGAAGGAAAAAGTAGGATAGATGGATAGGAAATGAAAGAGGTACCAATTCAGAAAATAGAAACAGAAAAAAAAAAAGAAAATAGAAACAGGAAAGGAGGTGTTATCTGATCAGGAACCTGAATAAAAATAAGGGAGGAAGCCACAGGAAGATGAAGGAAGTGCTGGTATCAGGCAGAGTGAACAGAAGCCCAGTAAAGGACCATACTGGACTACAGAAAGCTAGGGAAAGAGAGGGTGAGGGGACAGATCACATGGGGCTTCTCTGGCCATAGGAAGAGGTTTGGATTTTATATCAGGTATGATAGGAAGGATTCTGATGAAGACAAGACCCAATCAGACTCCATGGGCTGTGTGAACTATAAACGAAAGGGGGGCAAGAGTGAGACACTTACGAGCCCCTGGAGGAAAAAATGATGGCTTGGACTAGGGTGATCGTGGGATGGGGGGAAGTGGTCAGATTTTAAGATGTATTATTTTGAAGGTAGAGCTAACCAGACCAGAGGAGTGGATGGTTCATTCACAGTAGTATTTGTGTATCGTAGTAAATGCCAACAACCTAAATGGCCCTCAGAAGGGAAATGGAGACATGAACAGTGGTGTATTCATACAATAGAATTTGAAGTGTTCAAAGGAATGGCATAGCTTGCTTGCATCAATGTAAGTAAATCTTAAAGTTGAATGGAAAAGCAGATTGCAAACATTTCTGTAAAGTATACCCCTTATGCAAATTTTAAACACAAAACATACGTAAGTTGTGAAAGTATATAAAGACGTGCAGTTGGAATAGGATACAGGTTAACTCTGAGGAGGGAAAGATGGAGGAAGGAGGGGAGGGGAGGGTCTTCAATGTATGAAGCAAATATGGCAACATGTTAAATGTGAGTGGTAGATACATAAGTGTCTTTTATATTTTCACTTTCTGTGGGATTTTTTTGTATCTGAAACATTTTATGATAAAAAACTTTTTAATTTTGAAATATTTGTTATGTCAGTCAAGATATATATTGTAGTGTTAAATATGCGGTCCCTTTATAGGGTCCTATAAATTGGAATACGAGTTAGTCTTGTAATTTTAGCCATCTCATAAAGGTTTTATGTCACTACGTTAATCATGTACGGGTAAATATGTTCATTTTGAACGAAAGACACAAAATGAGTAAGAATGGAAATTCAGTGTGCAGAGATGAGGGCACAGGCCAGAGCAAAGGTAATAGGTACATACCTGACATTTCATAAGCACACACCTGACATACACAGACAGGATCTGGTACAAGGGCTGTAAATACAGCACATACTCAGTAACTACTTATTACTAGCCAGAACGATTGTAGGAGGAATGTTAAATGTGTAAAACATTCTAAAATACCAGTCTCCTGTTAGAGAGCTTTGAACTCCTCAGGCCATTATGAACTTTCAGGATGGTTGTGTGCTGTCCCATAGCTTTTATTCACTTTGCACAAAGAATTCCATTTCTTATTATTAAGTATGATACTTGACCCTGAGGTTCTGATCACTAATAACAAGGTGAGCTGAAGTCAACCTTGACCTCTAGATGTTTGGTTTTAGGACAAAGAATGCAACAATTACTAACATGTTATCACTTTTAGATGGATTTCAAAACAAAGCTAATGTCCCAGTAGGTGTGCTACTCTAGTCCCACACACCTTTCCTTCTTTCAGGCAATGTAACTGGAACCCAAGCTGCTCTGTAAACAAGAGACCTTCAATAGCTGCCACACACCCAGGAACAAAGGACTGGGGAGAGCTGTCATTGTATTTGTGGATACAGGCAGGTTGCAGTCTGTCAGGTGACTTATTTTAAATAACCCCCTAATTATCGATCTACACGCCCCCCTCCCCCCACCCCCACTCCCACGCCCCACCCCCACCCCACCGCACCCCACGCCTGCTTTCAGGATGCACAAAGGCAAGAAACCCAAAAGGTCTAAGTTACCCTTCTGCAGCCAGAAGCCACTCTGCAGGAGGGTCCAGCCCATGACCACCCTGGCTCAGTCAGATCCACAAATCCTACCCCTCGAAACCATATTGGTATGTTTGCTTTTAATCATACGTCAACACCATTTTAAGTAGGTCAGTTTGCTGACATCTGACACCTGATGCGAGAATGGAATATGGAAACATGAATGCAAACCTGGCCATTTTTAGGGAGAAGAAATATTTGTTTTCTCATGGATAAGCATTGTCCATTGTGAAATACTTGATTGCTAGTGTTAGAGCACCATTAAACACTGGATGAGATAAAGTCAAGTTTTAATTACTGAATCAGTCGGTTCCAACATTATGGACACTGAATTATAACTACAACCTAACTCTGCCTACATTTTTATGATCCAGACTCCCCTTTAACTTGTTCTCCTTCCATAATTTTTTTAAAAATTTGCACTTAGCAAGGTTTTTGTTTGTGCTCAAGAGTTTTTGGGTTGTTTTTAATTTGATCATCCCCCCACATACACTGGAAACAACTGGAGTGTACCAAAAAAAAAGGTGTGAAAATTTTCTGGTTTTTGCTACATAGACAACTTATTGTAAACTGTCCTAGGTGTGAATTTTCCAGATCATTGATTTCTTCTTCAGATCTGTTCCTCTTAAACAACTCTGTGGAAAGAGAATTGCTGTAGAGAGAGGAAGTTTAACTGTTAGCTTAAAGGAGACTTGAGGATTGACTATAGATTGGTTAAAAATTGAAGATATTGGTCAGGGCCCCACGGAAGAGCCTAATCTGAACATTGATCCGTAGAGTTCAAAACCAGTCCACCAGCAGTCCTTAAAAAGTTAAACAGAGAATTACGATATGATCCATCAATTCCACTCCTAGGTATATACCCAAAAGAATTGATGCAGGGACTCAAAGAGAAACTTGTACACGCATGTTTGTAGCAGTGTTATTAACAATAGCCAGGAGGTGTAAATCATACAAATGGCCATCACCAGATGAATGGATAGAAAAAAATGTGGTATGTACCTACAATAGAATGTTAGCCTTAAAAGGAATGAAATTCTGATACATACTACAATATAGATGAACCTAAAGAGCATTATGTTAACTGAAATAAGCCAGACACAAAAGGACAAATATTATATGAAGTACCTAGAGTAGAAAAATTCAGAAACACGAAGTAGAATAGAGGTTACCAGGGACTGAAGGGAAAGAGGGAATTAACGTTTAATGCATGCAGAGTTTCTGTGTGGGAAGATGAAAAAGTTCTGGAAATGGACAGCGCTAATGCTTGCACAACACTGTGAATGCACTTAATGCCACTGAATTGTACACTTTTAAATTGTTAAAATGGTAAATTTCATGTACATTTTACCACAATTTTAAAAATAAAAAAATAGCAACAACAGTTCACCAAAAATCTGGACTCCACAAGGATTCATGGGGTCAGGTTAAAGGTGCGGGGAGTGAGGAGCAAAACCATGTCCCCATCCCACCCTCTCCCAGATTTCTAGACAGAAAAAATTACCGTGGAAAATGTGATAGAATTATTAATAGTCCAAAAAGTCATCATAATTCACAGCTCCTTTTTGCTACAATAGTGTTTCACGATTGCAATTTTGGGGGACTTCCCTGGCGGCCCATCGGTTAGGACTCGGTGCTTCCACTGCAGGGGGCACAGGTTCGATCCCTGCTGGGGGAACTAAGATCCCACAAGCCGCACAGCGGGTGGGGGGGGGGGGGGGAAGATTGCAATTTTTTTAAATAAAAATAATTTTCATGATCATGACACATAATATCCATAACTCACAAACATGTCCTCTCTTCATGGGCCACCAGGAAGAAACAAGGAGAAAACACCCAGCACTGTCAGTCTGGCCGGGGTGTACAGAGATCCAGCCTTGGGAGAAGAAGCATGCCTATCCCTTGGTGAGTGTCCCCCAGTGTTAAAGGAAATGACCCTGACAGATACTCAGGCTACACTGGGAATCTCCAGGACCTATGGATTTGGGGCCCAAAGGGATGTTTTGGAGTAGGACACAATGATTCCACTCAAATGGTCTTTAAATAGGCTGATGAAACTTGTGCCTCCTGGGGTTGTAACTCAGAATGGACTGCTCCCTTTGGTGTTTATTGAAAGAATTGTAAAAGTGGGCGGTGGGAGAGGGGGTTCTTTTCCTGTCTCAGCAAGACCAGCATCTGCAACTACAAGTGCCACCAAACATCCTCATTAATGACTGAGGAGATGATGAGGTGATGTGAGTAGTACTATAGCAAGGAGCTTTGCCGAGTATCACTACCAGGCAGTGGCGCAGACTACCAGGCACCAACAGGTGCAATACAGACGATTTAATGGCAACCAAGGCGATCACAGGAACCCGTTGGGCTAGAATTGCAAAGGCCTAAGGAGTTTAGGTTGTATCCTGAAAGCAATAGGGTTTTGAGCAAAGGAACAATATAGTAAAATTTGCATTTTAGAAAAATCACTCTGGAAGGATAAAGAATGCACATGAAGGGGACAAGGAAGCTGGATGCTGGGGAAACGGGAAGCTATTCCAGCTATCTAGGACACAGAATGATGAAGGCCTAAATTAATATTGTTCTGGTGGGATGACAGGGAGGGGTGAGCATAAAACAGGATGTAAGAGATATTTAGGAGGTCAGAGAGAACAAGAATATAACCAGTGGGAGAGGAGCATAAAATGGTAGGATTAAAAAAGAGATTTAGAGTGCTGTCGCTAAAAGAAAAAAAATCTCATTGATGTCCTCGAAAAACAAGCCAATGAACTACATTCATAATGCTCTGTAAATCTGGAGATATATTTTGAAAGCTGTGTGAAAAATCAAAAACCATGATTATAATTCCAATGATCAAATAGCAGTTAGAAGTAGAAGTGCAACATTGGTCCTCCAGTTGAAATTATATAATTACTAGGGTTATAAGAAAGTATAAGACAGATCCCACATTAGTGTACTTTGCTCTGTCTATAGATATCCACTATGTACCTGGTGCTTTACTAACATATATTAACATAAGGCAGGAAAATAGGGGATCTGGTTTTCTTGGGGCAAGGCTCATGGTTAGCCGATCTCATCCCTATAATTACTTTAATTCTTAGAAATTTATTTTTTAAATTTCCTCATTAACTAATAGATACTTATATACTTAATATACTTACATACTTTAATACTTTCATACACTTTAAAAAGTAGTTAAATAATAAATATCTAAATAATATACCAGCAGTGTTGATGGTGGTTAAAGGTACCATTTATTCCATAGGTCGTAGAATGGCAAGAAAGAATTGTAGCAGAACTAGAGATGAGATGATAGTGCCAGGAGGTTGTGAACTTAGACCGAGAAGCACCTTTGATATTGCTCCATGATACTGTCTCTTGATACAGTAGTTATGATTTTAGGCGCTTTATTTTAAAAATTAGGAACAGGAATATAACTTTCTGAGTAGAAAAGTGATATTTAAATCATGTTGGTCTGGGGTGTCTCTGAAACTACACAGTGGAAAAAGTTATGGGCTTGGCAGGCTCAATGATAATAGCTAAAATGTACTGAGCACTTACTACATACATGCCAGACATGTACTCATTTAATCCTCACACCAATCCTATAAGGCAGGCTTGGTCCATGCTCTCTATTTTATAGATAAAACACAAAAACTGAGAGAGATCAACTTGCTCAAGGTCATAGAACGTGTGGTGAATGGCAGAGCTGCTATTTCAACCCCGACAGAGCCCACACTCTACTGTTATATTGTACCTGACAGCATCTGAATACCCAGCCCCACCTGCTTAAGCATCATGTTTGATACCAGGTGATAATGTTTCCCTGCTCCCAGCCACCACAGATTAGACACCTGAGATAGGGGCCGCTGATCCATAATACCTTAGTGGTCCCATATACATACGTTCACATACACAGGTGAATTTAAGCCAGTCATTTTCTTTCTCTTAGCTTAGTTAATACCAAGAGATAACACTGGCCAATGGTGGGATTGAAGGCAAATAAATGATGCTCTGAGTCCACGGCAGACCAAAGATTACTATGAGCCAATGTTATGAGGGAGCAAAAGAGACCAAATGGCCAGTAAGAAAAGAGGGTTGCTTAGAGAAGCAAGAAGAATTATCCAAAACTCAAAAATTTAGAAACTGTACAAACTGCCTGTCTTAGTTCTAACAAAGATACCACAGACTGGGTGGCTTACACAACATTTATTTCTCATAGTTCTGGAGCCTGGGAAGTTCACAATCAAGGTGCCAACAGATCTGGTGTCTGGCAAGAGTCTGCTTCCTGATTTGCAGATGGCCCTCTTCTTATATCCTAACAGTGGAGAGCAGAGATAGAGAAGCAAGCTCTCTCATATCTCTTCTCATATCTTCTTCTTCTCATATCTTTTCTTCTAATGGCACTAATCCCATTCATGAGGGCCCCATAACCTAATTCCCTCCCAAAGGCTCCACCTCTAAATACCATCTCACTGGGGATTAAACATCAACATACGAATTTCAGGGGATGGGGGCCACAAACATTCAATCCATAACATTGGCTTCATAAATTCCTAATTGGAAATTGGTAAAGCCTGGTTATTCTAGTTACTGTCTTTCAAAGTAAGAGTCTGAAAGATCTAGTCTAGTTTGTAACCAGAGTTGTTATGGAAATCCCATCTCTAGGATAAGAGCTTGGTCAAGCTGGGTCTGTTTGGACTCCTCTTTTACAGATTAGAGACTGGAAGGCTGGGTGTGGTGTTGTATGGGGATCCTGTGGCTGCTGTAAGAAATTACCACAAACTTTGTGTCTTAAACAACAGAAAGTTATTCTCTTAGTTTTGGAGACCAGAAGTCTGAAATCAAGGTCTCAGCAGGACTGTGCTCCCTCCAGAAGCTCTAGGGGAGATTCTGTTCCTTGCCTCTTGTAGCTTCTGATTGCTGTCCTCATTCCTTGGCTTATGGTTGCTCACACCAGTCTCTGCCTCCATCTTTGCATGATCTTCTCTGTGTCTGTGACTCCTCCTCTTGTGTTTCTTATAAGGACACTTGTCATTGGGTTTAGGGCCTACTGGGTAAACCAGGATGATCTCATCTCAAGATCCTTAACTTAATTACATCTGTAAAGACCCTTTTCCCAAATAAGGTAACATTTACAGTGTTTGGGTACTAGGACAAGGACATATCAATCTTTGGGGGGAGGGGGAGCACCACTTCTTTTCCTCCTTAGTTTTCTAATTTATGTTTGATGGTTGAAGAAAAAATTATAACATGTCTAATATGGGTCTAAATTTATGTGGTGGAAATATTTAAAACAATTATCAAATGGGAGTGTAAAGGGATATAAAAAGAAATAAAGTTTCTATATACTTCACTTGAACTGTTGAAATGAAAACACAAGCAGATTGTGACAAATTAGGTATAATAATGTATACCTAGAGCATACAGTACTAAAGATATACAAAGAGACGCACTATAAAATATTGTAAATAAGCCAAAATGGAATTCTAAAAAATGTTCAAGTAACACGGGAAAGCAGAAAAAACAAAATGGCAGATTTAAGCCCTGATAATATCATTACATTAAATGTAAATGGCTTAGGGGACTTCCCTGGTGGTCCAATGGTAAAGAATCCGCTTTCCAATGCAGGGGACGCAGGTTGGAACCCTGGTCGGGGAACTAAGATCCCACATGCTGCGCACACCACAACCACTGAGCCCACGCACCTCAACTAAAGAGCCCACGTGCTGCAAACTATAGAGCCCATGCGCT